>NC_086445.1:284442708-284773542 GCF_028390025.1 Pseudophryne corroboree | reverse complement strand
TACACAGGGATCTGAGATGGTGGATTCTAGTGGGGACAAATTAATAATCTGTGAGGAGGGGGATGTACACAGTGAAAGGGGTGAGGAATCGGAGGATGAAGATGAGGTGGACATCTTGCCTCTGTAGAGCCAGTTTGTGCAAGGAGAGATTGATTGCTTCTTTTTTGGTGGGGGCCCAAACCAACCAGTCATTTCAGTCACAGTCGTGTGGCAGACCCTGTCGCTGATATGATGGGTTCGTTAAAGTGTGCATGTCCTGTTTATACAACATAAGGGTGGGTGGGAGGGCCCAAGGACAATTCCATCTTGCACCTCTTTTTTCTTTCATTTTTCTTTGCATCATGTGCTGTTTGGGGACAATTTTTTTGAAGTGCCATCCTGCCAGACACTGCAGTGCCACTCCTAGATGGGCCAGGTGTTTGTGTCGGCCACTTGTGTCGCTTAGCTTAGCCATCCAGCGACCTCGGTGCAAATTGTAGGACTAAAAATAATATTGTGAGGTGTGAGGTGTTCAGAATAGACTGGAAATGAGTGGAAATTATGGTAATTGAGGTTAATAATACTATGGGATCAAAATGACCCCCAAATTCTATGATTGAAGCTGTTTTTTAGGTTTTTTTAAAAAAAAACACCCGAATCCAAAACACACCCGAATCCGACAAAAAATTTTCGGTGAGGTTTTGCCAAAACGCGTCCGAATCCAAAACACGGCCGCGGAACCGAATCCAAAACCAAAACACAAAACCCGAAAAATGTCCGGTGCACATCACTACTAAAAACCCGGACAGATTTAAACGTTAGAAGGTGGTTAAACAAGTTTTACCTCATATTTTGCCACGGCTTTTCTGTACCTTAAGGAGGCGGCTTCCGATGCCGGGGTGCTGGCGGCCAAGGCTGCCACTACGTCCATCTTGGCTCGACGTATCCTTTGGTTGAGATCCTGGTCGGTGGATGTGGATTCTAAGAAAACCCTGGAGGTGCTTGCTTTTACGAGAGACATTCTTTTTGGCGAAGACCTCAATAAGATTGTGGCTGATCTGGCTACTGCTAAAACAGCTTGCCTACCTAGTACGGCTCCTTCCGCACAGAAGCCTTAAAGTACTTTCCCTCGGCCCTTTCATCCTCCAGGTAAAGCAAAAGGTCAGGTGTACCTGAAGCAAGCTCGTGCTTCCAAACCTGCCAAGGCCAGACCAAAGCGGGCCTGGGCTGCCCGTCAGCGTGCTTCCAAAACTGACAAGCCTGCCACATGACGGGGCGGGCCTCCCCCTGGGGGATCCCAGGGTGGGGGGCCTACTTCTAGGTTTTGCCCAGGAATGCTTGAAGACCACTTCCGATGCCTGGGTAAAGGAAGTTGTCACTCGAGGTTACGCCGTACCCTTTAAGAATCGTCCCCCTCATCGATTTTGCCTGACAGATGTCCCTTTGGACCCGGTGAAGGCAAACACTCTTCATTCGGTGGTACATTCCCTCCTGACCACAGGAGTGGTAGTACAGGTGCCTCTGATTCAGAGAGGCAAGGGGTACTATTCACCGCTGTTTCTAGTCCCGAAACCGAACGGGTCCTCGCGGCCCATTCTCAATCTCAAGTCCTTGAACAAGTATGTGAGGGTCTCCAAGTTTCGTATGGAAACTCTACGCTCTATTGTTCTGGCCTTGGAGCCTGGGGACTATATGGTCTCCCTGGACATACAGGATGCCTACATGCATATTCGTATTGCAGTGTCTCACCAGCAGTACCTGAGGTTTGCGGTGGGCAACGTTCATTACCAATTTCGGGCGTTACCTTTTGGTTTGACAATGGCTCTGCGAGTCTTCACCAAAGTCATGGCGGTAATGACGGCTGTACTCCGCCGTCAAGGGGTCAAGGTCCTACCAAACCTGGACGATTTGTTGATCCTGGCAAATTCCCCAGAACTTCTCCTGTGTCATCTAGATCTGACTGTCCAGTTCATGAAAGCCCACGGATGGCTACTCAACTGGAAGAAATCTTCCCTGGTTCCTGCTCGGAACGTGGTGCACCTGGGAGCAATATTGGACACTCACAACCAGCGGTTGTTCTTGTCTCAGGAGAAAGTCCTGAAGCTTCAGGACAGGATTCGATTCTTCCTATCTCGTCCTCAAGTGTCGATACATTCGGCAATGCAAGTGCTAGGTCTCATGGTGTTAGCTTTCGACATGGTGGAGTATGCTCAATTCCATTCTCGCCCTCTGCAGAAGTTAATTCTGACCAAGTGGGACGGCCTGCCTCACCGGATCAGATCTCACATGATCTCCTTGTCTCCGGAGGTCCGCCTGTCACTGAGCTGGTGGCTTCAGGACCATCAATTGAGCAGGGGCCGTCCCTTCTGGATATCCAACTGGGTCCTGCTGACGAGAGGTTGGGGCGCGGTGTTGGAACAACACTCCCTTCAGGGTCGGTGGACCAAGGAGGAGTCTCTACTCCCGATAAACATTCTGGAACTGCGGGCAGTGTTCAATGCACTGAACCTAGCCCAGCATTTGATACAGAGCAGACCTGTTCAAATACAATCGGACAACGCCACCACGGTGGCGTACATCAATCAAGGCGGCACTCTGAGCCGCATGGCAATGAGGGAAGTATCACGGATTCTTCAGTGGGCAGAATGCCATCTGCCGGCCATATCCGCAGTGTTCATTCTGGGGGTCCTAAACTGGGAAGCGGACTTTCTCAGTCATCAGGACGTACACGCCGGAGAGTGGAGCCTCCATCCGGAGGTGTTTCAACTTCTCGTGAACAAGTGGGGCCTTCCAGATGTGGACCTGATGCTGTCTCGACACAATCACAAGGTTCCGGTCTTCGGAGCAAGGACAAGGGATCCTCAAGCAGCGTTCGTGGACGCTCTGGCTATTCCATGGAACTTTTGGCTGCCGTACGTGTTCCCTCCGGTGTCACTCCTGCCCAGAGTAATACGAAAGTTCAAGCAAGAAGGAGGAAACCTACTTCTGATCGCTCCAGCGTGGCCCAGAAGACACTGGTTCTCAGATCTACAGGGCCTCTCGCTAGACAGTCCTCTTCTACTTACACAATGACCAGACCTCCTCGTTCAGGGCCATTGTGTTTACCAGGACTTGGCCCGACTGGCTTTGACGGCGTGGCTCTTGAAGCTTTCGTCTTGAGGGCCAAGGGTTTTTCTGAGGCGGTCGTTCAAACTATGTTGAAGGCCCATAAGCCGGCTTCTGCTCGAATTTACCATAGGGTCTGGAATGCTTACTTTACTTGGTGCGCATCTCATAATCATGACATTTTCAAGTTTAGTACGGCCAAACTGTTGGCCTTCCTACAACATGGCCTGGACTTAGGCCTTCGTCTGGCCTCCCTCAAGGTTCACATTTCTGCCTTGTCGGTTTGGTTTCAGAGAAAGATTGCTGCCCTGCCTGATGTTCATACCTTCACTCAGGGCGTGTTGCGGATTCAGCCTCCTTATGTGCCACCTGTGGCCCCTTGGGATCTGTCGGTGGTTCTGGAGGCCTTGCAAGAGTCTCCGTTTGAACCTCTTGCGTCTGCAGACCTTAAGTGGCTTTTCCTTAAGGTTTTGCTTTTGCTGGCTATCGCTTCAGCTAGAAGGGTCTCGGACTTGGGTGCCTTATCCCGTAAGTCCCCCTATCTGATTTTTCACCGTGACTGGGCAGTTCTTAGAACGGGTTATTTACCCAAGGTGGTGACTTCCTTCCACCTTAATCAGGAGATTGTGGTTACGGCCTTTAATTTTCCTGAGGTGTCATCTAAAGTGCGGTCTTTGGATGTGGTACGGGCTTTCGGTATCTGTGAAGAGAACCTCCTTCATTTGAAAATCTGATTCTCTTTTTGTCTTGTTTGGTTTTCAAAAACATGGCTGGCCTGCTAACAAGCAGACCTTGGCCAGATGGATTAGAATGGTGATTGCACATGCTTATGTACAGGCTGGTCTTCCAGCTCCAGCTACCATCAAAGCCCATTCTACTCTGTCTGTTGGACCTTCTTGGGCGGGCCGATGTGGTGCGACCCTTGAACAATTGTGCAAGGCGGCTACGTGGTCCTCAGTGAACACGTTCATAAGGTTCTATGCCTTCGATACTTCCGCCTCCCAGGATGCTTCCTTTGGACGCCGGGTTCTTGTGCCCGCTACAGTGCATCCCCTCCCATAAGGAACTGCTTTAGGACATCCCCGATGTTAATCCTTGTGGAGCCCAGTGGAGCCCAGTGTACCCCACAGCAGAAAACGAGATTTATGGTAAGAACTTACCGTTGTTAAATCTTTCTGCGAGGTACACTGGGCTCCACAAGGTGCCCACCCTGACGCACTTGGCTTCTTTGGGTTGGTATGGCATTAGCCACTGACACCCTCTCCTGTAGTGAGTGTGTGGTGTATGTGGCTACTAGCGATTGTCGTCTCTGGTACCAGCTACTGCATTGGACTGGTTAACGAAACTGAGCTCCTGTGCACGGAGGCGGGGTTATAGAGGAGGTGGCGCTGTGCATCTTGGGAACAGTCAAAGCTTTGAGCCTGTTGGTGCCTCGGATCAAGATCCTACTCTACACCCCAATGTTAATCCTTGTGGAGCCCAGTGTACCTCGCAGAAAGAGATTTAACAACGGTAAATTCTTACCATAAATCGCGTTATGCCTAATCTCCTTTCTAAAGTGATCCCCATTATCGAGCATATCACGCCCATAGTAATCAGGTTTAGCTGCGTAACGGATTGGGTGCCCTCGCTACCGCGGGGGTAGCGAGTTGAAATTATTATACCATACCCATCAGCAGCAACAGAACAGGTGTGGAAGGGGGTGAAAAGAATTGAAAACCGCCCAATGTGTTTGAAAATTCACATGTTGCATTTAAAATGTTTCAATACAGTATGCCCTACTAGTATAATAGATGACAATGGTAATCGCAATATGCATGGAAAAAGTAACAAATCAGCACTAAATCATTACTCGCTTTCAAGAGTCCTGAACTGCAAAACATCTGGGAATGAGCCCACAAAATAAACAATTAAAAAAACAAAAAAACATTTTTTATTTTTTTTAAACCAAAATAATTTTGGATAAGGTTAATTTCATGTTCTTCACCTAATTCACTCATGAAAAAAAATTACAATTTCTGAGCGTTTTTTGGGGAAAAAAATTGTCAGTTAAGTGGTTAACCGGCATTGCACTTATATGACTGACACAAAGATCAGCCAGTAGCGCCCCATTTCCTGTATCTTTCACATGACTGCAATGCTGGTTACGCTCTGCTGAGGCCTCACTGGGGCAGATACCTGAGTGGTGCTGTCAGAGGACCGGGCAGCATGTACAAAGTAATGAGCGGAGTGCCCATGAAATTAATCTTAGGGAAAACACTGCTTACACATGAAAATCTTAAATAAATATGTTTTGTATAATTACGGACGATTAAATATGCGTTTTCTCCTTCCAAGTAGCACGCCATGAAAAATGCAATAAATGCGACATGCATCCTGTTTAGAATATCTCTGAATGTGTCTGTTTAGCACTGCTAATGCAATAAAATCACAAAGTACACCACTTTTGGATTTATGTGTTATAGCAGTGTGACAAGGACGCTATTCTGAGAAGAAAGCAAGAGACGTGGTACCAGTATATAACCAAGCTGTACCTAGTGTCCCACGCAAATTTAGACAGCCATGACTGTGAAAAAAGTATACGTTCTAAGCCTTCAGTACACTAAAATCCTGTTTGTATGTGGCTGTGATGCGGAAAAGACACTAAAGAGCAAAGGTGGAAATTACAGCAGCTGTCGTATCATGCAACTCGCGCTATGTAGCGCAACATGCTAATTCAGTAAACACATATTTTAGATAATGCAGTGCTGTAGTGTATGGTGAATTTAATGTGTTTAATAGAACTTAAAATTATGTTTTTCCCCTAAACACTGGTACATCGGTTGGCACCATCGGAATTTCGGAAACATTGTGACCATCGCAACTTTCCTTTTAACAGCAGGGACAGCCACAGGTATACAGGGCGGGCTAAGGGGGGTTGACACTTCCCCAGCGGCTGCTATTGTCTTCAGCCGCTAGGTGTGGGGAGGAACTGCCATGCTGACCAATCAGCAATGATCGGCAGCATGTCAAACACTGGGGGGAGGGTGTGGGCAGGTAGAGGGACTTTCAGGTCCCTCTGAGAGCAGCAGCAGAGGGAAGTTTCACTGCAGCTGCAAACACTGTTTATCTGACTGGTCGCATCCTTAACCACTAGCTAGTGTGGTCGCATCTGATGTGACGAGGCAAGTGGTTAAGCTCTGCTGATCGCTTGCTCTGGGGGGAGCCATCTGATTGGGGTCTGATGGGGGAGGGATCTCTGATGGAAGGAAGATCTGTGTTAGGGAAGCCTGCAGTTGCCCAATATATTCAGCTACTACCAGGCGACCATGCTGAACAGAATCCTCTATTGGACTAGTGGTGATCGCTCTAAACAATAGATTGAAATAGAGAAAGATGCATTCCGGTACATATAGATCCTTGGATTCCTTCATTCCCTGTCACCCGCCACTCAACTATAACTCTTATTCTGGCATGCTGGAAAAAACTTAGGGATAGACATTCTGTTTCAACAATAGCTTCACCCTCCTCTCATTTCTATCCAACGGACAATTTCCTCTAGGCTGAGACCTACAGGGCGTTTTATGTACTGGCTAGAGGGAGGTGTGTTTTCGCGATGGACAGCTGGCAATTTCCAGGACATTGTATAAATTAATTTTGACAGATCATCTCCGGATTCCTAATTTTACTACTGCTTGGGAACATGATATTGGTCAGGAGATAGGTGAAAGGAAGTGGGAGAAGATATTTTAAGTCCCATATATATAGCTCTATTTACCTACATCAGCTTTTGACTACTGAGGTTGGTCTTCTGTAACTCTTTATATTCTCATCCCATTTGTTACAGACTATTTGTGCTTTGCTTATTACCTCCCCTGCTACCCTTCCTTACCCGGTTATCCATCCCCTCCCTTCCCATACTATAATGTTGTCAAGTCTGTTTACCATCACTGTACTGGCTTATGTCATTTGTTTTACGCTATTGTATAGTATTATACTGCCCCCACCTGGCTAAATCTTAATACCACCCAGCTGGCAAAAATTTCTGGACAGAACAAGTGTCTATACATCAGGGCTGGGGAACCTCCGCATAAGGCCCGCAAAGCCGTTTGTTCCGGCCCACCCGCGTGTGTGTCAGTCAGACACGCCACCGCTCAGTCCGGCGGCGGTGTGTCTCAGTTGTCAGTGCAGGGAGGAGTGCGCAGCTATATGTCCGGCGGCAGCGGCGGGTAGGTTCTCAAACAAGCCGCCGGTTCGTGAGCTAATCAGAGCTCGCGGACCGGCAGGAGCCACTGCTGCCGGTCCGTTAGCTCTGATTGTCTCACGAACCGGCGGCTGGTTTGAGATCCTACACGCCGCCGCCCGACATAGCCGCGCTTTACTCCCTGCCCTAACCCCTGGACAGCTGAGACACGCCAGCGCCGGATGGAGCAGCAGCCGGACGGAGTAGCAGCAGCAGAAGTGAGCAGCACAGTGGGGTGGGGGGCATGTGTGGGGGCATCTGTGTATCTGGCACTGTGGGAGCATTTGTGTATCTGGCACTGCACTGGCATTTGTGTATCTGGCACTGCACTGGCATATGTGTATCTGGCACTGCACTGGCATATGTGTATCTGGCACTGCACTGGCATATGTGTATCTGGCACTGCACTGGCATATGTGTATCTGGCACTGCACTATTGGGGGCATATGTGTATCACGTTGCATTTTAATTGGCCACACGCATTTTTTGGCACGCGCACTCAGTACCTCTAAGGGGCATAACTACTGGGGGGCAGGGTAATTTTTAAATTGATAATTTTTGCATGGCCCCAAAGGAATTTCTAAATATCCAAATGGCCCATGGTAGAATATAAGGTTCCCACCCCTGCTATACATTATAGAAAGCCAATTTGATTGTTTCAGATCAAATTATCCAAATTGCAAACCCAGTAAAATAAATAACCCAATCAAAATCTGAACAAGATAAGTACGATTTTATACCAGATTACAGGAAAATATGGTTGACCAGAGGCACTGGTCCCCATATGATATGCATTGTCAGTTGAAAGAAAGGCACATATTCAATATCTCCAACCATGAAAGATAACCAAAGTAAATATGATCCACTCCCAATGCAATTAAACTTATGTTTTTGTTATATTCTACAGATACCATTAAGGAATATACACAGTATTCAGGTTTTGCAGAACATATGGCTATGCTGGCTGCCATTTTGGTTGCTCGACCTAGCTGAAGGGTAACTCCAGGTAAAAGTTAGTATTTCCCAACTATGGGGGTCATTCCGAGTTGTTCGCTCGTTATTTTTTTCTCGCAACGGAGCGATTAGTCGCTAATGCGCATGCGCAATGTCCGCAGTGCGACTGCGCCAAGTAAATTTGCTATGCAGTTAGGAATTTTACTCACGGCATTACGAGGTTTTTTCTTCGTTCTGGTGATCGGAGTGTGATTGACAGGAAGTGGGTGTTTCTGGGCGGAAACCGGACGTTTTATGGGAGTGTGTGAAAAAACGCTACCGTTTCTGGGAAAAAATAAGATTTTACTCACCGGTAAATCTATTTCTCGTAGTCCGTAGTGGATGCTGGGAACTCCGAAAGGACCATGGGGAATAGCGGCTCCGCAGGAGACTGGGCACAACTAAAGAAAGCTTTAGGTCACCTGGTGTGCACTGGCTCCTCCCACTGTGACCCTCCTCCAAGCCTCAGTTAGGACACTGTGCCCGGACGAGCTGACATAATAAGGAAGGATTTTGAATCCCGGGTAAGACTCATACCAGCCACACCAATCACACCGTATAACTCGTGATACTATACCCAGTTAACAGTATGAAATACAACTGAGCCTCTCAACAGATGGCTCAACAAAAACCCTTTAGTTAACAATAACTATGTACAAGTATTGCAGACAATCCGCACTTGGGATGGGCGCCCAGCATCCACTACGGACTACGAGAAATAGATTTACCGGTGAGTAAAATCTTATTTTCTCTGACGTCCTAGTGGATGCTGGGAACTCCGAAAGGACCATGGGGATTATACCAAAGCTCCCAAACGGGCGGGAGAGTGCGGATGACTCTGCAGCACCGAATGAGAGAACTCAAGGTACTCCTCAGCCAGGGTATCAATTTTGTAGAATTTTGCAAACGTGTTTGCCCCTGACCAAGTAACAGCTCGGCAAAGTTGTAGAGCCGAGACCCCTCGGGCAGCCGCCCAAGATGAGCCCACCTTCCCTGTGGAATGGGCTTTCACTGATTTATGATGCGGCAGTCCAGCCGCAGAATGCGCCTGCTGAATCGTGTCACAGATCCAGCGAGCGATAGTCTGCTTAGAAGCAGGAGCACCCAGCCTGTTGGGTGCATACAGGATAAATAGCGAGTCAATTTTCTTGACTCTAGCCGTCCTGGAAACATAATTTTTCAAGGCCCTGACTACGTCCAGTAAATTGGAATCCTCCAAGTCCCTAGTAGCCGCAGGCACCACAATAGGTTGGTTCAAGTGAAAAGCTGATACCACCTTAGGGAGAAACTGGGGACGAGTCCTCAATTCTGCCCTATCCATATGGAAAATCAGATAAGGACTTTTATATGACAAAGCCGCCAATTCTGATACACGCCTGGCCGAAGCCAAGGCCAATAACATGACCACTGTCCGCGTGAGATATTTTAGATCCACGGTTTTTAGTGGTTCAAACCAATGTGATTTTAAGAAACTCAACACCACGTTGAGATCCCAAGGTGCCACTGGAGGCACAACCGGGGGCTGAATATGCAACACTCCTTTTACAATGTCTGAACTTCAGGTACTGAAGCTAATTCTTTCTGGAAGAAAATCGACAGAGCCGAGATCTGTATCTTAATGGAGCCTAATTTTAGGCCCATAGACACTCCTGCTTGTAGGAAATGCAGAAATCGACCTAGTTGAAATTCCTCTGTTGGGGCCTTTTTTGGCCTCACACCAAGCAACATATTTCCGCCATATGCGGTGATAATGTTTTGCAGTTACATCTTTCCTGGCTTGAATCAGCGTAGGAATGACTTCCTCCGGAATGCCCTTTTCCTTTAGGATCCGGCGTTCAACCGCCATGCCATCAAAACGTAGCCGCGGTAAGTCTTGGAACAGACAGGGCCCCTGCTGCAGCAGGTCCTGTCTGAGCGGCAGAGGCCATGGGTCCTCTGATATAATTTCTTGAAGTTCTGGGTACCAGGCTCTTCTTGGCCAATCCGGAACCACGAGTATCGTTCTTACTCCTCGCCTTCTTATTATTCTCAGTACCTTTGGTATGAGAGGCAGAGGGGGGAACACATAAACCGACTGGTACACCCACGGTGTTACCAGAGCGTCCACAGCTATCGCCTGAAGGTCCCTTGACCTGGCGCAATATCTTTTATAGCTTTTTGTTGAGGCGGGACGCCTTCATGTCCACCTGTGGCCTTTCCCAATGGTGTACAATCCTTTGGAAGACTTCAGGATGAAGTCCCCACTCTCTCGGGTGGAAGTTGTGTCTGCTGAGAAGATCTGCTTCCCAGTTGTCCACTCCGGGAATGAACACTGCTGACAGTGCTAACACATGATTTTCCGCCCATCGGAGAATCCTTGTGGCTTCTGCCATCGCCATCCTGCTTCTTGTGCCGCCCTGTTGGTTTACATGGGCGACTGCCGTGATGTTGTCTGATTGGATCAGGACCGGCTGGTTTTGAAGCAGAGGCCTTGCCTGACTCAGGGCATTGTAAATGGCTCTCAGTTCCAGAATATTTATGTAGGGAAGTCACCTGACTTGACCAAAGTCCCTGGAAGTTTCTTCCCTGTGTGACTGCCCCCCAGCCTCAAAGGCTGGCATCCATGGTCACTAGGACCTAGTCCTGTATGTCGAACCTGCGGCCCTCTTGAAGATGGGCACTCTGCAGCCACTACAGTAGAGATACCCTGGTCCTTGGAGACAGGGTTATCAGCCGATGCATCTGAAGATGTGATCCGGACCACTTGTCTAACAGGTCCCACTGAAAAGTTCTTGCATGGAACCTGCCGAATGGGATTGCTTCGTAGGAAGCTATCATTTTTCCCAGGACTCGCGTGCAATGATGCACCGATAACTGTTTTGGCTTCAGGAGGTCTCTGACTAGAGATGACAGCTCCTTGGCTTTCTCCTCCGGGAGAAACACTTATTTCTGGTCTGTGTCCAGAACCATCCCCAGGAACAGTAGACGAGTCGTAGGAACCAGCTGTGACTTTGGACTGTTTAGAATCCAACCGTGCTGTTGTAGCACTTTCCAAAATAGTGCTACCCCGACTAGCAACTGCTCCTTGGACCTCGCCCTTATAAGGAGATTGTCCAAGTACGGGATAATTAAAACTCCCCTTTTTCGAAGGCGTATCATCATTCCGGCCATTACCTTGGTAACACCCTCGGTGCCATGTACAGTCCAAACGGCAGAGTCTGGACTTGGTAATGGTAATCCTGTACCACAAATCTGAGGTACTCCTGGCGAGGATAGTAAATGGGGACATGCAGGTAAGCATCCTTGATGTCCCGGGATACCATGTAATCCCCCTCGTCCAGGCTTGCAATAACCGCCCTGAGCGATTCCATCTTGAACTTGAATTTTTTTATGTATGTGTTCAAGGATTTTAAATATAAAAAAGGGTCACACCGAACCATGCGGTTTCGGTACCCCAAACCGTGTGGAATAGTAACCCCGTCCTTGTTGAAGTAGGGGCACCTTAAGTATTACCTGCTGGGAATACAGCTTATTAATTGCCTCTAGCACAGCCTCCCTGCCTGAGGGAGTTGTCGGCAAGGCATATTTGAGGAAACGGCGGGGGGAAGACATCTCGAATTCCAGCTTGTACCCCTGAAATACTACTTGAATGAAACAGGGATCCACCTGTGAGCAAGCCCACTGATCGCTGAAATTTTTGAGACGGCCCCCCACCGTACCTGGCTACACCTGTGGAGCCCCCGCGTCATGCTGTGGACTCAGAGGAAGCGAGAGAAGAATTATGATTCTGGGAACAGGCTGACTGGTGCAGCTTTTTCCCTCTTCTCTTGTCTCTGTACAGAAAGGAAGCGCCTTTGACCCGCTTGCTTTTCTGAAGCCGAAAGGACTGTACCTGATAATACAGTGCTTTCTTAGTCTGTGAGGAAAACTGAGGTAAAAATATTTCTTCCCAGCTGTTGCTGCGGATACGAGGTCCCAGAGACCATCCCCAAATAATTCCTCACCCTTATAAGGCAGAATCTCTATGCGCCTTTTAAAGTCAGCATCACCTGTCCAGTGACAGGTCTCTAATACCCTCCTGACAGAATGGACATTACATTCATTTTGGATGCCAGCCGGCAAAATATCCCTCTGTGCATCCCTCATATATAAGACGACGTCTTTAATATGTTCTCATGTTAGCAAACTAGTATGTTTGACAGGGTCACCGACCACGCTGCAGCAGCACGCTCTGCAGGTTTCAGTTTAGTACCTGAGTGTGTAAATACAGACTTCAGGATAGCCTCCCTATTTTGACAACCGTGTGAGCGCCTTATCCACCCTAGGGGATATCTCCCAGCGTAACTTATCCTCTGGCGGGAAAAGGTACGCCATCAGTAACTTTTTAGAAATTACCAGTTTCTTATCAGGGGGAACCCACGCTTTTCACACAATTCATCTTTGGGGAGACAGAGAGAGAGTATGCCAGCACACACCAGAGCGCTATATAATGTGGGGATTAACACTATAACTGAGTGAATTTTCCCCCATAGCTGCTTGTATATACAATATTGCGCCTAAATTTAGTGCCCCCCCTCTCTTTTTAACCCTTTGAGCCTGAAAACTACAGGGGAGAGCCTGGGGAGCTTTCTTCCAGCTGCACTGTGAAGAGAAAATGGCGCCAGTGTGTCTGAGGGAGATAGCTCCGCCTCTTTTCCGCAGCCTATTCTCCCGCTTTTTTCTGGATTCTGGCAGGGGTATTTACCACATATATAGCCTCTGGGGCTATATATTGTGGTATTTTTGCCAGCCAAGGTGTTTTTATTGCTGCTCAGGGCGCCCCCCCCAAGCGCCCTGCACCCTCAGTGACCGGAGTGTGAAGTGTGTATGAGGAGCAATGGCGCACAGCTGCAGTGCTGTGCGCTACCTTGGTGAAGACTGATGTCTTCTGCCGCCGCTTTTACGGACCTCTTCTTGCTTCTGGCTCTGTAAGGGGGACGGCGGCGCGGCTCCGGGACCGAACACCAAGGCTGGGCCTGCGGTCGATCCCTCTGGAGCTAATGGTGTCCAGTAGCCTAAGAAGCCCAAGCTGGCTGCAAGCAGGCAGGTTCGCTTCTTCTCCCCTTAGTCCCTCGCTGCAGTGAGCCTGTTGCCAGCAGGTCTCACTGAAAATAAAAAACCTAATTCTATACTTTCTTTCTAGAGGCTCAGGAGAGCCCCTAGTGTGCATCCAACCTCGGCCGGGCACAAGATCTAACTAAGGCTTGGAGGAGGGTCATAGTGGGAGGAGCCAGTGCACACCAGGTGACCTAAAGCTTTCTTTAGTTGTGCCCAGTCTCCTGCGGAGCCGCTATTCCCCATGGTCCTTTCGGAGTTCCCAGCATCCACTAGGACGTCAGAGAAACGCGGGAGTGGCTGGAGAAACGGAGGAGTGTCTGGGCGAACGCTGGGTGTGTTTGTGACGTCAAACCAGGAACGACAAGCACTGAACTGATCGCAGATGCCGAGTAAGTCTGGAGCTACTCAGAAACTGCACAGAGCAGTCTTTTCGCAATATTGCGAATCTTTCGTTCGCAATTTTGAGAAGCTAAGATTCACTCCCAGTAGGCGGCGGCTTAGCGTGTGCAAAGCTGCTAAAAGCAGCTAGCGAGCGAACAACTCGGAATGAGGGCCTATGGGCCTAAATCAGACCTGATCGCAGCAGCAAAATTGTTCTCTAATGGGCAAAATCGTGCGCACTGCAGGTGGGGCAAATGTAACATGTGAGAGAGAGTTAGGGTGTGTACACACAGTGAGATTTTTTCTTTCGATTTTGACTATATAGTCAAAATCACAAGAAAAGTTAGTGCAAATCGCAAGGTGTTATGCCACTTGCGATCCCGATTCGATCCCGATGAGCGGTCCCGCCAGGTCGATATCACAAGAAAAGATAGACTGTGCAGGCAAGTCAATCCTTGATAGATCGGTGTACTATCTAGTTCATCTCACATGTCAATTAAATCTCACATAAGACAAAATCGTAAGAACACATAGTCCATATCTCAAGAAAAGTTAGTCAAAATCAGTGGTGCTGGGCTCCGGGGAGTTCAGGGGAAATCACAAAGTGAAAATCGGGCATAGCAAGGCTCTCACCATTGTACACACCCTTAGATTTGGGTGGGGTGTGCTTAAACTGAAATCTAAATTGATAGTAAAAAGAAAGCAGCCAGGGTTTACTCTGCACAGAAACATAATAACCCACCAAAATCTAACTCTCTCTGCACGTTATATCTGCCCCCCCTGCAGTGCACATGGTTTTGCCCATTAGAGAAGAATTTTGCTGCTGCAATCAGGTCTGAATTAAGCCCTATGGTCCATCCAATTAGCAAAACTGTAGGAGACATATGTCAGATAAAACTGTGAGTTGGGAAAACCATCTCCTGCCAGAGCAGCAACGCTTCCACAATGTTGGCAAATAGGATAAGTCAAGTAATGTTCATACATTGCTTTGTTAGTAACTAACCTGGACACGGCTCCTTCCAATCAGTGGTTGTGATAGAAACTGACATACAGCCAATTTGGGGGGGAAAGGATATATTCAATTACAGGAGAATAAACATCCGACGTAAAAAACGTCAGCATTTTGCGATTTTTCCCGATGTTTATCCTGTTCCTGCATTATTATTATTTTTTTTTGGGGGGGGGGGGGGTGGCGATTCGATTTGGCTGCCCGATAAAAAAAAATTCTCCCCCTGAACACACACATGAAACCTTTGTGTTTTCAGGAGAAACAGCCCCGCTTTTGGTTGGCCTGCGCCAGCTTATGTGGCAAACTGAATTCTCCCCTTTAACTGTTCCCATATGTCTTAGGACAAGTGCAATGGATTCATGACATGGAAGGATGGAGGTGGGTAGATATTACATATGAACTGAAATTAAAATATTAGAATTAGTCTCCAATGACACACTCACCTGATTGTCTGCGCAGAGGACATTGTGTCATTCTGAATGGTGCAACTTAAGCCTTGTTCAGGAATAGCCTGTCCAGGCATTAAATGGACTGTCCGAAAGAGTTGAGTAGGGTGAGGTTGAGTGGAATGAGTCACTGTTCTCAACATATCTGATGGCAACAAGGACAACTGTTGCTTGTTAGGCTCCACTAGTTCTTTCACTTTTGAAGATTTGGGTGACTTGAGGACAGTGGCTGAGCTACTTCTCTGTCCAGCATTTGGAGACCCTTTAGATGCTCTTGCTGGATTTCGATAAGGAGTAGAAACTGGAGAGTGCAAAGGAACATCTGATGACAAACTTCCAGAATATTCTGCAGAGCTTGAGTCATCCTCATCAATGTATATAAGATCCTTTGGCATTTCTTTGAACTGATAGACAAGACGTTGGCCTTCTACTTTAGCTAAAATACCTCTTTGGTAATAGTACCTATAAAACAGATAAAGGTTAGCATCCAGTTATTTTCATCTACCCTGGATCATAACAGCGGGTCATTCATGCAATTCTGGCTTTTGACTAACATAACATCTTGGGGTAGAAGTCCATGGGGTTGTAAGGTCGCCCACACCTTCTCCATTAAATCTCATTGGTATGGAGTATAACCTTGAAAAATGCAATGAGCTTAATGAAGGGTTATATATACTTGCAGCATACATTAATAAATATGGGCTGAGCAGCTTGCTGCCTAGTCTCCTGAAAAGTGATGGAATTAAAAGTTATTGTCTCATGTATGCCTAAATTACTTTGTCATTTCATAGAGTAAAGCACACATACTATACTGTAAAAAGAGATAAGTTATTGTTTATTCTCCAAAGATATTTTAATAGGGCCTGGACATATTTGCTGGTACCACCTTACAAAACATAATAAATAACTGGATTATACTTATATTTCAAACTAACTGCTTTCTTGAATTAGCATCACACACATCTTCAATCTTCTAATCAGTCATTCAGCCAATTTAAATGGGGAAAAGTAGTCATTCTGCTGTTTTGGTATCATCATGTGCACCACACTGAACATGGACCAGAGAAAGCAAAGGAGAGAGTTGTCTGAGGTTAGAAAGAAAATTATAGACAAGCACGTTAAAGATAAAGGCTATAAGACCATGTCCAAGCAACTTGAAGTTCTGGTGAACAGTTGCAAATATTATTTTTAGTTTAAAGTCCATGGGGCTGTAGCCAACCTCTGGAAGCGGCTGCAAGAGGAAAATCGACCCCAGATTAAACAGAAGGGTAGTGAAAGTGGTTTAAAAAAAAAAAAAAAAAAAAAAAGGCGCCAAGGAAAACCTCCAAAGAGACACAATCTGAACTCCGAGGTCAATGCAAGTCAGTGTCTGATCATATCATCTGACTATTTTTGAGGGACAGCGGGCTCCATGGAATAAGACCCAGGAGGACTCCAAGTTGGAATTTTCTAAAATGCATATTGACACGGCTATTGGGAGAATGTCCTTTGGAGAGAGGAGTCAAAATGTAATCTTTTTCACAAGGCACATTAGCTCTATGTTACCAGATGAAAAAATTAAACTGTAAAAGTAAAGAACACCATACATACTGTGAAACATGGAGGAGGCTTGGTTATGTTTTGGGGTGCTTAGCTGTATCTGGCACGCGGTACCAGGTTATGGGTCCTCCAACAGGATAATGACCCGAAACACACAGCTAAGGCACACAAGAATGGATATGAAGAGAATATTGGACTATGAGCCCTGATCTAAATCCTATGGAACATCTGTGGAAAGAGCTGAAACATGCAGCCTGGAGAATCCTATGGAACATCTATGGAAAGAGCTGAAACATGCAGCCTGGAGAATCCTATGGAACATCTATGGAAAGAGCTGAAACATGCAGCCTGGAGAATGCACCTATCATACCTGAGACAGCTGGAGCAGTTTGCTCAGGAAGAGTGGGCCAAACTACCTGCTGACTATTGAGAGCTAAAGAAATCACTTGACTGCAATGACTGCCTTTGAAGATTGTGACTCAATAATAATGTAAAGAGTCCCATAATTTTTGTCCATGCCATTTTAATGTGTTTCATTATTTAGAATATTCTGCTGAATAAAAATCTAAATATATAGCTGTGTATGTATGTATAGCATGTATGTGCAATATGTGTGTGTGTACGTATGTATATATGCACAATGTGTGTGTGTGTGTGTGTGTGTGTGTGTGTATATATATATATATATATATATATATATACATACATACATACATACATACATACAGGTTGAGTATCCCTTATCCAAAATGCTTGGGACCAGAGGTACTTTGGATATCGGATTTTTCCGTATTTTGGAATAATTGCATACCATAATGAGATATCATGGTGATGGGACCTAAATATAAGCACAGAATGTATTTATGTTTCATATACACCTTATACACACAGCCTGAAGGTCATTTTAGCCAATATTTTTTATAACTTTGTGCATTAAACAAAGTGTGTATACATTCACACAATTCATTTATGTTTCATATACACCTTATACACACAGCCTGAAGGTCATTTAATACAATATTTTTAATAATTTTGTGTATTAAACAAAGTTTGTGTACATTGAGCCATCAAAAAACAAAGGTTTCACTATCACACTCTCACTCAAAAAAGTCCGTATTTCTGAATATTTGGCTATGGGATACTCAACCTGTATATATATATATATATATATATATATATAGTGTACAATGGGCCTAATTCAGACCTGATCGCAGCAGCAAATTAGTTCTCTAATTATTATTCTTATTATTCTTTATTTATCTGGTGCCACAAGGGTTCCGCAGCGCCCAATTACAGAGTACATATGCATATAATCAAAACAGGAAAACAGCAACTTACAGTGGACGACAATATAGGACAAGTACAGGGTAAATAAACATAGCTACATCAGCAGATTACACTGGAATAAGTATCAGGTGGCAGAAGACTGCTGGATTTGGTGCAGTTGAAGATTATTAAAGTAAGTAAAAGGATAAGCACATGAGGGAAGAGGGCCCTACTCGTGAGAGCTTACATTCTAAAGGGGAGGGGTAGACAGAGAGGGGTGACACAGACAGGGTACACAGAGAATGTGGAACAGAGGGTTAGGATGAGATTTGGTTGGGTCTTGAGAGCCCGTTTGAAGTTTTGTAGAGAGGTGGAGAGTCTGAGGGGGAGAGGTAGGGAATTCCAGAGAAATGGAGCAGCACGTGAAAAATCTTGGAGGCAGGAGTGGGAGGAAGTAATCAGTAGGCAGGAGAGTCGGCGTGGGCAAAACCATGGTGGTCATTCCGATTTGTTCACTAGCTGCATTTGTTCGCTGTGCAGCGATGAGGCAAAAAAACGGCACTTCTGCGCATTTGGCGCAATGCGCACACATGACGTACTATTACAACAAACTATGCAGTTTATCACGGTCTTGCAAAGCTTTTCAGTCGCACTGCTGGCCGCAGAGTGATTGACAAGGGCGTCTCTGGGTGTCAACTGACCGTTTTCAGGGATTGTTCGAAAAAACGCAGGCGTGCCAGGAAAAACGCAGGCGTGGCTGGGTGAACGCAGGGCGTGTTTGTGACGTCAAAACAGGAACTGAACAGTCTGAAGTCATCGCAAGCGCTGAGTAGGTATTGAGCTACTTTAAAAATGCACAAAAAAACTTTGCCGCCGCTCTGCGATCCTTTCGTTCGCACTTCTGCAAAGCTAAAAAACACTCCCAGTGGGAGGCGGCATAGCATTTGCACGGATGCTAAAAACTGCTAGCGAGCAAACAACTCGGAATGACCACCTATGTGCACTGCAAGGGGGGGGGGGGGGCAGATATAACATGTGATATAACAGTTTAAACACACCCCACCCAAATCTAACGCTCTCTGCACATGTTGTATCTGCCCCCCCTGCAGTGCACATGGTTTTGCCCTACAGAGAACAAATTTGCTGCTACGATCAGGTCTGAATTAGGCCCAATACAGATGGAGCCGTGCTCATTTGAGGCGGCTCCATCACAGGCGTGCACGACCGACGTGACTAGGCGATCCGTCTGCCTAGTCACGCCGGGAGTGCACAGAGACGCTCTCCCATTCTAGTGAATGGGGCATGTCTTAGTTACAGGCGCGTGCACCCGCCCGGACACTCCTGTAGTCGCTGGGCGCGCCCAGGCACAGATAGAGCCACGACTGGCGTGGCTCCATCTGTATGTGCGTGTTTTGTGTAATACAGGATTTGGCCCACAGTACTTTTAATCCATCACTTTAATGAAATCTAAAATGTATAACATTAAAGACACTAGAGTAGGTAAATGACTCTACAGCAGACTCCACATCTAATTAGATTTATCTTCACATATTTCTTCTATAAAGAATTTGGAGCTGCCAGCCTAGTCAGCTAGTGCTGTCTGTATAGAGGACAGGGGAAGACACATGTATTACTCTTTGCTCTGTATCAGTGTACCTGAGTGCCCTGCCCATTGTTTCATAGTTCATGTCAGGCTTGTTCTTGTGCTTCCCCCAAAGCTTAGAAACTGCCTTGGAATCCACCAGCTTGAAGATCCCTTTCTCTCTTTGCGTCCATTTAATGTACTTCGGACATGTAGCCTTGTCTTGTAGCAAAGCCAGCAAAAATTCCCAAAGGTAAATGGTATTACCTGAAAAACAAAGCAGTCACGTAAGTATAGATGAGTCCTTATACACTGTGGCTTTAGTCGCTCTCAGTACACTCAAAATGTGCATCTTATTCGCATAAATAAAGCTGCAAAAGGCAAAACGTATCCGCTATATTGCACTGATCAATTTAATACAAGGACGTTTGTACATCTGTCTGCAAATGAGTTGGAAACTGTAAATGACCTGCTATGATGTAGTAGCTGCTGCCTTTTCACACGATAACAACTTTGTACGTCTTTGAAACCAACTCCTGTGCAGTTAATTTCGTAGCCCAGTGTTCCTAGTATACTTTGAGCGGTGTTTCTCTGCATCTTGGATATGCATAAGATGCAAAATGTAAAGAAAAGAAGACTGTACACCACACCTCTCGGGACGGCGCAGGCGTGCCAGGCATATAGAGGCTAGGTGTATGAGGACACATCTGTACAGGAACAAATTCCCCACATTGTGTCACCTGGAACATACTGCCTGGCATGTTCAGACAACCGGTAGAAGAGAATGAAAGGATTGTAGCTGAACAAAGGTCTGTGTCCTTTCTACTAAATCTGACATGTCAGCAGTGAGGTACTACTGTTACCAGCAAAACCTTGCGTCAGTTCTACCGATGTCTGTTGTTAGAGGGTGCAGCAGCATGGACAGGAGCAGCCTGGGAAGAATTACAGCACTGGCTTTGTCCCTTTTCTCTTTATATAGTTTTGACTATTAATCAGTGCAAATGAGGGATGGCACTATATGAACATGCATCTATAACCTCTCCACCAGCAAAGAACCATGTTCCACCTTGGGAAGGGTTACCATTAATATGCACAAGTTAATGACATAATGATTTTCCTAAATAAAAGGAAAAACAAGGAGCATTACGTAACTAAATTATTCCTTTAGCAAATGGAGCTGTCACTACAATCCAGAAAAGACAGGTCAGTGTTATTAACCCTCAACTACACCCACAAGTGCCAATAAACGGATGAAACCCAGAAAATAAGAGACAGAGAAAATGTCATTAATAATACAGAACAAGAGAACGGGCCTGCTGCCAGGGGAACCGCATTACCTTTTCCATCTTTGCTTTTCTTCCTCACAGATATATTTGGGGTAGTGGTGGGAGACTCGGGACGAGCAGGTCTTTGTTTTCTCCCTAAAAAAAATAGTTTTGGAAATAAATAGGAGTTGATTCATCTAAAACTGAGATGTGTACAGTACTCAGGCAGGGGATGCGGATGTCAGGGAACGGTCACATTGGAGAATACAGCAGGTAATTCCCACAATACCTTTTTTTCTTTTAGGTTGCTCATCGAGATGCGATTCTGGTAGATCTGGATACATGTTATGGATCTCCATCACTTCTGGAATTCCATCCACAGTGACAGACACATGTGTGATTGGGGCACCCATCAGCTCATCCTCAGATGTACAGAAAATGTTAGCTTAAAAAACAAAGCAGAAACAAATGTCAGTAGTGACTAGTGAATAGGAATTCCATATTATTTTTCTGTGCTAACCCTGCAGAATTAATCATTTATCACAAATGGATCCAAGTAGTCACCAGTTTCATATACTGAGCAGTGTCTGCCACTTAAATGCAAACACTGCTCAGTGTAAATGCATATTGGAAAGATCAATTGGCTAACAACAATGATTATGAAGAGATACAGCATGCCCTAATAACAATGTTAACCTGTGAATACCAATGCCATATAAATGTGTTTTTTAAAGACTGTGGTGTCAGAAACTGGACACATTTGTTCCTGGTCCCGTTGCTGCTCCTGAGGCGGGTATGGGAGTGTTGGGAGTGTATGCAGGATTTCATCCGCTCCTCCTGCATCCAGCATAATGGTGGTGCAAATGAGCACGGACAGCGATGATAATGAGCTCACAAGCGGATGTTTAGGGGTGGTGCAGCCGCACAGTTCAGACTGACATTGGACTACATGCAGAAATCTGCAGCTACTCAAGCACGCAATGCGGTCCACATGCATGAGACTCTGGGTCAGGTCTACTATGTGCACATAATCACTGATCTCTGTACAAAAAGCAACACCTTGTTCCCCTTCTTGCCTCCGACGTTGGCACAGATTATGGAGGGAACATTTTCATTTTTCTGGACTTTATTATAAAGGAAAACATTTTCATGGCCTAATCCACTACAGTGTTTGGAGGGTAGCGCTTCATCCCTCATCATTTAGGAACTCCTGTCATTCTCTAAGTCATCTTCTACATTTTTTAACGAAGCCCACCCAGAGCCACCTACAGATGTGTCCTCATACATCCAGCGCGAGATGCCTGGCGTGAGTGAGCCACAAAGTCCTGTGCAGCTCTGCTAATGTTGGATGTCTTTGTTTGCCAAAAATGCATGTTATTCGCAACGCAATGCAGATAGGATGCACGAGGAGACTGTGCTGAATAATTTGATATGTGACAGTTGTATATTGTATGTGATTGAGTCTGTATTCGGAGCAGAACAGAAATTGTATTGGAAAAAAGCTGCAGCTGCTACATTGTAGCACTTCGTGTACAGATTCAGGGACTCAGTCGCGCACAAGATACAAATGTCATATCAAATTATTCAGCACAGCCTCCTCGTGCCTCTTCTAATTGCATTGTGACTAAGATGCATTTTCGGCAAAAAAAGAAGCTTGACACTAGAAGATTCCCATGCGACCTAGAGTGCCAAGAGGGGCTGTTTGCCGTGACAGCAGCAAAGATGTATGAGGACACATCTGTACAATGGCCCTCATTCCGAGTTGATCGGTCGCAAGGCGAATTTAGCAGAGTTACACACGCTAAGCCTACGCCTACTGGGAGTGAATCTTAGCTTCTTAAAATTGCGACCGATGTATTCGCAATATTGCGATTACTAACTACTTAGCAGTTTCAGAGTAGCTCCAGACTTACTCTGCCTGTGCGATCAGTTCAGTGCTTGTCGTTCCTGGTTGACGTCACAAACACACCCAGCGTTCGCCCAGGCACTCCCACCGTTTCTCCGGCCACTCCTGCGTTTTTTCCGGAAACGGTAGCGTTTTCAGCCACACGCCCCTGAAACGCCGTGTTTCCGCCCAGTAACACCCATTTCCTGTCAATCACATTACGTTCGCCGGAGCGATGAAAAAGCCGTGAGTAAAATTACTTTCTACATAGCAAAGTTACTTGGCGCAGTCGCAGTGCGAACATTGCGCATGCGTACTAAGCGGATTTTCATTGCGATGCGATGAAAAATACCGAGCGAAAAACTCGGAATGAGGGCCAATGTTCTGCAGCCCCCAAAATAGTACAGTCTGCAGGAAAGGTAATAGCTAGACACACTGTGTTATAGTAGAGGGCCAATAAAATAGTTGCGGCATAGAGGTTATACGTACAGAGTCCATAATAAGCACATAGCCACTAACAGGGTAGTCCTAGCAATCTAGTATTTGCCTCGTGAAATTATTAAGTGCGGAAATATATAGTAAGAGGAAGTATGATAGACACCCCAGTTATGCCATGGATGTTCCCCAGTGCAATAATCACAGCCATAGTGTCTGATTCTGAGTTGCACGCTATGTAGATGTCAGAAGCGGTTGGGTGATATTTTTCCTATTATGCATGTATCTAGCCACACAGCACATGTCCTTGCACAGTTGCGACTGAGATGCACAGTCTTGTGAATGTCTTGAAAATGTATTGGGCTGTCCTGGGCAGTGACTGGAAGGTGGCTTAGCGGACACACGGAGATGGCACGTCTTATGTGTGCGCTATGGGACTGTCGCAGACAGGTCACTGCAGTGGCTGCGTATACAGATGCTTAACCACTCGCGTTGGAGGCCATACTCTGACAGAGACTCTGCACCTAGCATGGGGCTGGTGCAGAATTTGATTGTGTGACCAATGGTTGCGTCTAAAGATGCACAAAGTGGGTGTCTCAGTCCTTGCACCGTCATACGCACGCTTGTGCACCAGGACAGATACTAGCATTTGCCTATAGTCACAGATGTGACACAGCAAACGACGATAAAGCAGTGGCATCAACCTCAATGGCTCTACTTTTCTCTAAGAGGCAATTTTCTGAACAGAATACAAACAAATCCTGCAGACATCTCAGGTAGGATTACATTTAAAATGTCCAATCGAGTAGAAGTAAACTTGAAGACAATCGAGCCCTTAATGAGCCAATGTTGATTAGAACAAAAAAAAGTAGGTCTGAAGACAGAGGTCTACTTTGGAAAGTAAAATTGCAGACCAAGACCAGTAATGGGCATAATAATATAGACTACTGATCTCTATGGGAAATGGACTGTTAGTAGCGTTCGAGATGCACTTGCACTTATAGCGGAAGCTTGTACAGACTGTATATGCTGATACAATTATTCATTTCTGGGAATACTTTATGAATCCACGTGCATCAGCCTAGACATATACATGAGAGTAAGGTCTGATCAGAGCTACATGCCAGGCCGCTCTCAGAGTAGTCTCCCTATTCCAGTAACCACATAAAAATGTTGTTTTATATAGATGGGAGTTTGATACCAAACAATTTATAATGCTATATACTGTACATAGTTTAATGTGTATTCTGCATAACATGTCACTGGTGGATGCTCCGTATCCCAGAGTGACTCTGCATACAGAACAGACAGTGCTAGGAGAAACACGCATCATCGCAACGTTACCTAGTTTTTTCTCATCCAGCAAGCCATCAGGAGAGTCCATATTAAGAAGTGCTTCTGCTGCTTCAATGGTTTCCATGGTCTCATCTCCATTCTCACAGGATGCTTCCACTGAAAGATTATTTTTTTTAATGTTACTACAAGCTTACTAATGTTCAAACCTACTTTGAAAGCTATAAGTTTTGTTTAGTATGGCGGTTGTTTATTTATACATAAACACTTTTTGTATAAATGTATAACATCAGCAATTATGCCATGAACCTAAACTAAAAAGTGAGATATCAAATAACTAAGTGTTATCAAAGTTGACCAGCAGATGGCAATCCTGCTCTGGCAATAGGTTTGAATGTTTTGGAAATTGTGTAATCATCTTCATCTATTTATACGTTGCCACAGATTTCTGCGAAGTCAAACAGACGGTAAAAGAAATCCTACAAACAAAAACAATTAATGAATAGAAACAGAACAATGAAGACTGACTGAGAAAGTGCAGGCGTGAGACTGCTGTGACAATAGGTGCTAGAGGGAAAGATGGTAACTGGACAGGTGGAGACAGAATAAGATATAGTAGAGGTGGGATTTGAGACAGCACTTGACTGGATGTTGGAGGGAGTCTGGATAAGCAGAGTAGGAAGTTTGTAAAAGGGGATCTCTCAGGAGACGATTTGGAGGCTGAGGTGAGGGGTGAAGTGAGGGAGTAAGGAGTGTTTCTCTTCTGAGGGCAGGTCAGATGCAGATATAGAACAGAGCTAACAAAGAGTATATTATAATGAGAATAGAGATGTATGAATGAGGGGGCGCTGTTTGTGAGGAAAAGTACCTTGAATTGGCCTGTGGCATTACAGGGAAGTAGTGATGGAATGTAAAAGAGCCAAAGCATTTATCAGGGATCGATTGGTGTAGGTAAGGCCACGATGGGTGTAGGTAAGGCGGGATGCAGTCAATTTACCTCCAATCCCGACATCAATTGACCGATGGTCAAAATCCTGACATTTAAAATACCGACAAGGTCAAAATACCGACATGTAAAATGCCGACATGAGTTTTTCATGATTTTTTAATTGAAACTGACTTGTTCATACTTTACAATCCCAGTGGACCTGGAGGGGGAATATAATAGTGTGCCGAGCGCAGCGAGACACTGTGCCCGAAGCAAGGCGAGCGCAGCGAGCCATGCGAGGGGACGCGGTACACTTATATGGTGTCCATGTCGACCTATGTTGACATACACAAAAAACAATGAAAAAATGCATGTCGGTATTTTGACCTGTCGGCATTTTACATGTCGGTATTTTGACCTTGTCTGTATTTTAAAAGTCGGTATTTTGTCCATGTCGGGATTTTGACCTTGTCAGGATTTTGACCGTCGGTCCATTGCTGTCGGGATTTCGACCGTCTGTATTTTGATTGGAGGTATTTCATGCCGATCCCGGTAAGGCCAAACAGGAACATGTTGCAGTAGCAAAACTGAAAACTGGATTAGATCCTTGATAACATAAAATTCTAAATTAAAAAAGGGGCATATTCTGATATGTTTGGAAAGGGTAGGTGACTAAACAGTGAAAAGGATTTTATATGTGGAGTGAAAGGGAACAAAGAGGGGATGCAACTAAATTGCCTGCAGTCGGGATCCCGGTGGTCAGGATATAGATGCCAGAATCCCAACTTCTGACAATGCCGCCAGCCAGAATCCCGGATCACATGGGCTATTCCCACTCGTGTGTGTCCACAACACCCATAGAGTGGGAATAGAACCTGTGACCAGCGAAGCGAGCCACCAAGCCTGCAGCAAGGCAAGTACAGCGAGCCCACAAGGGGTCTCTCTGCGCTCGCCCCGCTGCCGACATACTGACGGCCGGGATGCAGTCGTTTGTATACTGACGGCCAGCATTCCGACCGTCGGTAATTCATACTGATCCCACAAAGAGGTACTGGCAAGAGGCTAATGGGGGTAAGTGACACTGGGGGAAAAGAAAGATAAAGCTTAACTTTGGACATACTGAGCTTCAAGTAAATTTGGGGCATTCTGCATATACAGTAGATAGGAAAGAGTCAAGAACATGGCTTTCATATTCTCTCAACACATATTGGAAACATAGGAGATTATGGGCAATATGTAATAGCCTGCGAGGTGCAGGCTGTCCGGCAATATCTGCATAGCTGCCTGTATTTTTAGAGTGGCAATCATTTACAAGGCAAAACCAGGTCGGTTTTGCTATGTAAAGGATTGCTGCTTTAAAAATATGGGTGGGTTCGCAGAAATTCTAGAACACCCTGTACCTCGCAGGCTATTACATATTTCCCTCTGTGTCAGATTAGAGACACTGGAGGAGTATTCAAAAACTTAGGTGGTGGACCAGTAGCATAGAGTGCAGCAAATGGAAAAGGAGTGATCGGTGTGCAGGAGTAGAGGGTGGTTCACTTTACATATAGCAGAACAGTAGTCATGGACAATTCATATGGAGGAAAAGCCCCTCAAGCTAGCTGTGAGAAGATCATTGGTCACTATGCTAAGGGCAGTATGGCGGAGTGTAGAGGGGAGGGGTAAACCCTAGGCGCTGCACATAGCACAATCCAGGTGCGTAGGTGGAAACATGTACAATGAATAGAGTCTAAATAATGACTCAATAGACAACAATATGTAGGTAGTTTCTAGTGATGGATTTAATGCAATGCTCTCAATATAGTCATCTGTAAACAAAGTGCAACGGCAGAAAGAAGAGACGGCGCAGTTCCCACTGATTGCAGAGGGGTAAGAAGGACGATGGCCTCAGTTTGCGATAACAGAGGTATGTTGGAGCCGTTTAGGGGTGGAAAGAGGCCAGGGATCCCCGTCTTTGGATGAAGATTTCCTGGCCTCTACGATGGGCGGCTTGCACGTCCCCATGGGTGCCACAAACCACCCTATGATAAGTCAGTGATCAGATGCCTGTGATTCCAAGAATCAGGCCAGATCACTACTGCAGCAGGAGGTGTCTACTTGTAATAGCCGCCTCCTGCTGCATTACCATACAGCGCTATCACTGCTGCTTCTAAGTAAGAAGCAGCGATAACCACTCCAACCACATCTGAATCAGGACCATGGAGACAGAATATAAACACTGGTTAACCAATTATAAACTTCAGAACCCTGTGTATCAGCACCCAACTGCATCTTTATAACGTACAATGTGGGTTAAATACTTCATATTAGCCACAAGTACAGTAGCTAATGCTAAATGTAGTGTAAATTAAAAAACAAGCTATTGCCCCTGAAGTCTATTGTCAGACAAACTGGGTCTTGAATTATTTTTACAAGACTTGTTTATTGAAATGCGATCCCAGTTACTCATTGAAATTTTATGAAATAGAAAAAAACCAAAACCCCATTCTTATACCAACTAATCGTTATTATGTCAGAATGAACAACCTTAGTAAATGAATTACATTGAGTAAAGTGATCTTCTGCATATATTTACTTCTAATGATTATGAGGTTTCACTTAATTTTATATATCCATAAACATTTCAAACCTGTAAGAGTGAGATCATCGTCTTCTATAATCTGCTCCTCTGCTACGTCCAGGGAGTTCTCAGTGATCATGTCATTTGGTTCATCAACACAGCTTAACCCGGAATAACTGTGCAGTAAATCTGCATTTGGAATGTGCTCCACGATGACAGCAGGAAAGATGGAAAGGTCATCAAGCTGTAGGTAGAGTAACACAAATCATTCATTTCAAGTCATAAATATTCTGAGCATGCATGCATGTAGAAAAAAAAAAAGCTTTACTTTGTAATAAGCCGCCTAAATAGTAACATACACATTAATTAGCGTGTCTATATAAAACTGTGTTTTTCCCACACTCCAGTGCATGTTTGGCAGGATTCAGAATCATTAGTACCATATATAAATGAAAGCAATCCCTACTAAAGTATATGACAATTATAATTAACAAAGGTGTTCTGTGGCCAAATAAAAAGCATGAGTCTGTGAGTGAAGTGGTTTTATGCAGGTTACTTCTATCATCTGTAATAATTCACAACAGATGGTGCACTTACAACATATAAAACAAATGCTTCTAATGCTGAAGTGAGGACATCAGATCCATAGATCAGGCATTCCCAACCACGGTCCTCAAGGCACACCAACAGTGCAGGTTTTAGTGATATCCAGGCTGCAGCACAGATGGCTAAATCAAAATAACTGAGCTACTAATTAAGTCACCTGTGCTGAAGCCTGGATATCACTTAAACCTGCACTGTTATACCCCTTTTCCACTAGCTCAAAAAACACGGGTAAATGCACAGGGGCGCGTATTTACCCGTGTTTTTTGCAAGTGGAAAAGGGTCCCCCCACAAAAACCCGGATCAAGTAACCCGTGAATCCTACCCGGGTAAATACCTGGGTAGGACACGGGAATGATCCGGGTAGGGTTGTAGTGTAAACGGAAGCCGCGTCGATGCGACACGGCTCCCGTTTACACTGTATGAAAGGGCGGCGCTGGGAGATCACATGTGCCGCCCCTGCCGCGTCACCAACCCGGCAATATGCTGGGTTGGTGACTGCTGATGGGAAAGGGGTCTGAGCACGGGCCGCAGCCGGGTAGCACCCATGTCAGGCTCCCGGTTGCGACTCGTGCTCATAGGTGGAAAAGGGGTATAAGTGTGCCTTGAGGACTGCCATAGATTATAAGCAATGACATCAGAACTGGATGCTTATTTAAATATTACTTAAAAGTGTATATACATATTGCGATAGAAACAAGTTAGGTAGCGCTAGTTAGCAACCTGTTCCTCTGGATCCTCCCAATTCTAAATCCATCTATACTTCTAAAGGTCAGCTTCTCTCCTATAGGTTTAAGGGACTAATTCAAGGTCGATTGCAAAGCAAAATCTTCCTCTAATGGGCAAAACCATGTTGCACTGCAGGTGGGGCAGATATAACAGAGAGAGAGTTACATTTGGGTGGGTTATATTGTTTCTGTGCAGGGTAAATACTGGCTGCTTTATTTTTACATTGCAATTTAGATTTCAGTTTGAACACACCACACCCAAATCTAACTCTCTCTGCACATGTTATATCTGCCTCCCCTGCAGTGCACATGGTTTTGCCCATTAGAGGAAGATTTTGCGATCAACCTTGAATTAGGCCCTAAATACTTGTGTATAAAATCAACTAATTTCAGTCAACAGTAGTAGTTTAATAATCATTTTTTTCTAGTTTGTAAATAGGGTTGCTTCCTAGTTTCTTTTCTCTTTGTATTGTTAAAGTTCAAGAAGGCGTTTCAATGCTCAGCATGGCCACAAGTGACTGTTGATCGGACAGGTTCCCCGGCAACATGTGTCCACAAACACTGCAGATTTTTCTTGACAGCTGGTGCAGGTGAGCAGAAAAATCTGTCATGTTAATGTCCCCTACTAATTCTCTGCAATGTGCTCATTCTCATACAATCACAGAGTATTGAATTGCTCCCAAAGACTGATTAAGATTTGTAGGCAGTGAAAAAAATTAGGGTAGAATTGTACGCTAATGCAAAAAGTGTTCAACTGGCCCACCAGTATCTAAAGAAAGACCTGCATTACATGCTCTCCACTTTATGATCTGGACTTAGATTTGGATACCAGTCTGTCTGTGACCCGAAAAATATACTTTTCCACACCAGATGAAAGTGTCGGAAATTAGAATTTGATGTACTTTTCACTTTCAGCCCACTGCACATAGGGAGAAGGAATGGGATTGATTAGCGTACGTGCAGTACAGTAGGGCACAAAGCAAACAAGTAAATAACACCCCTTAGGGATACATCTGGTTTTGACACACAACTATATTTAATATACAGTGGGGGAGAAGTATGAAGCAGTTAAAAGAGTGGAGAAATAAGTCAGTGGTGAAATTGCCCATGGCAACTTGTCCACTGGCTCACTTCTCCACTTTTTTCACTGCTTCATACATCTCCATCTTTTAGGAAGTGCATCTTTGCGGGTCCCATAGGTCAAGTGCAAGTTTTCAAGTTGATGATGATGGCTATAGTTCTGTGTCAGAATAAACTATACAACAGATTTCAGGTTTTGTAATCTTCAGATACAGCAAAATACAGTCTTAGAAATGCAATTTTCCATATATACGACAAATCATAAACTTACATTTGTCTAAACTAGAGACTCTACTATCTTATCCCATAGACTCTATTTATTTTTATTTTATTTATTACCAGTTATTTATATAGCGCACACATATTCCGCAGCGCTTTACAGAGAATATTTGCTCATTCACATCAGTCCCAGCCCCAGTGGAGCTTACAATCTATATTCCCTATCACATTCACGCTAGGGTTAATTTTGTTGGGAGCCAATTAACCTACCAATATATTTTTGCATTGTGGGAGGAAACCGGAGCACCCGGAAGAAACCCACGCAAGTACGGGGAGAATATACAAACTCCACACAGTTAGAGCCATGGTGGGAATCGAACCCATGACCTCAGTGCTGTGAGGCACTCTTTCAATCCTCTTCCTCATAGCTTAGCGCTGTCACATGCAACGTGAATTTGCGGTAAGGGTGAAGTAACCCAGGAGGTCATGTAATGTTGGAACTTAAAATATATGTTTGAAAGCATGCTACAACTTGCCTCACTACACTATTATTGGCCAGACAGCAAACAAACATATGGAATAAAAACTGCAATCAGTAATAAAAAAGCTAATGTCATTTTACAGTTTGTTCTGATATGGAAGAAAATCATCTTGATTAGATATTGGATAGGGTAGTTGTAGGTTGCATACACAATACAATCAGACTGGGCTATTGCTAAAATTGTCCATCAGCACCTGAACACATTGCGGAGATTGTTACCCACGCCTTGTAAAAATTCATATTTTTCGCCAACAGTTTGGCGAGAAGCCAGATTGTAATGGGCCGCCTTACGGGATATTTGAAGCATTGCAATACAATGTTCACTGGCACATCATATGCATGAGCCCTAAAGTGGGATAACTGAAACATAAAATAGAAGGATACTGTATACATGTGGGAGGCAGCGGTTCATTACAACCCCTTCAAGTTGAAATGTTACACAGTACGGCATAATGAACATTAATAACATTACATATATTAACCTGTATATTTCTTTATACAAGAAAATAGATGTGATGGTAACAAAATCACAAATATACACAATCGTACACATTTTATGTTATAAAGTATAAACAGCAAGGATGGCTTATTGTCCCTGTGTTCCAAGCAGAAGATGAAAGTCATTCTCCCAAAAAGGACAGAGGAGAAGCACACAGACAAAACAGTAGTGGCAGAACTGAGGAGTACCAGGGGAACATGGCACATAGGCCATCTATACACCAAGCAGTCTAATCACTAGGATTTATTATCATTTATGTAAAAAGTTTCAAACTTTCCCACAGAACGGAAGGGGGCAGTAACAGATATCCTCCATGGAGGTGAAGGAACAGTGTACAGAAGAGTACAGGCTTCCCACTTCACACATCATGTAGATGGCCACTATGATATTTTCATTTACTTATTTTAACCGCAACAAACTTTATTTTTTTATTTGCCATTTTATAACACTTTAACAATTTAGCAAGAGGCAAATGAAATTGGCTGGAGCTTTGTCATGGGTTTCAAACTATAATCAAACAAGAGTATACAAAAAGTTGAAAACAGATGACTGGCTTGGCAAGAATACAAAACTCTGTTCTGGAGAAAAGAAAACGATGCTGACCTCATAATGCTGAGTATGTGGAATGCTAAGAAGGGCCAAATGTAGAAGGAGGAAGAGAGATCTAAGGCGCAGTTTGGCCAGCAGTTGTGTGTGTTGTCAGAACACAGGGTAATAGTAACAAGCACTGCTGGGAAAACATTCAGTAAGAAGGGGTGTGATTCTCTCACGCCTGCTGGCCTGTGCCCGCACCAATGACCAGCCCGTTTATTGGGGATATTGAAAACAGATGTACAGATTCAGTAAAGAGTCTTATTTTTTTTTACAAATATTCTATATAATATTAATAGTGGGGCTGTAGAGTTGAAGGCAAATCCGTTTCACAGGCGGATCTTGCGCATTACCGCACTGCGTGTGCTGTGGAGCCGAGTGTATGTATCTACGGGTGATGCCAAGTCATATACAACTCACTCACATCTCCACTTATGCCTGACGTGGTGTAACTGGGAGGTGACAGGATGTTCACATGTAAGCTGGGTTTAGCGAGTGTGGGTTGAAGGTTAGCTGTCAAAATTAAGGGCTGTACACAAAAATACACCTGTTGCAGATAGAGCTATTGCACCAAAGACAAGGCTGGCGCAAATGCACACTGACAATGAGGACAGCCATGAAACTGCTATGTCCCCATGGATTGGGGCAACACATACAATCTGCATACATATGCATATACGGATTTAGTTCTGCATGCGCAATACTGGGGCAATGCCAGTCGTCTTCATTTCATCTCTGCATCAGCCGCAGGACAAATAGTAAATGTATATCTGCCCAGGAAGAGTAGGCTACTACATATTAATGAAATAGTAGTTACAAAACAGGTTTAGCCTCTAGTTAATATCACATTCTATTATATAATTAAATTACAAAAATACTCTTTAATTTAAAGCATTTGCTTAATAACAAGTAAAAAAATGATTCATGATATAAGATACACCTGTGAGAGGCCACATGGCTGATTAGCACTTTGTCTAACAAGCGCTTCATCAAGATGATAGAAAATCCATTGCAATCCAAGGAAAGGTTATTGAAAGACAGTGAGAAGCATCAGTCAGGAGAAGGCTATAAGAACATATTAAAAATACACTGGGGCAGATGTATGAACCTGGAGAAGGCATAAGGAAGTGATAAAGCAGTGATAAGCGCAAAGTGATAAACCCACCACCCAGTCATCTCCTAACTGTCAATTTGCATATTGGAGCTGATTGGCTGGTGTGTTTATCACCTTGCACATATCACTGGTTTATCACTTCCTTATTCCTTCTCCAGGTTAATACATCTGCCCCAATGTTCTATGCTGGCATTATAAAGTAACTGGGAAAACATGGAACCATTGTGGTGGCACTTATTCCGAAAGCCACTAAATCACCCATAGCAACGCGGACATTCATGGTAGAAGAGATGGGAAAACAATAGCCGGGGGACTTCCTATATCTGTACCTTGCCTGCAGGTGGCAAAATATAAAACTTTTTTTTGTGTTTTTTTTTTTTTTTAAACCTACTCATGTGAAACCTGTTCTATTCTATATGGGTCTGGTAATAGGACTGTAACGTGAATTAATCAGTATACTGTGGGAAAATAAATTCTGACAATTCATTGCACAGACCAGTAAATCATTGTACAGCAAAGGAAACAAATGTCAGGATCTGCCCACTCACCGGTGACGTGGGATGATCACCTGAGTAAAGGAGAGTAACAAAGGCTCAGCTCTCAGAGTAAACGTATTCAAGGATGGGCAAGGGTCTTGGGTGTGTCTATAAGTGCAGATTACATACTGCCCCTGGCTATCGGGCAGATCAGTCACAGCTTTATCTGTTTGGGAGGGGTCTCTCATGCTCCATCTATACAGATTACATGACCAGATCATCATTTCAGACTATAAGCACCAGTACTGCTGTGTGATCAGATCATTGAATACACAGACTCAGCTCAGACATTGATAAAGAAACATTCAGACAATGAGCGTCGTTTCTGAAGAACATTCTGAATGTACAGACACAATTAGTTTGAAGATTCTCCTGATCCCAAGTGACAGTTACAAGAACGCCAGCTTGCCACCCCGACATCCACACAAAGGGAAACTCCAACCCAACACTGCCCCTCACACTTATTTCTGTTTCATACTTTAAAGATTATTCCTATGTCATGGACCATTACTCTGGTAACCTCCACATAGCTCTTTACACCGGGGGAAACCAGACAGTCAGCATGCCGACTGACGGGGACTATTTTCACTCATGGGTGTTCACGACACCCATAGAGTGGGAATAGAACCTGTGGTGAGCGCAGCAAGCCCGCAAGGGGCTTCGTTGTGCTCGCCCTACCCTCGCCAACAACCTAAACACCAGGATCCGGTCACCCATACCCAACCCTTACATTTTTGTTTATCATCCAGAATGGATATTTTAATTGCTTTATAATAGAAAAGTACATTATTTATACCACTACTGTCCCTTGATTGTGAATAGCTGCAATAATGGAGAATAACGTAACTGTTCGATGCTTTACGCTCTTTATTATCCTGGAATTCATTCTCTTGATTAACAAGTAAACTATGGGGCAGATGCAGATTATGAATGAAAGCTGGCAAGGCTGCACAAGAGAAGCGTTCACAGATATAATACAGTAGATTCACCACTATGCAGAGCTGTGTGCGTCTCCAGACAGAAAGAGAAACGCATAAACTCGGGGGTGGTATGACAAGCCCACATCCACAATATCTACATAGACAGAATGTCAACACTGTGTGTCTACATTTGGCACGTTGACCATATGATCCTTCATCCTAACCCTAACATTGTAACATTCTGACAACTGTCATGCTGAATGCTGACTTTTTTACTCCATACCCAGAAACTCAACTCCTAAAACAGCAAGGTACACGTCCTCATAGACACTTCTTTTATTTCTATATATAACTAGTTAAGTATACTTAACTTCTTATGTATGATTCTTTTATCTGAGGTTGACGAAGACGATATATCTGTAATAAAGAACAGCAAGGTACCATCCATTTTCACTGACTGTTTCATACTGTTAAATGGTTGCATCACATTGTCACTTTAAATCCCAGTTATGTCCCCAATAAACTTACTAGAGAGGAGGAGGCCCATGTGCAGACTCCGTCTGGCCCCCTCCTCTCTTCCTGGCAGCGCTGTATACTCTAGGCATTGGGGTTATTAGTGGACCCTAGCGCTGACCCAGAGTCTCGTGCACAGATCTCCAGGAAAATGGTGCAGCAGCCATTATCTCAGCGATTTCTGTGGTGCGCACGCGCAAAATGATCGGGAAATTGCCACCATGCCATTTTTCTTGTGATTTCTACAGCACTGCTGCCGCCAATGCGGGACTTCAGAGGTTAAGTATTGAAAATAATGGGTGCAGGGTGTGCGGTGTGGTCCCCCCTGGACCCCGGGTGCACCACACACCATGCACCCATTATAAATACACCAGTGTACTAGGGATATACTAGGCCTATCTTAGCATAGATAAATCAAATGTCCCTTGAAAGTCATCTCTACTCCAAACCTAGTGAAACTGGGCCTGGTCATAGATGTTGTAAACATGCCATGTAAATGTTAGTTACATAGAAAAGCATGTTTGTAGTGGATATAAAATATAACAAAATGGCAAACGTTATAATACAATGCTTGCATAGAATGTTTACCTCCTCCACTATAATTGTTATATGTTTTCTTTATTATTTCAGTTTGTTTATTTTATTATATAGAATACATTGTGAAGTAATATTGTAAGTAATTCAAGAATTACTTCAGAGACCACAAGGCCATTTAGTCCCAACACAGCAGTTTCTACAGCACTTCCTTATTCTGTGGACTCAGCATCTCAGATGCTGTTTGTAGATGAGGCAGTATAAGTCTTTTATAGTCAAGATGGGTACACAGCTGAACGATCCACCGATTTTGTGACAGCCTATACGATTTAGTATTATATCACATTAGAATACGCATGGTACAGTGACACAATATGTTGTTGCAGTATGGCACACTGGGGGTCATTCCGAGTTGATCGTAGCTGTGCATAATTTTGCACAGCTACGATCAACTTTCCTGACATGCGGGGGGACGCCCAGCACGGGGCTAACCCGCCTAACATGTCAATCCGGCCCCCCTCGTAGAAGTGCAAAGGCATCGCACAGCGGCGATGCCTTTGCACTTCAGGAGTAGCTCCCGACCAGCGCAGCTTTAGCGTGCTGGCCGGGAGCTACTCCTCGCTCCCTGGTCCGCAGCGACTGCGTATGACGTCATGCAGCCGCTGCGGCTCGCCCCCCGTTCGGTCCGGCCACGCCTGCGTTGGCCGGACCGCGCCTACAAAACGGCGGCCAAACGCAGCCGTTTTGCCCCCTCCCACCCATCGATCGCCGCTGCCTGTCAATCAGGCAGAGGCAATCGCTGCCCTGCTACGGCCGTCCCACGTGCGCAGGCGCACAAAGGCGCATGCGCAGCAGGGACCCGTTCGCTCTACTGAGTGAAAACGCAGCAAGCGAACGGGTCGGAATGACCCCCATTGCCTCTGATTCTACATGGTCCTATGTGATATGCAGCACATCAGATGGGAAGTTCTGACCACACTTGATGATGGTCGTTGCCATCCATCACATATCGTGAGACTGGCCAATATATTATATAGTGTGCACCCAACTTTAAATAAGAATTTACTTACCGATAATTCTATTTCTCGTAGTCCGTAGTGGATGCTGGGGACTCCGTCAGGACCATGGGGAATAGCGGCTCCGCAGGAGACAGGGCACAAAAATAAAGCTTTAGGATTAGGTGGTGTGTACTGGCTCCTCCCCCTATGACCCTCCTCCAAGCCTCAGTTAGGAGGATATTGAATCCCGGGTAAGACTCATACCAGCCACACCAATCACACCGTACAACTTGTGATCCGAACCCAGTTAACAGTATGACAAACGTAGGAGCCTCTGAACAGACGGCTCACAACAATAACAACCCGAATTTGTTTGTAACCATAACTATGTACAAGTATTGCAGACAATCCGCACTTGGGATGGGCGCCCAGCATCCACTACGGACTACGAGAAATAGAATTATCGGTAAGTAAATTCTTATTTTCTCTAACGTCCTAAGTGGATGCTGGGGACTCCGTCAGGACCATGGGGATTATACCAAAGCTCCCAAACGGGCGGGAGAGTGCGGATGACTCTGCAGCACCGAATGAGAGAACTCAAGGTCCTCCTCAGCCAGGGTATCAAATTTGTAGAATTTTGCAAATGTGTTTGCCCCTGACCAAGAAGCAGCTCGGCAGAGTTGTAATGCCGAGTCCCCCCGGGCAGCCGCCCAGGATGAGCCCACTTTCCTTGTGGAATGGGCCTTGACAGATTTAGGTTGTGGCAAGCCTGCCACAGAATGTGCAAGTTGAATTGTGCTACAAATCCAACGAGCAATCGTCTGCTTAGAAGCAGGAGCACCCATCTTGTTGGGTGCATACAATATAAACAGTGAGTCAGACTTTCTGACTCCCGCCGTTCTTGAAATATATATTTTCAATGCCCGGACCACGTCCAACAACTTGGAATCCTCCAAATCGTTAGTAGCCGCAGGCACCACAATAGGCTGGTTCAGGTGAAACGCTGACACCACCTTAGGCAGAAAATGAGGACGTGTCCGCAGTTCTGCCCTGTCCGTATGGAAAATCAGATATGGGCTCTTATATGATAAAGCCGCCAATTCTGATACTCTCCTGGCTGAAGCCAGGGCCAGTAGCATGGTTACTTTCCATGTAAGATACTTCAACTCCACCGATTTGAGCGGCTCAAACCAATGGGATTTGAGAAAATCCAAGACTACATTAAGATCCCACGGTGCCACTGGGGGCACAACCGGGGGCTGTATATGTAGTACTCCTTTTACAAAAGTCTGGACTTCAGGAACTGAAGCCAATTCTTTCTGGAAGAAAATCGACAGGGCCGAAATTTGAACCTTAATGGACCCCAATTTGAGGCCCATAGACAATCCTGTTTGCAGGAAATGTAGGAATCGACCCAGTTGAAATTCCTCCGTGGGGGCCTTCCTGGCCTCACACCACGCAACATATTTTCTCCAAATGCGGTGATAATGTTGTGCAGTCACCTCCTTCCTGGCTTTTACCAGTGTAGGAATGACCTCTTCCGGAATGCCTTTTTCCCTTAGAATTCGGCGTTCAACCGCCATGCCGTCAAACGCAGCCGCGGTAAGTCTTGGAATAGACACGGTCCCTGCTGAAGCAGGTCCGGTCTTAGAGGTAGAGGCCACGGATCCTCCGTGAGCATCTCTTGAAGTTCCGGGTACCAAGTTCTTCTTGGCCAATCCGGAGCCACTAGTATCGTTCTTACTCCCTTTTGCCGTATAATTCTCAGTACCTTTGGTATGAGAGGCAGAGGAGGGAACACATACACTGACTGGAACACCCACGGTGTTACCAGAGCGTCCACAGCTATTGCCTGAGGGTCTCTTGACCTGGCGCAATACCTGTCCAGTTTTTTGTTGAGGCGGGACGCCATCATATCCACCATTGGTTTTTCCCAACGGTTCACAATCATGTGGAAGACTTCTGGATGAAGTCCCCACTCTCCCGGGTGTAGATCGTGTCTGCTGAGGAAGTCTGCTTCCCAGTTGTCCACTCCCGGAATGAATACTGCTGACAGTGCTATCACATGATCTTCCGCCCAGCGAAGAATCCTTGCAGCTTCTGCCATTGCTGTCCTGCTTCTTGTGCCGCCCTGTCTGTTTACGTGGGCGACTGCCGTGATGTTGTCCGACTGGATCAACACCGGCTGACCCTGAAGCAGGGGTTTTGCCAGACTTAGAGCATTGTAAATCGCTCTTAGCTCCAGTATATTTATGTGAAGAGACATCTCCAGGCTTGACCATACTCCCTGGAAGTTTCTTCCCTGTGTGACCGCTCCCCAGCCTCTCAGACTGGCATCCGTGGTCACCAGGACCCAGTCCTGTATGCCGAATCTGCGGCCCTCTAACAGATGAGCACTCTGCAACCACCACAGAAGAGACACCCTTGTCCGTGGCGATAAGGTTATCCGCTGATGCATCTGCAGATGCGATCCGGACCATTTGTCCAGCAGATCCCACTGAAAAGTTCGTGCGTGGAATCTGCCGAATGGAATCGCTTCGTAAGAAGCCACCATCTTTCCCAGGACTCTTGTGCATTGATGCACAGACACTTTCCCTGGTTTTAGGAGGTTCCTGACAAGTTCGGATAACTCCCTGGCTTTCTCCTCCGGAAGAAACACCTTTTTCTGAACCGTGTCCAGAATCATTCCCAGGAACAGCAGACGTGTCGTCGGGGTCAACTGAGATTTTGGAAAATTCAGAATCCACCCGTGTTGTTGCAGCACTAGTTGGGTTAGTGCTACTCCGTCCTCCAGCTGTTCTCTGGACCTTGCCCTTATCAGGAGATCGTCCAAGTAAGGGATAATTAATACGCCTCTTCTTCGCAGAAGAATCATCATTTCGGCCATTACCTTGGTAAAGACCCGAGGTGCCGTGGACAATCCAAACGGCAGCGTCTGAAACTGATAATGACAGTTTTGCACCACGAACCTGAGGTACCCTTGATGTGAAGGGCAAATTGGGACATGTAGGTAAGCATCCTTTATGTCCAGGGACACCATAAAGTCCCCTTCTTCCAGATTCGCTATCACTGCTCTGAGTGACTCCATCTTGAACTTGAATTTTTGTATGTACAGATTCAAAGATTTCCGATTTAGAATAGGTCTTACCGAGCCGTCCGGCTTCGGTACCACAAATAGCGTGGAGTAATACCCCTTTCCCTGTTGTAGGAGGGGTACCTTGACTATCACCTGCTGAGAAAACAGCTTGTGAATGGCTTCCAATACCGTCGCCCTGTCTGAGGGAGACGTTGGCAAAGCAGACTTTAGGAACCGGCGAGGGGGAGACTTCTCGAATTCCAACCTGTAACCCTGAGATACTACCTGCAGAATCCAGGGGTCCACCTGTGAGCAAGCCCACTGTGCGCTGAATTTCTTGAGTCGACCCCCCACCGCTCCTGAGTCCGCTTGTAAGACCCCAGCGTCATGCTGAGGGCTTTGCAGAACCCTGGGAGGGCTTCTGTTCCTGGGCAGGGGCTGCTTGCTGCCCTCTCTTACCCCTTCCTCTGCCCCGAGGCAGATATGACTGTCCTTTTGTCCGCTTGTTCTTATAGGACCGAAAGGACTGCGGCTGAAAAGACGGTGTCTTTTTCTGTTGGGAGGGGGTCTGAGGTAAAAAGGTGGATTTTCCGGCAGTTGCCGTGGCCACCAGATCCGATAGACCGACGCCAAATAATTCCTCCCCTTTATACGGCAATACTTCCATATGTCGTTTGGAATCCGCATCACCTGACCACTGTCGCGTCCATAAACTCCTTCTGGCAGATATGGACATCGCATTTACTCTCGATGCCAGAGTGCAAATATCTCTCTGAGCATCTCGCATATAAAGGAAAGCATCCTTTAATTTCTCTATAGTCAATAAAATACTGTCCCTATCCAGGGTATCAATATTTTCAGTCAGGGAATCCAACCAGACGACCCCAGCACTGCACATCCAGGCTGAAGCGATGGCTGGTCGCAGTATAACACCAGTATGTGTGTATATACTTTTTAGGGTAGTTTCCATTCTCCTATCAGCTGGATCCCTGAGGGCGGCCGTATCAGAAGACGGTAACGCCACTTGTTTTGATAAGCGTGTGAGCGCCTTATCCACCCTAGGGGGTGTTTCCCAGCGCGCCCTAACCTCTGGCGGGAAAGGGTATAATGCTAATAACTTTTTTGAAATTAGCATTTTTCTATCTGGGTTAACCCACGCTTCATCACATACATCATTTAATTCCTCTGATTCAGGAAAAACTACAGGTAGTTTTTTCACCCCCCACATAATACCCCTTTTTGTGGTACTTGCAGTATCAGAGATATGCAAAGCCTCCTTCATTGCCTTGATCATATAACGTGTGGCCCTACTTGAAAATACGTTTGTTTCATCACCGTCGACACTAGATTCAGTGTCTGTGTCTGGGTCTGTGTCGACCGACTGAGGTAAAGGGCGCTTTACAGCCCCTGACGGTGTCTGAGACGCCTGGGCAGGTACTAACTGGTTTGCCGGCCGTCTCATGTCGTCAACTGATTTTTGTAATGTGCTGACATTATCACGTAATTCCATAAACAAAGCCATCCATTCCGGTGTCGACTCCCTGGGGGGTGACATCACCATTATTGGCAATTGCTCTGCCTCCACACCAACATCGTCCTCATACATGTCGACACACACGTACCGACACACAGCAGACACACAGGGAATGCTCTTATCGAAGACAGGACCCCACTAGCCCTTTGGGGAGACAGAGGGAGAGTTTGCCAGCACACACCCAAGCGCTATAATATATATGGGAACAACCTTATATAAGTGTTGTTCTTTATAGCAGCTTAAATATATCAAAATATCGCCAAAAAAATGCCCCCCCTCTCTGTTTTACCCTGTTTCTGTAGTGCAGTGCAGGGGAGAGTCCTGGGAGCCTTCCTCACAGCGGAGCTGAGCAGGAAAATGGCGCTGTGTGCTGAGGAGAATAAGCTCCGCCCCCTATTTCGGCGGGCTTTTCTCCCGTAGTTTTAGATAACTGGCATGGGTTAAATACATACATATAGCCTCAATGGCTATATGTGATGTATTCTTTTGCCATAAAGGTAATAAATATTGCTGCCCAGGGCGCCCCCAGCAGCGCCCTGCACCCTCCGTGACCGCTTGGTGTGAAGTGTGTGACAACAATGGCGCACAGCTGCAGTGCTGTGCGCTACCTTCATGAAGACTGAAGAGCCTTCTGCCGCCTGTTTCCGGACCTTCAATCTTCAGCATCTGTAAGGGGGGTCGGCGGCGCGGCTCCGGGACGAACCCCAGGGTGAGACCTGTGTTCCGACTCCCTCTGGAGCTAATGGTGTCCAGTAGCCTAAGAATCCAATCCATCCTGCACGCAGGTGAGTTGAAATTCTCTCCCCTAAGTCCCTCGATGCAGTGAGCCTGTTGCCAGCAGGACTCACTGAAAATAAAAAACCTAAAAAACTTTTTCTAAGCAGCTCTTTAGGAGAGCCACCTAGATTGCACCCTGCTCGGACGGGCACAAAAACCTAACTGAGGCTTGGAGGAGGGTCATAGGGGGAGGAGCCAGTGCACACCACCTAATCCTAAAGCTTTATTTTTGTGCCCTGTCTCCAGCGGAGCCGCTATTCCCCATGGTCCTGACGGAGTCCCAGCATCCACTTAGGACGTTAGAGAAATAATGATTTCCCTTTGAAAACCTCATGAATACCATAGGTGATGGAGGTCATCCTCGCCAAGGACAAAGCACAGCAACATACACAAAAGCAAAAGTCTGCAACACCTATGGTCCATCTACTCATAGAAGCTCAAAGAAAAGTCAACCAGATGAGAAAGAATGGATCCAGACTCCAGATTTAAGGTCAAGAATGAGGAGATTCTAATTTCTGTGATGGTTTATTAAAGACCTGCAAAACTTCAGATTGAACATTTTACAGACTTTAAATTAGGGATGGTCTCAAAAATACCCACTACATACATAGATTACATTTGCATTATAGACACGGACACACCATATTCACATCACAGTTATATACCTACAGTCCCACCACAACATATGCACACCACATTTGGGACTGAAGGGTCTAGTAGCACGTACAAACCTAAGCCATCAACCGATGAGTAAAACCCTTATTAGAACGGTTTTAGTTTTAATTTATGTTACAGAATAGATGCTGAAGGTACATTACATTTACTGACGTGCATGGCTTAGTCTGTACTTAAAAATCCTCCCAGGTATATCATATAGGATAGGGACTTATTTTATATTTGTATTCAAAAAGCCTAATGAGCTACCAATACAAGGAAACCTTTTGCTCTCCTTCCACAAGAGGCTTTTGGTTTTGTAGAAATTTCCCTACATTATTTTATAATTGCCAAAATAGGCTCCTATATCACTGGTGATAAAATTATAACTAATGTACGGTCAACAACTGCCATTAGAACATAGAATAGTTTCTTGTCATTATAAAACTTTGACCCATTCCAAGGCAAAAACTGTATCCAGATGTGCAGGCCATCAAAGTCACCATGCAAATGGTGATCCATCACTCAGCTCTCCACATACCCTCTCTATAGGTTCTGGCTTTACTTAGAACTTCAGCTACTTCCAGATGATTTGCTGGCCTGTGCAGAATCTCACAAATTGTCACTTTACCAAGAAAGATGGAAAATGGTGTGAACCAAACCTTTCTCCAGGGTAGTGAGGGGTCCTGCTCGTGAGAGAATAAGGATACTTGTCTTTTCCATTGTTCCCTCTGCTATAATATACCTTTTATCAGCGGCACATATGAATTGCACATGTTCTGTGTCTGAATGACTTCACATGTGCATTTCAACTGGTTTTAATCGGCCACATAACCTTTCTAAATCAGATGTGTTCCTGATTAAAAGGATATTCTAGCAATGCTAACTCTGCGAGAGGTGCAGGGGGTGTGGCAATGAATCATGTCATCACTGCTCAAGCTCTACGCTACCTCCTGAGACCCACAAAGACATCACTGCTGCATTATTTCCATGATATTTTATAGAGCAGGTAAGGGTATAGGAAGCAGGGGTGTGTGGGGTTAATGTGCATTAAATGTTTTGTTATTAACTGATGTGTGAGGTGTTAGGGTTAAATAGAGCACATTGTCCGGGACAAGTGACAGTTCCTATCTCCAACTTTGGGCGGTAATGCAAAATCCTCCCAGGTATATCAAGTCCTCTTACAGGACTTGATATAACTATTTTCAGTGAGTTCACAGGAAATCGTGCCAACTTTTTGGTGACTTTACCAAACTAATCAGATAGAATCCTGATTTTGCGGATCTATTCCGAGAAGCTGCCAGGGCTTTTTCCCCAAGTGCAGGGGCAACATCAAATATCCTACCTCATAACATTTCCGCTTAACCACTTAACTTTTTCTACAAGCCACTCAGAAATTATTGTTGTTGGGTTTATGTTTTTTTTGTTTTGTTTTTTAAACGATTTGAAAAAAATAGATAAAAATGTTTTTGTTTTCAAACATCGGCACATCTGATCATCGCGAATTTGATTTTCCCAGCGGCTGCTCATATGAGTAGGGGACGTAGGCGGGGTTAATTTACATTTGCCCAGCAGCTGCTAAAGTCTGCAGCTGCTAGGTGGAGGGGGGGGTCCTGATTTGCTACAGTAATCAGAGCATGGCAGACACTGGCAGGGAAGCAGAAGGACCAGAAGGTACATTCAAGAGCAGCAGCTGTGGAAAGAGTCTCTTCCTGCAGACGCCCACACTGTGTATCTGACATACTGTTTGGTGTGGTCTAAAAATGATGCGACCATGCCAGTCAAGTGGTTAATGGGGAGTGTAAAGCAACCAACAAACAGTAGTTATGCACTGGGGGAAGCTGTCAACTTTGTTAAAATAGCTGTACAAAATTATTATCTCCCTCATTCACCACTCAACTAGTATCATAGGCCTGGTATAGCCCAAGATCCAGGAAGGACACACCCACATACAGGGCCGGTTCTAGACCTTGTGGCGCCCAGGGCGAAAGTTTCCTGCGGCACCCCGCAGTTATCCCCCGCTGTAGCTGTGCCCCCAGTAGTTGTGCCCCCAGCAGCTGTGCCCCTAGTTAATTTCCCCCCGGTAGCTGTACCCCCTGTAGCAGTGCCCCCTTTGGTAGTGCCCCTTATAGTAGTGCCCCCAGTAGCTGTGCCCCCCGTTGATTTGCACACTGTAGCAGTGTTCCCAGTATGTGCCCCCTGTATATTTGCCCCCAGTAGCTGTGCCCCCTGTACTTGTGCCCCCCTGTAGATTTGCCCTCAGTAGCTGTGCCCCCTGTAGATTTGCCCCCAGTAGCTGTTCCCCCTGTAGTTGTGCCCCCTGTAGCTGTGCCCCTTGTAGCAGTGCCCCCAGTAGCATTGCCCCCTGTAGATCTGACCCCAGTAGCTGTGCCTCTTGTAGCTGTGCCCCCTTTAGTAGCACCGCTTTGAAACCTGCTGCTGTCTCCGGGCGCCGGCTCCTCTCTATGGGAGAGACGTCATGACGTCTCTCCCATAGCAGCGCCGCACAGACACTACGGGTCAATTTTGACCTCTAGTGTCTATCAGCGACGCCGGCTGCAGCGGGCGCACACAGCGCTCGCTGCAGCCGGGGAGCGGGGAGGGAGGGAGTGAGGGTAGATTAGTAGCAGCTCTTGCCACGGTGGCGGCGGCGCCCTCATGGTTGCGGCGCCCCGGGCAAAAAGCCTGCTTGCCTGTGGCAAGAGCCGCTACTGCCCACATATAATCTACTAAGAATTTGTTACATTATAAATAATGTCTTAGGTGCAATAGGTTAATTTCAGAAAGTGCTAAAATCTTGGACTGCAGTGCAAAAATAAGATTTTACTTACCGGCAAATCTATTTCTCGTAGTCCGTAGTGGATGCTGGGGACTCCGTAAGGACCATGGGGAATAGACTGGCTCCGCAGGAGACATGGGCACTTTAAGAAAGAATTTGGATTCTGGTGTGCTCTGGCTCCTCCCTCTATGTCCCTCCTCCAGACCTCAGTTAGAGAAACTGTGCCTGGAAGAGCTGACAGTACAAGGAAAGGATTTTGGGAATCCAGGGCAAGACTCATACCAGCCACACCAATCACACCGTATAACTTGTGATAACTTTACCCAGTTAACAGTATGAACAACAACAGAGCATCAGAGCAACCCTGATGCAACTATACATAACCCTTATTTAAGCAATAACTATATACAAGCATTGCAGAAGAAGTCCGCACTTGGGACGGGCGCCCAGCAACCACTACGGACTACGAGAAATAGATTTACCGGTAAGTAAAATCTTATTTTCTCGAACGTCCTAGTGGATGCTGGGGACTCCGTAAGGACCATGGGGATTATACCAAAGCTCCCAAACGGGCGAGAGAGTGCGGATGACTCTGCAGCACCGAATGAGCAAACACAAGGTCCTCCTCAGCCAGGGTATCAAACTTGTAGAACTTTGCAAAGGTGTTTGAACCTGACCAAGTAGCCGCTCGGCAAAGCTGTAATGCCGAGACCCCTCGGGCAGCCGCCCAAGAAGAGCCCACCTTCCTTGTGGAATGGGCCTTAACTGATTTAGGCAACGGCAACCCTGCCGCAGAATGAGCCTGCTGAATCGTATTACAGATCCAGCGAGCAATAGTTTGCTTTGAAGCAGGCGCCCCAAGCTTGTTGGAAGCATACAGGATAAACAAAGATTCCGTTTTCCTGACCTTAGCCGTTCTGGCTACATAAACCTTCAAAGCCCTGACTACATCTAGTGACTCGGAATCCTCCAAGTCAGTAGTAGCCACAGGCACCACGATAGGTTGGTTTATATGAAAAGGATGAAACCACTTTTGGCAGAAATTGTGGGCGGGTCCGCAATTCTGCTCTATCCGCATGGAAAACCAGATAAGGGCATTTATGTGACAAAGCCGCCAATTCTGACACACGCCTGGCCGAAGCCAAGGCTAATAGCATGACCACCTTCCACGTGAGATATTTCAATTCCACCGTTCTGAGTGGTTCAAACCAGTGTGATTTCAGGAAACTCAACACCACGTTAAGATCCCAAGGTGCCACTGGAGGCACAAAAGGGGGCTGAATATGCAGCACTCCCTTTACAAACGTCTGAACTTCAGGCAGAGAAGCCAGTTCTTTTTGAAAGAAAATGGATAAGGCCGAAATCTGAACCTTAACGGAACCCAATTTTAGGCCCAAGGTCACTCCCGCCTGTAGGAAGTGAAGGAAACGGCCCATTTGGAATTCCACTGTAGGGGCATTCCTGGCCTCACACCAAGCCACATATTTTCGCCATATACGGTGATAATGTTGAGCTGTCACATCCTTCCTAGCCTTTATCAGCGTAGGAATAACTTCATCCGGAATGCCTTTTTCTGCTAGGATCCGGCGTTCAACCGCCATGCCGTCAAACGCAGCCGCGGTAAGTCTTGGAACAGACAGGGCCCCTGTTGCAACAAGTCCTGTCTTAGAGGCAGAGGCCATGGGTCCTCTGTGAGCATTTCTTGCAGATCTGGATACCAAGTCCTTCTTGGCCAATCCGGAACAATGAGTATTGTTCTCACTCCTCTTTTTCTTATGATCCTCAGCACCTTGGGTATGAGAGGAAGAGGAGGAAATACATAGACTTACTGGAACACCCACGGTGTCACCAGTGCGTCCACAGCTATCGCCTGAGGGTCCCTTGACCTGGCGCAATATCTCTGTAGCTTTTTGTTGACGCGGGATGCCATCATGTCCACCTGTGGCAGTTCCCACCGACTTGCAACCTGCGTGAAGACTTCTTGATGAAGTCCCCACTCTCCCGGGTGGAGGTCGTGCCTGCTGAGGAAGTCTGCTTCCCAGTTGTCCACTCCCGGAATGAACACTGCTGACAGTGCGCTTACGTGAGTCTCCGCCCAGCAAAGAATTCTGGTGGCTTCTACCATCGCCACCCTGCTCCGTGTGCCGCCTTGGCGGTTTACATGAGCCACTGCGGTGATGTTGTCTTACTGAATCAGAACCGGTTGGTCGCGAAGCAGGGACTCGGCTTGATGTAGGGCGTTGTATATGGCCCTTAGTTCCAGGATGTTGATGTGAAGGCAAGTCTCCTGACTTGACCACAGCCCTTGGAAATTTCTTCCCTGTGTGACTGCTCCCCACCCTCGGAGGCTTGCATCCGTGGTCACCAGGACCCAGTCCTGAATGCCGAATCTGCGACCTTCAAGAAGGTGAACACTCTGCAGCCCCCACAGGAGCGACACCCCGGCCCTGGGGGATAGGGTGATTAACCGATGCATCTGAAGATGTGATCCGGACCATTTGTCCAGTAGATCCCATTGAAAGGTCCACGTATGGAACCTGCCGAAGGGAATGGCCTCGTATGATGCCACCATCTTTCCCAGGACTCGCGTGCAGTGATGCACCGACACCTGTTTTGGTTTTAATAGGTCTCTGACCAGTGTCATGAGCTCCTGAGCCTTCTCCATCGGGAGATAAACCCTCTTCTGGTCTGTGTCCAGAATCATGCCCAGGAAAGGCAGACGAGTCGTAGGAATCAACTGCGACTTTGGAATATTTAGAATCCAGCCGTGCTGTTGTAACACTTCCCGAGAGCGTGCCACACTGATCAGCAAATGCTCTCTGGACCTCGCCTTTATGAGGAGATCGTCCAAGTATGGGATAATTGTGACCCCTTGTTTCCGCAGGAGCACCATCATTTCCGCCATTACCTTGGTTAATACTCTCGGTGCCGTGGAGAGACCAAACGGCAACGTCTGAAATTGGTAATGACAATCCTGTACCACAAATCTGAGGTACGCCTGATGAGGTGGGTAAATGGGGACATGAAGGTATGCATCCTTTATGTCCAGAGACACCATAAAATCCCCCTCTTCCAGGCTTGCGATGACCGCTCTGAGCGATTCCATCTTGAACTTGAACCTTTTCAGGTATATGTTCAGGGATTTTAAATTCAATATGGGTCTGACCGAACCGTCCGGTTTCGGTACCACAAACATGGTCGAATAATAACCCTTTCCTTGTTGAAGGAGGGGAACGTTGACCACCACCTGCTGAAGATACAATTTGTGAATTGCAGCTAACACTATTTCCCTCTCTAAGGGGGAAGCTGGCAGGGCCGATTTGAGGTATCGGTGAGGGGGCATCTCTTCGAATTCCAGCTCGTATCCCTGAGACACAATCCCTATCACCCAGGGATCCACCTGGGAGTGAACCCACTTGTGGCTGAAATTTCTGAGACGCGCCCCCACCGGGCCTAGCTCCGCCTGTGGAGCCCCAGCGTCATGCGGTGGATTTAGTGGAAGCCGGGGAGTACTTCTGTTCCTGGGAACTAGCTGTGTTGTGCAGCTTCTTTCCTCTGCCCCTGCCTCTGGCAAGAAAGGACGCACCTCGGACTTTCTTGCCTTTTTGTGATCGAAAGGACTGCATTTGGTAATACGGTGCTTTCTTAGGTTGTGAGGGAACATATGGCAAAAAATTTGACTTTCCAGCAGTAGCTGTGCAGACCAGGTCCGAGAGACCCTCCCCAAACAATTCCTCACCCTTGTAAGGTAAAACCTCCATGTGCCTTTTTGAGTCGGCATCACCTGTACATTGCCGAGTCCACAGGACCCTCCTGGCAGAAATTGACATTGCATTTATTCTAGAGCCCAGTAGGCTAATGTCTCTTTGAGCATCTCTCATATATAGGACAGCGTCTTTTATATGCCCCAGGGTCATTAATATAGTATCCTTGTCTAAGGTATCAAGTTCCTCAGATAAGGTATCCGTCCATGCTGCTACAGCACTACACACCCAGGCCGACGCAATTGCCGGCCTTAGTAAGGTACCTGAATGTGTATAAATGGACTTCAGGGTACCCTCTTGCTTTCTATCCGCAGCATCTTTTAGGGTGGCCGTATCCTGTGACGGCAGGGCTACCCTCTTGGATAAGCGTGTTAAAGCTTTGTCCACCCTAGGGGAGGATTCCCAGCGTAACCTGTCCGTTGGCGGGAAAGGATACGCCATAAGCATCCGTTTGGAAATCTGCAGTTTTTTATCTGGAGATTCCCAAGCCTTTTCACATAACTCATTTAGCTCATGTGAAGGGGGAAAGGTCACCACCTGCCTTTTTTCCCCATACATATGAACCCTCTTGTCAGGGACTGGGGTTTCCTCTGTGATGTGCAACACATCCTTAATTGCTATAATCATATAACGGATGGATTTAGCCAATTTAGGCTGTAACTTTGCATCATCGTAATCGACACTGGAGTCAGAATCCATGTCGGTATCTGTGTCAACAATTTGGGATAGTGGGCGCTTCTGAGACCCTGACGGCCTCTGCGACATAGGATCAGGCATGGGCTGAGACCCAGACTGTCCTAAGGTTTCAGCTTTATCCAACCCTTTATGCAAGGAATTTTACATTATCATTTAAAACCTTCCACATATCCATCCAATCAGGTGTCGGCGCCGTCAGCGGAGACACCACATTCATTTGCTCCCGCTCTGCTTCCACATAGCCTTCATAGAATTTAACATAGAAACATAGAATTTGACGGCAGATGAGAACCACTTGGCCCATCTAGTCTGCCCCTTTTTTATTTTATCCTTTAGGCAATCTCAACCCTTTTTTAACCTTAATTCTTTGTAAGGATATTCATATGCCTGTCCCAAGCATGTTTAAATTGCCCTACAGTCTTAGCCTCTACCGCCTCTGATGGGAGGCTATTCCACTTATCCACTACCCTTTCTGTGAAGTGATTTTTCCTTAAATTTCCCCTGAACCTCCCCCCCTCCAGTCTCAATGTATGCCCTCGAGTTCTAATACTTCTTTTCCTTTGAAGAATGTTTCCCTCCTGAACTTTGTTAAGACCCTTGATATATTTGAAAGTTTCTATCATGTCCCCCCTTTCCCTTCTCTCCTCCAAACTATACATGTTAAGATCTTTTAGCCTTTCCGGGTAAGTTTTGTGATGTAGGCCATGCACCATTTTAGTTGCCCTTCTTTGTACACTCTCTAATGTATTTATATCCTTCTGGAGATAGGGTCTCCAGAACTGGACACAGTATTCCAGATGGGGCCGTACCAATTACCTATACAGTGGCATTATCACTTCTTTTTTCCTGCTACTGATTCCTCTCCCTATGCAACCAAGCATCTGACTTGCCTTTCTCATTGCTTTGTTGCATTGCTTTCCTGCCTTCAAGTCACTTGAAATAGTGACTCCTAAATCTCTTTCCTCCTCAGTAGTTTCCATTATAGTACCCTTGATACTATACTTATCCTTTGGGTTTTTGAGACCCAAGTGCATGATTTTGCATTTTTTAGCATTAAACTGTAGTTGCCACGTTCTTGACCATTTCTCAAGCCTACCTAGGTCATTAATCATTTGTTTGATTTGTTGACCCCTCCCGGTGTGTCTACCCTGTTGCATATCTTAGTATCATCTGCAAAAAGGCATATCTTCCCTTCAATACCATCTGCAATGTCACCAACAAAGATATTAAAGAGAACTGGACCAAGTACAGATCCCTGGGGTACTCCACTGGTAACATTTCCCTCCATAGATTGCACTCCATTAACTACGACTGTCTGTTTCCTATCCTGCAACCAGGTTCTTATCCATTTAACTGATTTATAATCCACCCCCACGCTTTCAAGTTTATTTAGCAGTCTGCGATGTGGGACAGTGTCAAATGCCTTACTAAAGTCTAGATATGCTACATCTACAGCTCCCCCTTGATCTATTATTTTCATCACAGAGTCAAAAAAGTCAATAAGATTTGTTTGGCATGATCTCCCACCAGTAAATCCATGCTGTTTTGGATCCTGTAAGTTGTTTGATTTAAGATATTCCACTACTCTTTCTTTTAATAGTTTTTCCATTACTTTCCCTACTACTGATGTAAGGCTTACTGGTCTGTAGTTACTTGCTTCTTCCTTGCTTCCACTTTTGTGCAGTGGAACTACATTTGCTCTTTTCCAGTCCTCTGGAATAGCACCTGTATTTAGTGATTGGTTAAATAATTCTGTTAAAGGTGTAACCAGCACATCTTTTAGCTTTTTGAGTATCCTTGGGTATATCCCATCTGGTCCCATTGATTTATCCACTTTTAGTTTTGAAAGTTCTGTTAGGACCTTCTCCTCTGTAAATGTATTTTCATCTACCTTATTTTTATGAATGTCCTTGCAACTTAACTATGGCCCCATCCCTTCTTCTGTAGTAAATACTGAGCAAAAATAATTATTTAGGTGATCTACTATTGCCTTGTCTCCCTCCACCAAATGCTCACTCTCTGTCTTAAGTCTTATTATTCCTCCATTTGATTTTCTCCTTTCACTTATATACTTAAAAAAAGTTTTGCCCCCTTTATCTAATGACTGGGCCATTTTCTCCTCAGCTTCTGCCTTTGCACGTCTGATCATTTTCTTAGCATCCTTCCATCTGTCCAGATACACCTCTTTGTCGTTATTATTTTGAGTCTGTTTGTATTTCCTAAAAGCCATCTTTTTTGCTTTCACACTAGTTGATACTTCTTTTGTGAACCATACTGGCTTCCTTTTCCTGGTGCTTTTCCTAACCATTTTGATACAAAGGTCTGTTGCACTTAGTATTGCACTTTTCAGTTTTTTCCACCTCTCCTGCACTTTTTCCAAGTTCCTCCAGTCTGCCAATGAATCACTTAAACATCTCCCCATTTTTACAAAGTCAGCATTTCTAAAATCCAACACCTTTGTTTTTGTGTGACAGGAGTTGGATCCTGTCTTTATACTAAACCATACTGCTTGATGATCACTGGATCCCAGGTGCTCACCCACATATATATCAGATATCCGATCACCATTTGTAAGAATTAGATCTAATATTGAGTCTTTGTGAGTGGGCTCCCTCACCAATTGCTTGAGAGATGCTCCCTGTAAGGAATGTAGAAATTTGCCACTTGTAGCTGAACTTGCAAAAGACCCCTCCCAATTTACATCAGGTAAATTAAAGTCTCCCATGATTATGACTTCTCCCTTTAAAGCCATTTTAGAGATGTCCAACAATAGGTTCCTGTCCAAATCCTGCCCCTGGCCTGGTGGTCTATAGATCACCCCAATGCGAATAATGTCCTTCTTCCCAGTTTCTATGGTGACCCAAAGGGCCTCAGTTTTGGCTTCAATATTTTGTATTAAAGTAGCATTTATGCTTTTTTTCACATACATTGCTACCCCTCCTCCTATTCTTCCTATTCTATCCTTCCTAAATAAATTGTATCCTGGTATAGCTAAGTCCCAGTCATGATTCTCATTGCACCAAGACTCTGTAATTGCCACAAAATCCAGGTTATCCCTTGTCATTATCGCAATTAGCTCTGGAATTTTGTCTCCTAAGCTCCTAGCATTTGCAGACATAGCTTTAAGAATTTTGACTGTGCATTTGTTATTAGTAGCCATGTCCAGAGCGTACAAAATAAATGACAAGTTTAAATTTGAAATTACCTGTTTGGGGATGTTGCTCAGTATTTGTTTTCTTTTACTATTCAGTAATCATACTCTGTCCTTTACACCATGACTACACCTTACTAAATATAAAGATATAGTACACCTGACCACAATGGGTAAATGTTCAAAGGAGGTAAACACCAGTCAGTATGCAATAATAAACTGTTTCACCGAGCAACTTCCCCACACATGCAATGACATTTACAAGAAATCATTACATCAAGAAACATACATAAGTTTGCATAAGAGAGAACTGTAGTGAGCAGATTGGGGATGCCTTTTCATTGGTTTTTTAAAACAGATAATATGCATAAGATGAATTACATACTTTTGAGGCATTAAGGCAGTCCATTTGTGGTAGTGTTGGTGTGTTGATGTTTCCCTTCTGTTTTCCTTCGGTTTAACGCAGGTATAACGCTATTTTTATAATAACACTTTTATGTCAGCACTTCTATGGAAGCACTACCAGCCGATGGCTATCCAGCCGTATACTAGACTTTAAATAGGAACAATATCCATGTGAATCCTTCCTCGTCAAACATGTCGACACAAGCGTACCGACACACCACACACACAGGGGATGCTCTTTTTGAAGACAGTTCCCCCACAAGGCCCTTTGGAGAGACAGAGAGAGAGTATGCCAGCACACACCCCAGCGCTATATGTCCCAGGAATCCCACAGTAACTTAGTGTTAACCCATTAGCTGCTGTATATTATGTTTTTGCGCCTAATTTATGTGCCCCCCCCCCCCTCTCTTTTTACCCTTTTCTACCGTGAATCTGCAGGGGAGAGCCTGGGTAGCTCCCTCTCAGCGGAGCTGTGGGGAAAAAATGGCGCTGGTGAGTGCTGAGGAAGAAGCCCCGCCCCCTCAGCGGCGGGCTTCTGTCCCGCGTTTTTGTACAATATTATGGCGGGGGCTCATACATATATACAGTGCCCAACTGTATATATGTCTAACTTTTGCCAAGAGGTCCTAATTGCTGCCCAGGGCGCCCCCCCCTGCGCCCTACAGTGACCGGAGTATGTGGGTGTACTGTGGGAGCAATGGCGCACAGCTGCAGTGCTGTGCGCTACCTCAGTGAAGACTGGAGTCTTCTGGCGTCGATTTCGAAGTCTTCTTGCTTCTTTTACCCGGCTTCTGTCTTCCGGCTCTGCGAGGGGGACGGCGGCGCGGCTCCGGGATCGGACGACAAAGGGTGAGATCCTGTGTACGATCCCTCTGGAGCTAATGGTGTCCAGTAGCCTAAGAAGCAGGACCTATCTGCAGAGAGTAGGGCTGCTTCTCTCCCCTCAGTCCCACGATGCAGGGAGTCTGCTGCCAGCAGAGCTCCCTGAAAATAAAAAACCTAACAAAATACTTTCTTATAGCAAGCTCAGGAGAGCTCACTAATCAGCACCCAGCTCGTCCGGGCACAGATTCAAACTAACGGAGGTCTGGAGGAGGGACATAGAGGGAGGAGCCAGAGCACACCAGAGTCCAAATTCTTTCTTAAAGTGCCCATGTCTTCTGCGGAGCCCGTCTATTCCCCATGGTCCTTACGGAGTCCCCAGCATCCACTAGGACGTTAGAGAAATTGGTTTTCAGCCCCATTATAACAACAACTTGACCCCTCACACATAACTGAATTGAACCATAAATAAGGAACAATTATTTGGGGGGAATTCAGTTGATATCGCTGCCCGATCTCCCGTCTAAAGTGACGGGAGATCGCAGGGGAGATATTCAACCGATGCTGTTTATCGTGCCCATTAGTGTCAGGTCTAACCGCGTAAAGCAGATAAACCAGAGTAAACTAGTGGGTGCAATCACGAAAAGTGCGGTCTGGGCGCCCAAACTGGTAACTTTTCACACATTTCAGCTCGCCAGCACAAGGGTCTGTGAGCCGAGCTGAAATGAGTCTCCCTGCAGCTCAGCGTGCCTGAATGGAGAAACAAACAGAGTTCTCTCTCTGCACTGTAACATACTATATTGCCCATCAGCACACAGCGTGACTTGATGGCAGTTTGAGCTCATGTCTGCATCTAGCAGCAGCCATACCCGGTTTCCCTCAAAAGAGATTTATTTATTCATTATTATTATTTATTTATAGTTATTTATAAAGCGCACACATATTCCGCAGCACTTTACAGAGAATAATTGTCCATTCACATCAGTCCCTGCCCCAGTGGAGCTTACAATCTATTTTTCCCTACCACATGTACACGCACACAGATTCACATTAGGGTTAATTTTATTGGGAGCCAATTAACCTACCTGTATATTTTTGGATTGTGGGAGAAAACCGGAGTACCCGGAGGAAACCCACGCAAGCACGGTGAGAATATACAAACTCCACACAGTTAGGGTCATGGTGGGAAGTGAACCCATGACCTCAGTGCTGTGAGGCAGTAATGCTAACCATTACACCATCCGTACTGCCAAGAGATGTTGAAAAAGCTTTTCTGATCTATCCTACTATAAATCAGATGTATGTTTACAAGATACTTAATTTGCTATCTAAAGATAAAAAAACACATGGGATTGTTGCTTTAATTGCTAGTGATTGTTGTTTCGATTTCTCTGTGCAGTTACAGAATACAACACTAAAAACAGGACATAACATATGTATAGAATTGTTAACAGGTGTAAAAATAAAACATGAAACAATATGGTTTGGTACACAATTATAAATAGCTCTGTTTGAAACAATGGATGTGAAACTTTTGTAGATACCCATTTTGAGAGAGCAAATATAGCTCATATCAGAGAGTCTGTTGAGAAACTACATGTTCCAGCATGCCCTGACACAATTTTGCTATTAGGGAATGCTAAAAAAAACTGTGGCAGAGAATGCTGGAATGCAGCAGCGTAACCAGACCTATGGGGGGCTCATAGCAAAATGTTCACAGTCCCCCCCATGCAGTATTGATGAGGGCGATCCCCTCCCCCAACACACAGTAACAGGCACATGGAGCTGTCCACAGATGCCGCAATTATACACTGCACGTCCCTAGACATCACCATCAGCTGCACTACCGAAACCCACACCAGCCCCACTCTATGTGCAGACCAGCTGTTAGAGCATGGCCCCAATGCACGCGACATAGCGTCTCTGCAAGCAACCACCTCCAGCAACACACTCGCGTCACTCAAACAGCATGCCCACACAATGATACATATGCATCCGATCAGCCAATCCCAATGGTTTGCGTACATCTCTGATGGTAATTGATCTGCACAGGATCAGCACTTTGCACATACAATATAGTGGATACGATGGTAGGAGCACCTGCTAAGCTGAAGCATGATTGACATGATGTGGCCATTTGGGGAAGGGACAGCGACAGCTGGCATTTCAGAAATGTGGACACAGCTTCACTGGCCCTGGCAATGTGAACACAGCCATCCTGGGGGCGCAGCCTGGAGTAGTACGGTGTAGGACGTGTTTGCCAGCTCTCCCGCTTTAATCCTGCCTAACAATCCTGGTTGGGAAGGAGTACCTGGTCCAGTTTGGCTGTAGTGTTGGGGAATTCTCTCCTGCACCTCAAGTTACTCCGGTGGGCTCCTTATTCAGTGTCCGTCTGGCTGCTCCCTCCTGCTCCGCTCGCCTGGCTGTTAGCTGGCTGTTTTCCTTTGAGACCCTTCTTGGTGTCCGTTCAGGATCTCTGCCAATTCGGACTGGTCCCTGCTGGCTGTCCATCATGCTAACCAACAGGTTTCTTTGCTGCTGCTGTTTGGATGTTCCTGTGGTGCTGGAATTCCTCCAGTGTGACACTTGTTCATAAACAAGGTTGGTTCTCTGCAACAAATGCTTCAGGCTGTTAGCGCCGCTACTCAGAGGCAAATGAGCTTGATGATATGCCAGTGGGTATCCTTTCTCCATGTTTTTCACTGGGAAGTGCTGTGAAGGGGCTGAGAAAGTTATAGATCAGATTTCTGAATCTGCAGTCCGCACAGCCTCTGCAACAGACTACGTCCTGGATATATTTTTCCCAATGGAGTGATCACACCTGTGGTAATTTGTCATCTCATTTTTGGATGTTCTGAAGTTGCTGCGATCTCTCTAAAGATTCGCCCTCTACTCCTACTGAATGTGCAGAGAATATGGGACTTATCGTTGAAGTATGATAGGTGTCCTCCTTTCTATCTTCCAGTGAGCTGGGGCAGGACTGTTATCTTGATTCCATCCTTTCAAGGGATCAAGACCTGGCCTGATCAGTGTTCTGAAGTGAATTATTTTGTCTTGCTGTTTAGGATGCCTAATCCCCTTTTTTTATTATTATTTTATTATTAACCTTTATTTATATGGCGCCACAAGGGTTCCGCAGCGCCCAATTACAGAGTACATAAATAATCAAACAGGAAAACAGCAACTTACAGTTGATGACAGTATAGGACAAGTACAGGGTAAATAAACATAGTTACATCAGCAGATGACACTGGAATAAGTAGCAGGTGGCAGAAGACTGCTGGAGTTGATGCAGTTGAAGATTATTAAAGTAAGAAAGGATAAGCACATGAGGGAAGAGGGCCCTGCTCGTGAGAGCTCACATTCTAAAGAGGAGGGGTAGACAGACAGAGGTGACACAGATGGGGTACATAGAGAGTGTAGAACAGAGGGTTAGGATGAGATTTGGCTGGGTTTGGTGAAGAAGTGGGTCTTGAGAGCCCGTTTGAAGTTTTGTAGAGAGGTGGAGAGTCTGAGGGGGAGAGGTAGGGAATTCCAGAGAAGTGGTGCAGCACGCAAAAAATCTTGGAGGTAGGAGCAGGAGGAGGTAATCCGTAGGCAGGAAAGTCGTCATGCATTAGCAGAGCGAAGAGGACGGGTGGGAGTGTAAAGGGAGATAAGGTCAGAGATGTAGATGGGAGAGGAGTGGGTGAGGGCTTTGTAAGCGAGTGTGAGAAGCTTGAAATGGATTCTGAAAGGGAATCGTATATATGTATATGCAGTTTTTCTTTTTTTATTCTTTGTGCTATAATGCAGGTGTGTACAATATGGACAGTAACTAATGAAAGGAGCTCCATTTTCATATGTTGTGGGACAGCTGGGTTTAGCCTAGTCTAAAAAACAAACTTAAGGGGGGTACACACGGAGAGATCCGTACTTAAAATCTAAGCAATCTTGCTAGATTGCTTAGATTTTAAGCACGGATCTGCCGTGTGTATGCCCTCCAGCGATAGCGATGCGCGGCCCCACACATCGCTATCGCCGGTGCTAGATTGAGCTGCATGCAGGCTCAATCTAGCGGGTCGCTCACTTCACCGTTGTGTGAAGTGAGCGGCCCCCCCGTCGGCTTTCCCCCTCGCTCAGCACATCGCGCTGTGCTGAGCGGGGTGAGAGATGTGTGCTGAGCGGTCTGTGTTAAGATCGCTCAGCACACATCTCTCCCGTGAGTACCCCCCTGTAAACAGGCGCTAATAAAGAATTGATTGGTTATATCTATGTATTATTTCTTTCTCAAGCTGCAGATCTGAAGTGTGTTTGTGATTCCAATTAAGGAAGACCAATTTACCCTAAGAAAAATACAATTGAATGGAACTGCACTAGTCTAGCCTTGCTTAGGGTCATTCAGTTCATTGCCCTTGTCATTAATGTTTTATAATGCTCTATCTGGGGGGACTTTTAGGTTGTTTAGTGTAGTTAGGGGATCCAAGTACTGTATACCTAGGTTGGGATTAGATTATACAAACTGGGGGGTTATGGGGTGGTTTGTTTTGGGCTTATTGTTTACTTTTAGTAGAATTGTTGTTTTGGGGTTTTTTATAATATTCTTTTAAATCTGATTATATTTGAGCTCTGTATATGTGCTTTGTGTCACCCTTTTGTACTCCCCCTGGTTATTAATATCCTAGAACCAGATTGAGCCTTTGGGTGTTTGTCCATTCCTTTTCTACAGTATGTTCAGGGAATTTGTTTATATCTTGTTTGGGCTACTCTATCCTTACATACAGTATCTAAACTGCCGTAAGACTCTGTATATGCCACATTTATTTGCCACACCTGTCATGTTATTTTCTTTTATATTTCTTGTTTGTTGCAATTTAAAATTAATAAAACTTAAGGTCCATACACATGGAGAGATATAACGGAGCGATTTTGACTATATAGTCAAAATCGCTCAGAAAGTTAGTGCATATCTCTCCATGTGTACACAGCCAGCGATAGCGATGCGCGTCCCCGCCAGGTCGCTATCGCTGCTAAAAATAGACTGTGCAGGCAAGTGAATTTTGGCTATGTCGCTGGAAAAGAAATTGCATCCCCTTGCTTGAATTAGTTAGCCAAAATCGCCCATAGCCAAAATCGCTGGAAAAGTTAGTCAAAATCTCTGGTAAAGTTAGTCAAAATCTCCTTCTGCCAGTTCAAGGGAAATCGCCCAGTCAGTCAAAATCTCTCCGTGTGTATGCACCTTTAATCCTTCGAGCCCCCCCCCCAAAAAAAAACCACACAAAAAACCCCACAATGACAATACAGAATAACTTGCTGGCCAACATTCACGCAGAGGATCAGATACTGAGTCTTCAGACACAGCAGCGGATCACACAAGCAGTCTTTTTACACACTGTATTTCCACACAGGAACTATATCCAAAGCTACAGATGCTGTTCATTCTGCATTCATCTCTGAATCTGGCACTATGCTCTGTTCAAAAGGTATTATTATGCAATAATTCAAGTTACTCCTGTGATTGCCAGATTTGACAACTTGGGTCTACGTATCAAATTCTAATGAAAAGTAATCAATTTGACAGCTCCCCCACAGCCTAAATACATATAGTGGCATGTATTATGTGTATTTCATGTTTTTTTGTAATATTAAATGTAAAAAGATGTCAAATGTTTTCTGGCAAAATTGTGGTCCGATACCAGTGCACTCTGGGGGTCATTCCGAGTTGATCGCTCGCTAGCTAGTTTTAGCAGCCGTGCAAACACTATGCCGCCGCCCACTGGGGAGTGTATTTTAGCTTAGCAGAAGTGCGAACGCATGTGCAGCCGAGCTCTGCAAAAACAGTTTGTGCAGTTTCAGAGTAGCTCTGAACCTACTCAGCTCTTGCGATCACTTCAGCCTATTCATGTCCGGATTTGACGTCATACACCGCCCAGCTAACGCCCAGCCACGCCTGCGTTTATTCAGACACGCCTGCGTTTTTGCAAACATTCCCTGAAAACGGTCAGTTGACACCCAGAAACGCCCCCTTCTTGTCAATCTTCTTGCGGCCGCCAGTGCGAAGGAAAACTTTGCTAGATCCTGAGCACAACCACAAAGAGCATTGTACCCGTACGTCGCGCGTGGGCATTGCGGGGCATGCGCAGAAATGCAGTTTTTTCACCTGATCGCTGCGCTGCGAAAATCGGCAGCGAGCGATCAACTCGGAATGACCCCCTCTGTGTAGTTCAGGTCTGTAGCACTATATTAGTTTAAGTCTAATATCTGTAAAAGCAATGTATTCCGAAGTTATTGCATATAATATTGTGAAGATGAGATTATCACCTCAGTGATTATTAGGAACACCTTTATAAAATATATAAGAATATGATAAACGTTTCTACCAACTAGTAATCTTCATTAAAGACACAGATTTCTGCTATACAAACATGTCACTCTTATGCTGGGTAAACAATGGCTGGTACTGTATATCAGCAGTTAAAGCAAATGGCTGATATATCGTGAGCCTGTTGGCGGGTGTGTACCCCCCCGATATGTCTGTGAACGACATCATTCACAGACAGTTCGCATCGGCTGAACAACACAGCCAATGGCAGATATATTGGGACATCTGGCTGTGTGTACGGGTGGTCTGCAGACCGCATGTACACTTGATGCAGGTGGCAAAATTAAATGTCCGCCCAGCTGGGGATCCTGACAGACACATTGAGTGTTCAATCGGTAAGTGTGTACAATAACCTTAATTGGCCATTCAGACGGCACAATGGCAGGTCCGCTGAAGTGTCGGTTAGGTGTATACCCAGCCTAAGTCAAGCTTGTATCTCTCTCTGGTAGTTTAACCACGCTAGATACTGCAGGTACTTCACGCGCTAAACCAGCATCACAACATCAGGTGGCATATATTGATGATGCCAGAGCTACTAAAAGAAACAGTCAAATATAATGGTGCCACCTACCTGGTGATCATCCTCCATGACATTACTTGCAAACTCGAACACCAGTTCATTTGGTTGCACGGCGGTAGCCATCCTAGTGCATCACCTTCCCACAGCTCCTCATGAGAAGAATAGGGATAATGGCGTCTTCTAAACAGCAGTGCGGATAAATCTAAGTGCAGACAAATATAAGCGCTTCTTTCAGGTACTGTAGTCACATAAATATTACACGTCCCTGGGGTCACTTTTCCTTTAGTCAACAAGCAAAGATTCTTCTAAAGCTTCTGTTTTCATTTGACTGTCAGGAGCTGTAAGATTTGGGAAAAAATAAACATTATTAAATCTGAATTCAGCTTTAAAACACAACACTGGTCAAATATTTGCCATGTAACAGAATGAGGAATATGCCACAACAGAAAGAGCTCATGTTTCTCATGACAAAGCATTTAGATGAATGAAAATAAACACAGGAAATTAAAACTTTTCCATCTAATATATGACCATTTTCTGATCATTATAACCTGATATGGCTAGAATGGTCAGTTTTGTTTTACCACTTGTAACAGAAAATGTACCATCTTCCATGATGGAAAATACAGAGTTCCTGCTATCCTAATGTCTTGTAGCTGTGGTAGCAAAAATTAGACCAAAGCATAAACACATACAATCAATCTAGTAACACATAACACCAACAAGTAGTACAAAATGAAAAATAAAACACCCTTTGGATTCCCTGCATTTTTACCCTGACATTTTTCAGCTCTTGTCTGTACTGTAAACTTATTCTTATCAGAAGAACAAGCTTGTGAACTACAGGAAGGAAACTGCAATGACCACGTCATGGCAAACTAGAACATGCAAAGATCTGCACACCACAACCACTCCACCCCAGACGCACTGCAAGAAAACAGTGTAGAATGGAAACAGCTGTATTGCAGAAGAGTATGACTGGAATCTCCCTGCTAAGACTATTGTGAAAGACTCAACTCTGAGTGGAGAGCTGCCCTTGAAAGAGCAGAAATGCACACCCTTCATTATTTTCCGCTGATAGGAGACCCTTTGTTGCAGCTATCCACAACAGAAACTCCCAACACAGTACACTGAAGAAGTTAAAGAACTAGAAGAAGTATCTACCGAATTGCTGTGTTCACTATTAACAGTTTTATACAACATGGAGGCAAGATGAGGTTTTACAAGCAGCCTTGCCAATATAAACACATCCAATCACATGACAATTAACATTTTTGCATATGAAAGCATACTGTTGTGGAGTTGTGACTGCCAAAAGGGAAATAATGTATTGAAATATAGATGGGAATCTCCTGAGGAAGGTGGTGTGCATTTTAGCCAACATCTGCAAGCGGCATTATGTATGTGCAGACGTTTGTCAGCAGGAACTGATGGAACTGTATACAGTCTTGGGAGGAAGAACATAGAAATCTATGATCTCACCACACTGAGTGGCCTGCCTTCAGTTAGATAAACAGACAGCTAAATGAGGCACATTCCAACTGAAACCATAATTATCCATTAACATGATAAGGATGAATGGTAAATATTTTACCCTGCTTCACATGTTCCACCACCTTAACCCTTTGTGTGCCACAAAGTGAATTATCTGATGGTCTGCTGTAACTAACACTATGGGGGGGAATTCAAATGCCCCCACTAACCGCGCCCATTAAACACTGGTTTAGGTGCACAAAGTAAAGTAATGGGTGCAAGCGTGAAAAGACCCGACTGAGTGCCCAAACGGGTCTCTTTATATGCATTTCAGCTCATTAACCCCCGGGGGTAGTGAGCTGAAATTAATTTGTCACGCCCATCAGCAGCAACATTAGAATAGCTGCCGGCGGGCGTGATCTTGGAAGGGGGTAGGGGGAATTTGAAATTGAATACGGCCCTATATTATTTATCTCATGAGACTCAATCACAGGAACTGAAAATCCACACAAAGGGGCTGATTCAGGTTTGCAAGTAAAGCAAACAATATTAATTGCTTCGGCTGCACACCTAATCTCCCGTCTCTTTGCGTATCCTTTTCTTACATTGATAATCTTCAACTGCACCAAATCCCGCAGTCTTCTGCCACCTGATAATTATTTCAGTGTTATCTGCTGATGTAGCTACGTTTACTTACCCTGTACTTGTCCTATATTGTCTTCAACTGTAAGTTGCTGTTTTCCTGCTTTGATTATTTGTCTATGTACTCTGTAATTGAGTGCTGAAGTACCCTTGTGGCACCAAATAAATTAAGGATAAATAATAATAATAATAATAATGGGAGAACACAGGGTGCAATTCAATTGGGTTTTGTCGCACTGTCCAAACAGACCGGATTGGAAGCGTAATATATGGCTAGACCAGACCAAAGTGCTGGGTGCAACATGAAAGGCGCCCATAGGGGTCACTTTGCACTCATTTCAGCTCACCACCTACGAGGACTGCGAGCTGCAATGCCAGCACCGGCAGCTGTTCGCACCCGAACGTAGCAACACTGAATTGCTCTGTCAAGTGCCATCTAGTGGCTGCCAACGCAATAAGCAATTGAATTCCCCCTTTGTGTCTGCAACAACCTAGGGGGTTAATTTAGACCTGATCTCTAGGGTGCGTTTTTTGCAGCCCTGCGATCAGATAGCCGCCGCCTACAGGGGGAGGGGGATAGGTCTGTGCAGGCGTGCGATCGCATTTGTAGCAGAGCTGCATAAATATCAGTTTGTGCAGTCTCTGCTCAGCCCAGGACTTACTCTTCCTCTGCGATGTAATCCTACTGATCATGGCCGGAGCTGACTTCAGACACCCTCCCTGAAAACAGCTGGTCCCGCCTGCGTTTTTCTGGACACTCCTGTAAAACGGTCAGTTGCCGCCCACAAATGGCCTCTTCCTGTCAATCACCTTGCGATCGCCCGTGCGATCGCTTTTTTCGCACCATCCCGCCGCTAGGCACCGATGCAGTCATCCGACGCGCCGGCGCATTGCGGTGCATACGCAGTTCAGATTTGATCGCCCGCTGCGCAAAAATGCACGGCAGCGATCAGATCTGATTACCCCCTATGTTGCCATGCAAGGGGAGCAAATACATTTATATTTATATTTTTTTTTCTGTGCAGGGTAAATACTGGCTGCTTTTGCATGTAGCCCATAAGTTAGGCATCTTTAGTTTTAAACTGCAATGTAGATTTCAGTTTGAACGCCTCCCCCACCCAAATCTAAATCTCGGAACATGTTACATCAGCCCCACCTGCAGTTCAACATGGCTTTGCCCGGTTGCTTGCTTTTGGCTTTACTTATAAACATGAATCAGGCCCAATGTGTGCGAGAATAGCGCTTACGTCTATTTACTGGTTATTAGCATTTACAGCTTCACAGCAATGAGAGATAATGGCATGAGGGTAGAAGGAGGGTCAGCTGAAAAGACAAAACCAAGTCCTCCCAACTTCAACAAAATTAAAATACTAATGAACACTATGCAACCTAAAAAACAATTATAAATAAATGAGGGGCCAAATCCCTCGCGGCTGCTACTAGGTGGCGCAAAACAGAGCAATTCAATTGTTGCTCCGTTTAGATGCCCAGTATCGCAGGGATGACATTTCTCACAGGTTCCTGAGGTGTCTTAGGGCGTCCGAACAAAAGCTGGACTTTAGACGGTTTAGCCTTTTTATGCGGTCTGTTTGGTCGTGACATGCGCGATATGGGTGGACGCCCAAACAATTGAATTGTGACAATTGTTTGGGCATCTAAACATTTCCGTTTAGATTGGAAAGTTAGATGCCCCAAACAATTGAATCGGCCCCTTAATGTCTAAGCAGACAATCTAATCAGATTTACTCAGGCAGACAAAGATCTCTAGTCAGCCATTCGTGACACTGTGACATGCCATCAGCTAACATAAAAATAAGGGGAGCTCTTGCCTTGACATGCTGACATATGTGCAATTTCATCTTTCATGTGCTGCTAAAACTTTCACAGATGTGATTAATCTGTGAGAAAGTTGAACACCTAACTTGCACTATTTCCAGCAAGCTTTCGTCTATTCTGCTTAATACAACAGATACAGCATCCAATCGAACACTGCCAGCACATACTGTAGTCTGGTATGGTCAACAATGTTTATTAAAATCATTTTACTGTTTCGGTGTAAGTAAAGCAAATAAGAGGTGGGGTATAATATACAGTATTGTTAATATGATATTATAATGTAAGTTTGTGCAATAATAGTCACAGCTCTTGGGATCATGGGACCTGTTCTTGCTACCCACAGCTTAGATTTCTGCGCAAACTGGCCTGACATAACCAAGTGGGTCCACATATCATATAAGCCCAAACTAAACCATATTTTGATTAGGAAGGGGTTTTCCAACTCACAACTGGTAGAAAACAATGCTCAATTAACTGGAGTACTGCCATCTAGATTTTGGACAGAATCGACTCCTATTGTATGGCGTGAAAGTAGATTAAATATTGCTAGGTGAGTGATTAAATGGTCTCCCTAAAGTGCTGCTTATAACGTTGCCTCTATATAAAAGGAGGAGGAGGAGGAGAATATCACATTTAATTTAGATCCTGTAGTGCAAAACCATATAATTCCTGTGTTGTATAATTCTCTAGAACTGCCCTTTTATTTTTATTTTTTTACTTACTAATTTTAGCAGACAGGGTGAACATAGGAGTACCCTGTTTCTCCCCCACATCTATGAAATATATATAAATCATAGTTTTAAATGAAAAGGAAGGGTCAAGAGAATGAAAGCTTTCTGCTCAGCTTATTAGGTGACCGGTAAGGCATAAGAGCATACACTGAGCCATATTTTGCCACCACCGTCTAATAACATGCACCATGGTTAATGATAACAGTTATGCACAGCTTTTCTGTGTTTTATATGAAGGTTATTAGATTTTACTTAAATACCCCTTGCACATACATACTTATAATATAACTTCATCTAAAACTAATGTGTCAAACCTGTAAGTACAAAAAAAACCCACAAAAAAAAAACAGTTTTGTGTCAACTGTAATTGAGAAAATGTTCATTAGAACATTAACTAAAGTGTTAAGACACTTAAACTAATGGACACAAATTCATTTTTTGTGTTATTTCTTGAATGAAAATGGCCATAAAAATGATGTTTTCAAAATGGTTAAGCTCAGACAATGTTTGTAAATGGGCAGGTCAAGTATTATGGGCCCGATTCAGAGGTGGACGGAGTTGCGATCGCTGCTGCTTACATGGAAGCATAAGTGATAGCTCTACTATGTTAGTGCAGCAGGAGGTATAATGCATCACACCCCCTGCATGCATTACTGATCCAAGCTGCGTCGTAGGATGCGTCATCTGTGACACTGTCGGCTGCATGACCCATGGTGTTGCGCAAGCCGGCTGCCGCATCTGCTACAAAGAGGCCAGGACCTATATGCGTTGTTTACCAGCGACCACACTCGGAGGTCAGAATATAGACAGGACACTGGAATGCCGTCAGCAGGGCGAGCGCTACAAGAGACACTTGCGGGCTCACTGCGCTCGCCACACTGCGGGCTTGGTGGTTCGTCACAGGTTCTATTCCCACTCTATGGGTGTTGTGGACACCCTCGAGTGGAATTAGTCCTGGCGCAGCTGTTGGCATTCTTGGCAGTTGGGATCCCGGGTGTCAGTATTCTGACCGCTGGGATACCCGACCGGCAGGATATTAACTACATCCCGTTTTATAGACTTACAAAACGCAGGTTCATTGTATTACAGGCCCATAAATATTAGAAAGAAAACTTATTTTGTAGGATTTTACAACTTGATCATATATCCGCACTGATTAAGCAGATGCTTTTAGGAGACACTTGCAGCCAACCTACTCTCCTAGCTTAGTAATTGCCACGGTTTTGTAAGTTAGAATTAAAGATGACCACATGCAGTAAATTCTGAACAGTCTGACTGATGTTGGTCCAGACCAGGATCATCTTTGGCCACACAAAACAATAAATTAGCCAGAACCAGTCAGCATTCAGACCAAATAACGGGATCCAATTTATGAGGTCAACCAATAAATGCAACTGCATGGTAATAACAACAATTATAGGGCAATTTAGTCAAAATAGACCAAATGGACAAAGAAAATTGACATTGATGCGGCAACAGATATACTGCACAACATGCTTCTGATTTGCAGCCATAAAGTACGGCATACTGTATCTTTATTTCTGTGTGGGTTTGATCACTTTCATTGTGGTTTATCAGGCCAGACACATAAATGAACGAAAGGGGTTCAGAACTTTGTGTGTAGAACAATAAATAGAACAGCGTGTGCTAGAAATATCTAACATTTCCTGCTGTTTCCTGCTGGGGAACGCCGACTTCCGTGTTCCCCAGATTTCCCTCTGCTCTACTGTTATATTATAAACTGTGATAGCAAAATGAACTACAAAGTACTGTGTGTATCACAGCATATTATAAGATATTAAAATAATTAAATTAATATTTTTTTTTAAGTATCTTTAACTGACAATACAGCATAAAGCACTAGGTTAATTTCTTATAGTTCGATATATAGATAACGTACTGTTAGCTGCTTTGCAATTACTTTTATATTCCTCTATCCAGAGTTACATAAAGGGACAATGCCTGGTGTAGGGTCAGAACTGTCTTAAGGTTGGGGGCCCTAGAGAGCAACATCTGAGACGAGGACATCAGGCCCTTGTGCTCAAGCCTTCGGATGCATACATTAGTGGTCCCCTTCAGCTCTAGAAGAGTGATGAAATAAAATGCTATTGTCTAATGTATACCTGCACGACTTTGCAATGTCTTAGAATAAAGCAAAGAAACTGAAAATAGGTAAAACTATTGCATATTCGCCAAAGATATTCTAACATGGCCACAGCCTAGTACCCATCACAAAAGACAATAAATAATTGTATTTTAGGGATATTCAAAGTAATTGTTTCTTGAATTAGCATCAAACATACTTTCAATCATCTAATTGGTCATTCAGCTATGTAAATGGATAAAAGTAGTCACTCTGCTGTTTGGTATCATTGTGTGCACCACACTGAACATGGACCATAGAATGCAAAGAAAAGTTGTCTCCGGAGATCAGTAATATAATAATGGCTAAGCATGTTAATAGTTAAAGGCTATAAGACCACTCCAAGCAGCTTGATGTTCCTGTTACTATTGTTGCAAATATCAGTAAGTTTTAAGTCCATGAGACTTTTGCCTGAACGCGTCCGCAATAGGAAAATTGACCCCATCTTACACAGAGGAATAATGAGAATGTTACAATAAGAGCAAAGGAAAACTTCCAAAGAGATACAAGCTGAATTCCAAGGTCAAGGTATAGCAGTGTCTTATTGCACCACACAATGCTTTTTGAGCGATAGTGGGCTCTATCGATTAAACCCCTAAAGGACTACTCTTTGGAACAAAAATAAAAAATCAAGTCTTGAATTTAGTAAAATGCACATTAAAGACAATGCTTCTGGGAGAATGTCCTTTGGACAGAGGATTCAAAACTGGAGCTTTTTGGCAAGTCGCATCAGCTCTATGTTCACAGATGAAAAATGAAGCTTTAAAAGAAATAAACCACCATGCCTGTGAAAGATAGAGAGGGCTCAGGTAAATTTTGGGGCTGCTTTGCAGCATCTGGTTTGGAGTCCCTTGAATCTGTGCGGGGCACAATGAAATTTCAAAAGTATCAAGACATTCTGGAGCAAAACACTGCCCAGTGTCAGAAAGCTGTCAGTCACAAGTCATGGTTCCACCAACAGGATAATGACACAAAACAAACAGTGAAAATCACCCAAAAAATGGATAAGAACAAAACATTGGACTATTCTGAATCCTATAGAACTATGCAAAGAGCTGAAAAAAGCAGTCTAGAGAGGGCACTCATGAAACCTGAGTCAACTGTAGCAGTTTGCTCAGGAAGAGAAGGCCAAACTAGCTACTGACATGTGAAACAGTGACGTTGGGCCTTATTCTGAGATGCACACAGTGTCAATGCCGCACACAGTTGACCCTTGTCACAGGTCTGTAGAACTCAGTGGGCATTCCTGGGAGGTAACAGGTGATGTCTAAGCAGATGCAGGCGTGTCACTGTAAGTGTCTGCATCCAAAGATGCGGGTGTGGTTCGTTTTATCGACAGTGTCTAGGTCGACAATGTTTAGGTCGACCACTATAGGTCGACAGTCAATAGGTCGACATGGATGGAAGGTCGACAGGGTTTCTAGGTCGACATGTGGTAGGTCGACAGGTCTAAAGGTCGACATGAGGATTTTTTTTTTTTTGGTGTCGTTTTCTTCGTAAAGTGACCGGGATCCCAAATTAGTGCTTCGGGCATGGTGCCTTCCCTCCGCTACCGCTTCGCTCGGCACACCTTACCGTTCCAATCGTAGTCCACGTGGATCGCTAAGTATGAAAAAAAAAAAAAACGTGAAAAACTCATGTCGACCTTTAGACCTGTCGACCTAGCACATGTCGACCTAGAAACCCTGTTGACCTTCCATCCATGTCGACCTATAGTGGTCAACCTAAACATTGTCGACCTAGACACTGTCGATCTTCAGACCGGATCCCCAAAGATGCACCACCGCTCATTCAGGAGGCTACGGACAGAGAATCTGAACCTGCCATAAGTGTCGGCACCAAGTTTAAGTAAAAAATTACTACTGTCTTTCAAATAACTTGGAATCTCTGAAACAATAGTTTGTAGGATACTGTCAAAAAAACATATTTCTTGACAGTATCCTACAAACTGTTGTTTCAGAGTTTTCAAGTTATTTGAAAGACACGTATGATGCATTGACACATGCTCAAGCCAGGCGACTGACAGAGCATTGTCCTTCCATCATTCACCATGCAGCAGCCCATGCCACCGTCCTCAAGCCACATCTTGATGCTTGCGTCGATTCCGCCACCACCGAATCCTGCTGAGAAGCTAGTCACATCCCAATTTTTCTGTGGCACGGCCCCCTACGCCACCTGTCACCCAACCCAGTTCTTCGACTGGCATTCACTCCACATGGATGAGTGCACAGTCGGCTCTGCATGGCTATCCTGCTTATTATTAGTGACTTTTTTAACTGCATTTTTTAAAGACGTGTTTCTTAAAATGTTCTGCACTATCAAGAGTTCTTCATCCAGGATGAGCAGAGTATGGTTGGAGTACCCTAGTGTTGGACTTTATCTGCTCCTGCTACCGGATGTTGGGACTTTTTGCATTTCTTATGTTCTTTTGAAAAGACTTTCCACATATTTTAAAACTTCTTCTTGGCCCTAGCTATGTCGACATCAATGTTCTATACTTTACTGCAGTTGTCAATTTGTTGGAGTGTCCGAATTTGTTGGCTTAATCCTTGCTCTAGAGGTACTCGGTGTACAAGTCAATGAATCCAGTGCAGAACTCCTTGCTATTTGTAATTTTTTGCAAAAATAATGGAAAAAAAAAAAATATAAATAAAAACCATGTGTGGTGTTGTTATTTGTGCCTTACAGGATGGATGGTAATTGGGAGGTATAGGGGGTATTCGGAGGTATAGCTGTGTATATGGGAGGTGTAGGGGGTATTGGGAGCTAAATGTAGAAGCCCTCACAGGTAGTTGGCAAAAGGTCCAAAGTGTAGCACTTTAAGCATAGATGCAAAAAGCTAAATTGGCTTCAAAAGGCATTTATCCCTTCCTAGAGGCCTGCCCACACACCAAGAAATGCCTCCCCAAAGTTAAAATATGTAAATACGGTGCCAATTCCTAGAATATATTTCATCTTTCAAATTGTTTGAAAAATCGCTTGATGTGTACACTCAATTTGGTTTGTCAGGACTCCTGGAAGTTCAATGGAAATTGCTCATCTTTCAAATCTTTCATATCTTCTGGTGTGTATGGGCCTTAATGGGCCCTACACACTCGACGACCTGCCGCCGAACTGCCTGACCCAGCGGCAGGGAGGAAGAGGGGGAAGAAGTGAAGTTTCTTTACTCCCACGTCACCATAACAGTGCATGCTAATATGAACGAGATTGTCCATATTGGGTTGCATGCATAAGCGACCCGGCACCAACGATGAATGAGTGCGGGGCCGCGCATCGTTCATCGTTGGTGCGTATACACTGAACGATATGAACGAGTTCGAGGAAATTTCATATTGTTCAATGAAATATTTAAGTGTGTAGGGCCCTTTTGTCTGGGATTCTAGACGACGCACATCACACAGGGACAGACTCAAATATCACATTGCAGACGCAACTTTACTATAAAAGTCAATTGTAATCTTCTACATCATCTTCTCAGAGGCTTCAAAAACTTTTACGTAAAAAAGCATTTGCAATCCTCAGTTACTACTGTGCAAAACTGATTCACAGAGACAAAGCAATGTGGAAACCTGATGTTTATAAGACTTAAGGGCCCTATGCACAGCGCAATGTGCCGCTGAGGTGCCCGACGGCCGACCCGGCTGCTGGGGGGGGGGGGGTGACTTCACTCCCCCCCCCCCCCCCCCCCCCCGTCACCTGACCCCACAGCCCTGCATGCTAATATGGACAATATTGTCCATATTGGCTAGCATGCATAAACGAGCCGGCACCAATGATGAACGAGCGCGGGGCCGCGCATCATTCATCGTTGGTGCCTACACACTGAAAGATATGAACGATATCTTGTTCATTAATCGCTAAGTGTGTAGGGCCCTTAACAGCAGGCAGACATGAGGCAAGGAAGTAATTAAGACACTGCGGCCATTAGGTTATTAGGACAGGTCTGGGCAAAATTCTACCAAAAACTATAAGCCTGGGACAAACGTTATATGCCAATCGTTTTAATATAGTAACCAATGCATAACTCATACAAAACAATTTTAAGTACAGTACATATAGGCAAATCATGGAGAGCTTAAATCACAAATGAGACAGTAAAGGATAGGTTACAAAGACTAAATGACTAGCATATTACTGTGGTATTAAATAAAAAGACATGACGTTTATATTTTGTAAGCCAGCAGTGTATACTGCCCACATGAACCCTTGGGCTCTTATAGTGTGTAAATCTGGCCTCTGATTATCGTGCACGATCTCCCATCAAAAGTGACAGGAGATAGCAGGGGCGATATTCAATTGTATCTCTTTATCACACTGATTGCGCCCATAGAGGTCGAGTTTAGCCGCATAAAGCAGCTAAACCTGACCAAAGTGCTGGGCGCAATCACGAAAAGTGCCGTTTGGGCTACCTAACAGGTCACTTCTTGCACATTTTTATGCAGACACTGGCAGCTATTCATGCACCTGAGTAGCTCTGTTTGGCGCCATCTAATGGCGGCCGGCAACTACAACGTTTGCATGTAGCCCAATATGGACAAAAGTATTTGTATTCAAATACATATACTTTAATGGGATGTAGTTAATATCCCGGCGGTTGGGATTCCGGTGCCGAAATCCCGACAGCCAAAATTCTGACAGCGCTATTCCCACTCGTAGGTATCCATTACACCCATAGACTGGGAATAGAGCCACTGAGCCCGCAAAGGGATTAGTAGCGCTCGCCCGCTGCCGTCATTCTGCTGGAGGGATAATGACACCCGGTATCTCGCCCGCCGGGATTTCATACCCAACCCACTTTGATATGGAGTTGGTCCCCCTTTTGCAGCTGTAACAGCTTCCACTCTTCTTGGAAGGCTTGCTATAAGATTTTTGAGGGAATTTATGAGGTTAGGCACTGATGTTGGACGAGAAGTCCTGGCTTGCAATCTCTGTTACAATTCATCCCAAAGGTGCTCAGTGGGGTTAAGGTCAGGGCTCTGTGCCAGCCAGTCAAGTTTTTCCCCACCAATCTCTTGAAACTATGTCTTTATAGTCCTTGCTTTGTGTACTGGGGCACAGTTATGTTGGAATAGTAAAGAACCTTCCACGAACCTGTTGCCACAAAGCAGGAAGCATAGCATTGTCCAAAATGTCTTGGTATGCTGAAGCATTTAGATTGTCCTTCACTAGAGATGAGGGGCCTGGCCCAAAACCTGAAAAACAGACCCATACCATAATCCCTCCTTCACCAAACGTCACAGTTGGGATAATGCAGACAGGCTGGTAACGTTCTCCTAGCATACGCCAAACCCAGACTCGCCCATCTGACTGTGTCAACCGTGAGACATTTCAGCTTGAAGCCTCCTCAGGAGCGAGCTGAAATGTGCGTAAACGCTGTGTTTTAGTACTGCACTTTAGGCGGGTTTAGTTGCTTTGCACGGCTAAACCTGGTACTAATGGGTGTGCAAAACAAATGTCACCAATCAATTGTGTTTGGGCACCCATGCACATTGTGAATGTTGCGCCCAAACAGACCGGGTTTAGCCGGTGTGAGAAAATTACTTATGTTAATGGCTACGAATCCTTACCCACTCAGTGCCCATCGCTTAGAACTTAATTGCGCCCAGTAGATCACTAGCTTTAACACGAGGGTAAGAAAAAAAAATAGAGCTCTACGTCTTGTATATATATTTGTATAGTTTAAGGAATGTCTGAACAATAATAATTCAAGAACGAGCTAAAATTTATTTTCTGATATTATTTTGATATCGCACAAAATCCATGACCACTGTCCCATTTATGTGGATAGATTAAATACTTTCAGCAAGATATAATAAGTAATGCTTTATTTTACAAACATTGGCTAATATATGTACTAAAACAAGCCTACTTAATGTAACCGGAGTGGGCATACAGTAAAAAAGAAACTGCAATGGATATAATCAGGGTCGGACTGGCCCACAGGGGTACAGGGGAAACCACCGGTGGGCCCCGCTGCCTGGGGGCCCTCATCCTCCTCTAGTGATAAGGTTCCAGACTGTGCACATGAATTATACATTATACATATGTTACCTTATACTGCACAGGACTATGATGTATTCTCTACAGTGCATTGCCAATATTTATCTGGTACATTATCATGCACGCACTAGAAGTATTTATGTATTTGTCAAGGGGCCCAGCCCATGCACTCACTAATGGTTAGGCAATCCACTGTAACGGCTGGCCACACCCCCTCTGGAGACTGACCACACCCCTAAACATGGGCCCCTACCACTGCATTCCCCGGTGGGCCCTTCATGCTCCAGTCCAACACTGGATATAATAAAAAGCAGCAACTACAAAAAAATCAGCTGTGACTTCACTTGGGAATGTCACTAGTCACCAAAGCAGGTCTCTTATCATGTTGACGTTAACATGTAAGGATTCAGTAAAGGCTAGATTTACACTAGTGTTTTATTGGAGGTACTGTGTAACAAATCACTGCAGACAGCATGGTGCCAGTTTATCGTGTTGCAGTCATTTGACGTGAATGGGAGTCACATGTAGCCCTGTGTTGTTGCGATAGTTGAGAAGTGTATGCAATAGAACCATATAACTGCAGACAACAGTAGACCTTGGAAACTATGTTATAGGTGATTTCTTCAAGTGAAAAAAAAAAAAAGATTGTGTGGCTTTTGCCTTAGGTTCAAATCCACAAATACTATACATGCGTCTCGCCCAATAACAATGCCGGCTATCGTCACTGTAAGTGGAGAAACAGGTGAGGCCTGTTAGGACAGTGGCTAAGGTGACATAACCATCCCCCCATTATTATATTTGCAAATACTTGCAGAATGAGAAAAGCAGGAGGCACAATAACACATGACCAGCCTAAGCATTAGTTAGAACATGAGACATTTATGAAAGGGTGCTTCACGCAAATCAAAAGGGATCAGCACCTGCCAGCAAGATTCGCTTGTGAACAATTTAGTGCTAGGAAGCCATCTACAATAGCATTGTAAACAAAGAAAAGGCCTACTTCTTTGAATCAAGTATGTTTTTATGATTAAAATAAAGGATTCTACTAATCATTTTAGGTCAGTCTCTTTAACAAATCAAATCTGAATCTCAGTGATACTAGTTTACACTGCGCACATACATTGGCAAGTTGAAAGCAACACCTGCGGGTTCTCTTAAAGTTCCGAACAGAATCAGCATTATTTTATTGTAGGAAGCATCGTTCATTTACCCCAGCACTAATATATTTAATGCTAGTAGGCCTGGTCATTGTGGGAGTAGTCTAGACTTGCTGGGGATTTGGGGTACAGGTACCAACCAGTCATGCACTAGACTGCTGCCCTGTCTACAGAGATCGACTAATGTGCCCTACACACTCAGCGACCCACTGCCAAGCTGCCAGACGGCCGATACAGCAGACGGGCGACCGGAGGGAGTGAAGTTTTGTCGCTTCCCCCCCGTCACCTGGCTCCATTAGTGCATGCTAATACGGACAGATTGTCCATATTGGCTTGCCTATATAAGTGACCCGGCACCAACAATGAATGAGCACGGGGCCGCAATTCGTTCATCGTTGGTGCCTACAGACTGAACGATATGAACGAGTTAACGTTCATATCGTTCAGTGAAATCTTTAAGTGTGTAGTGCCCATAAGAGATAATGGGGATCCAGGGCCCAACCATTTCAATACATTTTCTTTAGTAACAGAGATTTTTACTCTTTGATAAATTGTACTTTTGTGTGTGGCTCACTGAGAAATGCCTGACTGGAGTGGGGACAGGTATGTCGACCACAGAATATGGACCCGGCAGTAATGTTACTTCAAGCACTTTTACCGTGACAGCATTCTAACTGTAACATGATGGCAAAGCATCACATTTACTGTTATAGTGCAGACATTGTAAAAATGCTTTAAATACATTATTACTACTGTGTTGCTATTCTACAGTCGACATTATGCTATTGACAATTTGACTATTAACAGTATAACTGTCAACCCAACATACCTATACCCAATTCCAGTCAGGCATTCCTCAGTGAAGTTACAATTACATTCTGCGGTTGACATTTTGACTGTCGACCATTTAACTACATTCCTTGGCATGGTCAATCAGCGCATTTACTATTCGGATTTTGAGCTTGATGAATAGGACCCATAATGTATAAACAGAATTTTAATTACCTACCGGTAAATCCTTTTCTCGCAGTCTGTAGAGGATTCTGGGGTCCACATTAGTATCATGGGGTACAGACAGGTCCACTAGGAGCCACTGGCACTTTAAGAGTTTGACAGTGTGGGTTGGCTCCTCCCTCTATGCCCCTCCTACCAGACTCAGGGGCAGATGTATTAACCTGGAGACGGCATAAGGAAGTGATTAACCAGTGATAAGTGCAAGGTTATAAACGCAACAGCCAATCAGCTCCTAACTGTTAATTTACATATTGCACAGGTTCTCAAACTCGGTCCTCAGGACCCCACACGGTGCATGTTTTGCAGGTCTCCTCACAGAATCACAAGTGAAATAATTAGCTCCGCCTGTGGACCTTTTAAAATATGTCAGTGAGTAATTAATACACCTGTGCACCTGCTGGGTTACCTGCAAAACATGCACTGTGTGGGGTCCTGAGGACCGAGTTTGAGAACCACTGACATATTGGATCTGATTGGCTGGTGCGTTTATCACCTTGCACTTATCACTGGTTTATCACTTCCTTATGCCAACTCCAGGTTAATACATCTGCCCCTCAGTCTAGAAACTGTGCCCGAGGAGACGGACAACTTCGAGAGAAGGATATTACACAGATAGTGGCGAGATTCACACCAGCTCACACACAAGGCAACCAACCTAACCAGCTTAAAACATCAGCAACGGCTGAACAAGATTACTTAACCAAGTAAAAAAACAGTACTTACCCAAGTACTAAGCAGTACTGAACTATGTAACCACTGCACTAATACGAAGCGCTGGGCAGGCGCCCAGCATCCTCTACGGACTACGAGAAAAGGATTTACCGGTAGGTAATTAAAATCCTATTTTCTCTTATGTCCTATAGGATGCTGCGGTCCACATTAGTACCATGGTGATGTACCAAAAGCTCCCAGAACGGGAGGGAGAGCGTGGAGGCTCCTGCAGAACTGATTGACCAAACTTCAGGTCCTCAGCGGCCAAAGTATCGAACTTGTAGAACTTGGCAAACGTGTTCGACCCAGACCAAGTAGCCACTCGGCAAAGCTGTAAAGCAGAGACACCCCGGGCAGCCGCCCAGGAAGAACCCACCTTACGAGTAAAGTGGGCCTTAACAGATGTAGGACACGGCAATCCTGCTGTAGAATACGCATGCTGGATAGTGAACCTAATCCAGCGAGAGATCGTCTGCTGGGCACCCAAGTTTCTTGGGATCATACAGGACAAACAGAGAGAGTCCGTTTTTCTGTGACGAGCAGTCCTCTTCACATAGGTTTTTAGAGCCCTTACAACATCTAAGGACTTTGATGCAATTGAGGAGTCAGTAGCAACTGGCACCACAATAGGTTGGTTGATATGAAATGCCGACACAACCTTCGGAAGGAACTGCTGATGGGTCCGGAGCTCAGCTCTATCTTCATGGAAGATCAAGTAGGGGCTAATACAAGACAAAGCCCCCAGCTCCGACACCCGTCTAGCAGAAGCTAAGGCCAACAAAGTGACAGCCTTCCATGTGAGAAACTTGACCTCAACCTCCTATAGAGGCTCGAACCAATCCGATTGGAGGAACTGTAACACCAAGTTAAGATCCCATGGTGCCGTAGGCGACACAAAGGGAGGCTGGATGTGCAGAACCCCTTTCAAGAAAGTCTGAACCTCAGGGAGGGAAGCAAATTGCTTCTGGAAGAAAAAGGATAGGGCCGAAATCTGGACCTTTATGGATCCCAACCTCAGGCCCATATCCACACCTGCTTGCGGGAAGAGGAGAAACCATACCAGTTGAAACTCCACCGTAGAAAACTTCTTGTACTCACACCAAGATATATACTTTTTCCAAATACGATGGTAATGTTTAGACGTTACTCCTTTCCTAGCCTGTATCAGGGTAGGAATAACCTTGTTCGGAATGCCCTTCTGAGCTAATATCTGCCGTTCAACCTCCATGCCGTCAAACGTAGCCGTGATAAGTCTTGATAAGCGAACGGCCCCTGCTGCAGCAGGTCCACCCGAAGAGGAAGAGGCCTTGGCTCTTCTAGTAGTAGATCCAAAAGATCCGCGTACCAAGCCCTTCCTGGCCAGTCTGGAGCAATGGGGATCGCCTGAACTCTTGTTCTCCTTATGAGTTTTAGAACTCTTGGAATGAGTGGAAGTGGAGGAAACATGTATACCGACTGGAACACCCACAGAGTCATTAGGGCGTCTACCGCTATGGCTTGCAGGTCGCTTGACCTGGAACAATACCGCCGAAGCTTCTTGTTGAGACGAGAGGCCATCATGTCTATTTGAGGTACACCCCAAAGATCTGATACCTCCGTGAACACCTCCGGATGGATCGTGTCTGCTGAGGAAGTCAGCTTCCCAGTTGTCTACTCCCGGAATGAAGACTGCTGACAGCGCCAACGTGCGTCTTTCTGCCCAGAGGTTGATTCTGGTTACCTCTGACATTGCAGCTCTGCTCTTCATTCCGCCCTGTCAGTTTATGTAAGCCACTGTCGTTACATTGTCCAACTGCACTTGAATGGCTCAATCCGGCAGAAGATGGGCCGCTTGGAGAAGACCGTTGTAGATGGCTCTTAGTTCCAGAATGTTTATTGGTAGGCCAGCTTCCAGACTTGACCACCTTCCTTGGAAGGTCTCCCCTTGAGTGACTGCGCCCCAGCCCCGGAGACTTTCATCCATGGTTAGAAGGATCCAGTCCTGAATCCTGAACCTGCGGCCCTCCAGAAGGTGAGGCATTTGCAGCCACCAGAGGAGTGAAATCCTGGCCTTTGGCGACAGACGTATTGTCTGGTGCATGTGTAGATGAGATCCTGACCACTTATCCAGGAGATCCAGTTGGAAGGGTCGAGCATGAAACCTACCGTACTGCAGAGCCTCGTAAGAGGCCACCATCTTCCCCAGCAGACAAATGCACTGATAAACCAACACCCGGGTTGGCTTCAGGACATCCCGGACCATTGTTTGTATCACCAACGCTTTCTTTTCCGGAAGAAACACCCTCTGCACTTCCGTGTCGAGGATCATACCCAGAAAGGACAACCTCCTGGTCGGCTCCAAATGTGATTTTGGAAGATTCAGGACCAAACCGTGTTCCCTGAGTAGATGGGTCGTGAGAACAATGGACCGTAACAGCTTCTCCTTGGACGATGCCTTTATCAGCAGATCATCCAGATACGGAATTATGTTCACCTCCTGTCTGCGGAGAAGAACCATCATCTCCGCCATCACCTTGGTGAATACCCTCGGTGCTGTGGAGAGGCCGAATGGCAGGGCCTGGAACTGAAAATTACGGTTTAATAGTGCGAATCGGAGAAAAGCTTGAAGCGGTGGCCAAATCAGAATGTGGAGGTACGCATCCTTGATATCCAGGGATACCAGGAATTCCCCCTCCTCCAGACCTGAAATCACCGCCCTCAGAGACTCCATTTTGAACTTGAACTCCCTCAGAAAGGGGTTTAGCGATTTGAAGTTCAAAATGGGCCTGACCGAACCATCCGGTTTCGGTACCACGAAAAGGTTCAAATAGTAACCTTTGTTTTGCATATGGGGTGGAACTGGTACAATGACCTGTGACTCCACCAACTTCTGGATGGCTTCCTCTAGGATAGCCCTGTCTGCCAGCAAAGCTGGCAAGCTTGATTTGAAGAATCGGTGAGGAGGGAGATCTTGAAACTCCAGCCTGTACCCCTGGGACACAATATCTTGCACCCAGGGATCCAGGCCGGACGACACCCAGACGTGGCTGAAATGCCTGAGTCTCGGCCCCACCTCCAGGCCGCGCTGTCCACCGTCATGCTGAGGACTTTGGCGTACCTGAAGCAGGCTTCTGTTCCTGGGAACCCGCTGCAGCAGGTTTCTTGGATTTTAACAGACCTCCTATAAAGAAGGTGTTGGACGGCTTGGTCTTTCTTGTTTTAGCAGCCCGAAAGGACTGTGATGCAGCTGAAAAAAGTGTTTTTTTCGTAGCAAGTGCAGCTGAGGGAAGAAAAGGTGATTTACCCGCTGTAGCTGTGGAAATCCACGCATCCAAAGCTTCCCCAAAGAGAGCCTGACCTGTGTAGGGTAAGGTCTCCACACCTCTCCTGGATTCCGCGTCGGCAGAGCACTGGCGCAGCCAAAGTCCTCTACGAGATGAGACAGACATGGAAGATATCCCTGCAGCCATCGAACCCAGGTCTTTCATGGATTCCACCATAAATCCTGCAGAATCCTGAATGTTACGTAAAAACAATTCAACGTCACTTTTATCCATTGTATCCAAATCCTCAAGTAACGTGCCTGACCACTTTACTATAGCTTTGGAAATCCATGCACAGGCAATAGTAGCACGTAGTATAGCCCCTGAAGCCGTGTATATGGATTTGAGCATAGTGTCAATTTTGTGACCAGCCGGTTCTTTTAACGCAGTAGATCCGGGGACAGGTAAATCCACCTTTATGGAGAGTCTGGATACAGACGCGTCAACTATGCGTGGGTTTTCCCATTTTTTCCTATCCTCCTCAAGGACAGGAAAAGCAACCAGAACCTTTCTAGGGATCTGAAATTTTTTCTCCAGGTTTTCCCAGGCTCTCCCAAATATAGCATTTAATTCCTTAGACGCAGGGAAGGTTAGCGAGGCTTTCTTATGGTCAGTGAAGTAAGCCTCCTCAACCTGCTCAGGTGTTGTATCAGCAATATTCAACACATGGCCTCTATCATCAACTGCACCCCTTTTGCAAGAGAGGCCACCCCCCGCAGCACATCCCCATCACCGTCTGCCATGTCAGAATCGGTATCCGTGTCATCTTGCACAATCTGGGCAAGAGCACGTTTTGGGGAGCATACAGTAGGGGGCCCGGAGGTAACAGAACCGGACCAAACTGCCACAGTGTTCTGTAAAACCTGAGTTGCAGACTCATTTTGTGCAACTCTAGTAGAAATCTGAGAAATCATACTTTTAATAGAGGCTAACCACTCAGGCTCCCTTGCTGGGACCTGCGCTAACACAGTGCAATCCTGATTACATGGAATGGGATCATCCTGAGAGGACATATCCTCTGCAGCTTATGACACAGAGTCCCTGGACATAGCTTAATGGAGACCACAAACACTCCACACACACACACACACACACACACACACACACACACACACACACACACACACACACGGAAGGGCAGACAGAGTTTCCCCCCTAAGAATGGCAAGAGAGAAACAGACCACGTTATAAGATAGGGAGACCCCCTAACCAGCGCTTACTGTGTACCTTAATAGGTTGCACAGTACAGATATATCAGCCCCCCCCCCCCCCCTTCCCTTTGTACAACCCCTTGATACCGTATAAGATAGCTGGAGTTGATTTAGAGGGACAGCTCTCACTGACAGGTGCCCCTAACAACGCCGCACTATGTACCGCTGAGCCCCAGAGCGCAGTTAGTACTGCGCTCCATACCCTGTTGCCGCCATCTTCACACCGGCTCCCCGCTTGCCAGGGGGGCCGGTGACTAACTCGCCATTGATCTTCTGGCTTTGTAAGGGGGTGGCGGCATGCTGCTGGGGTGAGCGAATCCCTGTGGCGGGGAACGATCGATCCCCTCAGGAACTCAGTGTTCTGTCAGCGGAGATAGTGGCTCAGACCCCACAGGGTGGACACTACTTTCCCCTTTAGTCCCTCGAAGCAGGGAGGCAGCCTCCCTGTGCCTAAACTCTATTTAAAATAATAAAACTAAAGGAACTCCTATGGAGCTCCCCTAGCTGTGACCGGCTCCTCCGGGAACATTTTCTAAACTTAGGAGGGGAGGCGCATAGAGGGGCATAGAGGGAGGAGCCAGCCCACACTCTTAAAGTCTTAAAGTGCCAGTGGCTCCTAGTGGACCAGTCTATATCCCATGCAGGGGTGTATCTACCTATTGGCCAGGATGGCACTCGCCAGGGGCGCCAGGCAAGGAGGGAGCGCCGCCTGGCTGCCCCACCCGCGGCCAAAGGATGGAAAAGCAGTACTATCAGACTGCACCTGGTGAGAGTCTGTTACTGCTGGAGCGGCGCTGTTGTCCAGCAGCACCGCACTTGTATTCAGACTCAAAATAAACTACAGCTCCCAGCAGCAAGGACTGCTAGGAACTGTAGTTTATTGTGAGTCTGATTACAAGTGCGGTGCCAGGGTCGGACTGGGGCATGCAGGGCCCCCCGGGGGAATGCAGTGGTATGGGCCCATGTTTAGGGGTGTGGCCATTCTGCAGAGGGGGTGTGGCCTGCCAAATCATTAGTTTGACTAACCATTAGAGAGTGCAACGTCTGGGCCCCTTCATAAATATATACAGTACTGCTGCATGCATGATAATGTACCAGATTAATAACAGATTAATAACAGCAATGCACTGTAAAAAATACACCATAGTCCAGTATAAGGTAACATATGTATAATGTATAATTCAAGTTCAAAGTCTGGATCCTGATCCTTAGAGGTGGGGGTGGGCCCCCAGTCAGTGGGGCCTACCGGTGGTTTTCACTGTACCCCTGTGGGCCAGTCCAAGCCTGTGCTGGATCACTAGTGCAGTGCGGTGCTGACGGACACCGGCGGCAGTAACAGACTCTGACTAGGTACACAGCAATTGTTATATAGCACAGTGCTATAGATCTATTTGTTGTTGAAGATAATAAAAAAGTGCCAGTGTTTGGGAGAAGGGACTGTAGTACCTGGAAAACTACATGATTTTCATGCATGTTAGATGTAAGTAAATAGTAAGTGAAAACTTTAACTTGTTGAGTGTAATAAAGAAAATACATATCTTACCTATTTCAAGGCCATGTTCAAGGAAATGTATATCAGTTAATTGTATAATTGATCATTTTATCTTGGAAGTGATGGCACCCTGATGTTTTTTCTAACAGGAAACAAGTTCTACCATCTAACTAATGGTGTTTGGATAATGGCTGGGTCCATTTGAGGCTTATCTCACAGCAGCTCATTAGCATTTCATTCAGGATACAGTCAAGATGCTGGCGTTTGGCATCCCGGCGGTTGGAAAGCGGACGCCAGCATCCCAAAACTGCTCGGAATGCTGATGCTGGCATCCCAACATAGATAGCGATGCAGAATGGCAAAATCCGGATCGAGTTGGTGCCAAAGTCTCCACTGGCAAGCCACGTGGGAGGGTTAGGGTTTAGGCAGCGAGGGTGGGAGGGTTAGGGTTAGGCTGCAGGGAGGGAGATTAGGAAGGGTGGGTTAGGGTTAGGCACCACTGATGAGGCTTTGGGGGGGAGGGGGTTAAGGTCAGGCTGTGAGAAAGGTGGGTTAGAGGGGAGGGATGGTGTAATATGAATATGAGACACTACTGTGCAGTGTAATGTGAATGAGGGACACTACTGTGTGGCATAATTTGAATTGGAAGTACTATTGTGTTCACGCCCTTCCCCCACAAGACCATGCCCCATTTCTAATTCTCACACCTTTTTCCAAATTTGTGTAGGGGGGGGCGCCAGCCCCTTACTTTGCAAGGGGCGCTCGGACCCCTAGATACACCCCTGATCCCATGGTACTAATGTGGACCCCAGCATCCTCTAGGACGTAAGAGAAAATAGTTTCTTATTTTATACTTATTGGATACAATTGCGCCTCCATTCATTCATGTTGCTTTTGTTCAGCAGCCATGAGGACATCATCAACTTCAGAAGAAGAGGTGGAAGAAGGTAAAGGGTGAGAGAATAGAAGAGGAATAAGAAATTAAAGAATGTGTAGGCAAGAGTAAAGGAAATTTGTGTGGGTGGGGATACTGTAGGAGCTGTGAGGGGCTGCAAGCAAGAGACAGGAGAAAGGGCTGTGGTGATAGGGGATACAGGCTGTGACAGAGACAGCTTGTTTTCACATAAGGTTAATGGGGAGCAGCAGGTGTGTGCAGAGATGGAGCCATAAACAGCATGGTGTAATGAGATCCAGTCCAAGTTTTACTAGGACCAGTGGTAAGTCACGAACAAGGCTAATTAGCAGCACCTGACATCTGCTTTTAAAGTTGTGTCAGTGCAGATCCACAGGGCTTCCAATGGTGAACCATTCGCCTGGACAATAGGCTTGGGGTATGTGGTTACGATAGGAATTCATATGGATTTGTTACCAACTTGCTTGTGAACTGTAAATTGCCATGTTGTGAAGTATAAGCTGTCCAAAGCTAACCTGATGCTGTTTACCTGCCTGTGAAAAAAGGAACTGCTTGAATCTCTTAATCCAGTGCAGGTGATCCTTTGACATTACACAGACAGAGGCAATGCAGCAGGAAGCATGGCGTCTATGGTCCACCAATGTTTCAGAGGTCAGTGGAGGTTGTGCTAAGCTCATCCAATTATGGACTCCTCATATCTTATGCATACTCCTCCAATCAGAGCTCAGCACATGCTCCTCTGACCCTTTTTCAGAGTACAGGTTGAGTATCCCATATCCAAATACTCCGAAATACGTAATTGTTTGAGTGAGCATGAGCTAGTGAAACCTATGTTTTCTGATAGATCAATGTACACAAACTTTGCTTAATACACAAAGTTATTAAAAATATTGTATTAAACGACCTTCAGGCTGTGTGTGTAAGTTGTATAAGAATCAAATGAATTGTGTGTATGTACACAAACTTTATTTAATGCACAAAGGGGGTAATTCCAAGTTGATCGCAGCAGGAATTTTGTTAGCAGTTGGGCAAAACCATGTGCACTGCAGGGGGGGGGGGCAGATATAACATGTGCAGAAAGAGTTAGATTTGGATGGGTTATTTTATTTCTGTACATGGTAAATACTGGCTGCCTTATTTTTACACTGCAAATTAGATTGCAGATTGAACACACCACACCCAAATCTAACTCTCTCTACACATGTTATATCTGCCCCCCCTGCAGTGCACATGGTTTTGCCCAACTGCTAACAAAATTCCTGCTGCGACCAACTTGGAATTACCCACAAAGTTATTAAAATACTGACTAAAATTACCTTCAGGCTGTGTGTAGAAGGTGTATATGAAACATAAATGCATTCTGTGCTTAGACTTGGGTCTCATCACCATGATATCTCATTATGGCATGCAATTATTACAAAATACGGAAAAATGTGATATCCAAAATACTTGTCCCAAGCACTTTGTATATGGGATACTCAACCTGTATTATGGGATTGCTGACTGAACAGTGAGCTGTAAAGAACTCTTCTGCTGCTCCCCAACTGCTCCATCATGCACAACCAGGGTGGGTGGCAGAGGGGTCCCCTGGGTCCCACCGGGCCGTAGGCGGTCGCCGGTACCGCCTTGTCAGTAATCTGGGGCCACATGTTCATATAACTAATACAGGAAATGATCTGAGCTCACATTGTGGGAGACATGCCCAATGTAAAGTCCATTTCAAAAGCTAAATAAAAATAAGTGACGTTGCTCACCACAGGGAAGTTAAGGCACAACCAAATTACTTTATGCAGCACTTCCTCATGAGAATATATATATATATATATATATATATATATATATATACATACATACATACATACATACATACATACATTTAAACAATTATTATTACATTATAATATTGCAGCAGGTTATTTTCCTCATGGGGCAAATGCACACAACTCAAAATAGGTGAGAGATTCACCTCACAGCGATGAGATCACATTTGGTGCATGTTTTTTTATATACTTTTCCTTTCTTCTCCCCATGTACTGCTCATTTGACTCTCATTTAACCATAACATAGTTCAGATCATTGACAAGACAGAAGCATAAGTAGCAGCCTCTCACCCAGAGAGTCTGCAGTGATCTGCAGTCACTGATACTCATCAAAGTAGCTAACAGCACCTGGTGTGGGGTGGGGCTTATGATGGATAACAAATAACTAGTCCCTTTCCCAGACTTGTGTGTGCTATTTTTATTCATTAAATTGGGTTTAAATACAGTATTTGTGAAATATTATTATATGAAACTAACAAACCAGATTAAATGTCCCATAATACAGTTAGGCATTTCATACAAATAAAACGTGATATAAAGGGCCTTCCCGTGTGTGAAAGCTTACTATTTATGGGCCCCATTATTGAGAGATTGCAATCTAAATTTCAGACATGCTTTATATTATGTACCTGCTGGAGCAACTCTAGATGTTTTGTATAAACAGCCCATAAAATGGCGTTTTCTATAATACTTTGGCCCTCCATTTGTTGCACATACATGTAACTGGAACCTGTCACCCACTGCTTGGGTCTCTCCAGAGCAAAGATGAAAGCTTCAGGTTACTCACCACTAAATTCTCTTATAGAGAAGAGAAGAAATTTGGTGAAAAGCCCAATAAATTAGAAAACCACTCCAAGCCTAGTTGCAAAACAAAATATCATTTTAGAGATTCTTATATCTTTAGCAGACAAAAGGGGTAATATTGTCTCAAACTGACCAAGCTATATAAATTGGTTGCATAGTGTATTACTTCTGGCCTCACAGCATAATCTGAAGGGGGTAACTACATGCAACAGTGATTATGTTCCAACTACACTTTGTGACTGATATAATATTACTTCCCTGCCTTTCCCATGAGAACAGAATTACTAAAAAGGAAACACAAATTAAGCATTTATAAAAGGAATAGTAAAAACATGTATTTTGCCATAATGGCGCTCCACAGGACACCATATTCGTAAATAGAGTGGAGTTTTGTTTTTTAGCAGTTTTCCTGTACATTTGTTTTTATTTTGAAGCAGTGTTAAATATAACTAACTCTATGCAAAAAAATATTTTAATTAACTAGAACATTGCAGCCAATAAGATGCTTGAGCAATAGGCACACATGTAATGCCAACATGTAAACTGACATAACCAAAGGGATACTCTGAAAAGCTGTGTCATGCTTCGCATACCTGCCTGGCGCTTAGCCAGGGACTGTTCTACTCCTTCCAGAGGAACCGGGATAAGCCTCCTGAGTCCCTACATTTCCAGTTTTCATGGGTTTATTATCACCCACTGGGGGTCATTCCGAGTTGTTCGCTCGTTATTTTTCTTTCGCAACGGAGCGATTAGTCGCAAATGCGCAATGTCCGCAGTGCGACTGCGCCAAGTAAATTTGCTATGCTGTTAGGTATTTTACTCACGGCATTACGAGGTTTTTTCTTCGTTCTGGTGATCGTAATGTGATTGACAGGAAGTGGGTGTTTCTGGGCGGAAACTGGCCGTTTTATGGGAGTGTGTGAAAAAACGCTACAGTTTCTGGGAAAAACGCGGGAGTGTCTGAAGAAACGGGGGAGTGTCTGGGCGAACGCTGGGAGTGTTTGTGATGTCAAACCAGGAACGAAACTGACTGAACTGATCGCAGATGCCGGGTAAGTGTGGAGCTACTCAGAAACTGCTAAGAAGTGTCTATTCGCAATTTTGAGAATCTTTCGTTCGCAATTTTGATAAGCTAAGATTCACTCCCAGTAGGCGGCGGCTTAGCGTGTGCAAAGCTGCTAAAAGCAGCTTGCGAGCGAACAACTCGGAATGAGGGCCACTGCTAGATATCTGTACCCAAATCAGTTAGCTTCACAGTACCACAACACACTGGGATATACAGCTTTACTGTACCATAACATAAAAGACAGATGTGGACATTTCTAAATGGTTTATCTATACAGATTAAAACACAAAAACAGAACTTGTTATAAAGTAAAGTAGAGTTATGGTGGGTTTAAATAAAACAGGCATTTATGCATTTGTGACATATGAGGAGATCGGCCCCCAGGACTGCTGGCAGAAGGGTGTGACAGAGCTACACAGCTTCTGTCACACACTCACTATTGTCTGGTATCAATATAAACAATAGGGACCCTACTAGGATAAATACACACATAGCCTGCGCTAATAATGCTCTCATCATAACAAATACACATTTGTCAAACTAATGTTCAGCAAATGCAGCAAGTAAACACAAGGTATAGATGAAAAGTACAATACACATTGTGCATACGGAAATCAGCTTTTGCAGGTGAGCGCTAGTCGCACACCATTCACATTATACACAGAGCAATAGGTGCACTATCAGAAGGACAGGTTTTATCCTGCCAGACAGGCATCTTACCTGCGCTTATGCCTCACCAATTACACATGTAAACGAGAGCAGACTGTAACAATATTTAGTTTATAATGACAAGAGCCTGTTACATCAGTAGGATAGGGGGATCTTATACCCATGCAATCAGATACCTTTCTACAGCACAGACTACACAAAGGTCTCCAATACACACAGTAACATGGCAGTTTTCATGGATCACCTTGTGGCTGTATCTTAAAATCAATCATTTTTACAAGCAACCCAACCTATATTATACAAAAATGTAAGTCAGTTTGCTAAAGACATACGCTATAACACACCTGTAAAACAAAGCACAAGGTCCATAAGCTGTAATGCTGGTTTAACATCTTTGGATGAACAAACTGCCCCTTACCTAATACACTGAGGCCGGAGATGGGCAGATCAGACACATCTCTGCCCCATATTCCTATTCTCAGTTTGGAAATGACAGCACTCACCGGTCACAGCCCAGGGAGGGCCGGCTGCTATTACTGAGCAGGACCAGAAATTCCAGTTCTCTTACATTGCTGCTTTCCTGGGGAGGCTGGGCCGGCCTACGTGGTGTCAGGTTGCACAGAGCCAGCATTTGTAGCACCTTCCAAAACAAACATATCACATACCTAGATGTGCCTATACCTGTTGACTTCATACTTAACCCTTTCCTCGCTGTGTCAGACCCCCAAACAGTGTGCCTTTCCATAAAATGATATATTATTTCATTTTTAGTTCAAATATTTTTTAGTAGATGGATCTAGGTGTACATTCAACTAAGCATGCAACTTGTCATTCTAGCAAATATGACAATTGTTTTGTAGTCCACTTATGCAGCATAAATGACTCTTCTCTAGAGATTGAATAAAACTATTGCTATACTATATTCTCCTTGTATGTGACAGGAAACTACAATCACTGCAAAGTTCCTGTCCAAAATCCTGTCATGCTGACTATAAATGCGTAAGTACATTGACGGTAAGTAAATGTCATTTCAGAAGGTGTGCATGCAGTAGACCTCCTGAAATTCTATACATTTATCATTTGTCTCACTGCCAGGGATTCATTCAGACATCGGAGTGAATGCCATTGAGCCCAGATTGAGTGTATACACTGGAATGAGTTTAAGGAAGAATGGAACAATCATGCTCCATCCTTCATTAGCTTAAACAAGTTCACCAGCGACATTTCTAGGTTTTGATGTGCACTAACACTGGCTGCACAAATATTGCTGGCTAAAGAGATTTATTTTTTTTGCTTTTTGCTGTCATTTTGGCTTGTCAACACTTTTTTAAATGGACCCCTAAGTTGGAAGGGTTGTTTTTGTCCTTGTACTGAAGAAAAGTACAGTTGCAAGTTCAATATTCAAAGCTCTAAGGGGCTAATTCAGACCTGATCGCTGCTGTGCGTTTTCTCACAGCAGCAATCAGGTCTGAACGGCGCATAACAGGCAGAGGCAGTCACTGGGTGGGAGGGGGTGTGCCAGCGGTGTTTGGCCGCTGTTTAGGGAGGTGCGGTCCGGGCAACGCAGGCGTGCCCGGACCGCTGGGGAGGGCGACCCGGGCAGCAACGTGTAGCTCCATGCCAGCGCGCAGGAGCTGCGCCTGCTGGGAGCTACTCTTCCAGTACAAAAGAATTGCCGCTGTGCGATGCTTTTGTACTTGTGCGGGTGGGGTAGGGGAGTTTCGGGCCTGACATGTGGGGTCGGGAACCTCTGGCCCGCAAATCCATGTGATCCGGCAACGCCAGGCTCACCAACCGAGAGAGATGCTGGGCACCCACTGAGATTTTGTTACCAGTGGGTGCCCTGCTCCTTCCCTACAGCAGCAGCCGGAGGCAGGAGCTCACTCCTGAGCTCCGGCTTCCAGCTCTGGCAGTGTGCGTGTGTGGCGCTATGGGAGATGTCATGACTTCTCTCCACTATTTTGAGATGTCATGACTTCTCTCCACTATTTTGAGATGTCATGACTTCTCTCCACTATTTTGAGATGTCATGACTTCTCTCCACTATGGGAGATGTCATGACTTCTGGACTGACTTACAGCAGTCCAGAAGCAGGAGCAGGGCTGGTGAGTATTGTGGGTTTTTCTTTCTTTTAATGCGTGTGAGCGGGCATAACTACAGGGGGCAAACAACTGACTGGGGGCATAACTACTGGGGGGCAAACAACCGACTGGGGGCATATCTAATGGGACCATATCTACTGGGGCATAACAACTGACAGGGGGCGTATCTACTGGGGCATATTTACTGGGGGCATAACTACTGACTGGGGGCAGGCTAATTTTTAAGTTGATAATTTTTGTATGCCCCCCGAAGGATTTTATAAATATCCAAATGTCCCTTGGTAGAAAAAAGGTTCCCCACCCCTTTTCTAGAAGGTGCTAGATAAATGAGAAGTAGAATCTGATTGGTTGCTATGGGAAACATCCCATCCTAAACAGAACTCCCATCTTAGTAAATTTACCCCTAACAGTCCAGGTTTAAGGGACAGCCATGCTTGAGCACAGGTGACTTAATTAGTATCTCAAATATTTTGATTTAGCCATCTGTGCTGAAGTCTGGATATAAGTAAAACATGCACTGTTATACCACTTTTACACCAAAATCCCAGGTTTGACCCAGGATTTGTAACTCCCCCCCCCCCCCCCCCCCCATTTATACCGCAGTGCCATATTCCCAGATCAGCACTGTTTACACTGCACTCGGGTGCAGCGTCTTGTGGGCCGGCGCTTAGAGATGATGTAATCTCCAAGTGCTGGGAAACACTGCAGACCGGTGCTCCGGAGCATCTCGTCGGGGACAAGCACAGCAATCTGGAAGTTGCTGTGCTGTCCCCAGCCGCTGCACGGCAACTAGCACGGCACCGCTGTCTGCATAGACAGCGTGCGCCGTGACCCCGAGCCTCCCGACCTCCCGCAAGACACTGCGGTACGGGAGGTTTGCCATGTTGTAAATAAGTGCCGGGTCGGCTGACCCGCTTACCCATTTACACTGCCTCCTACCCGGGTCTTACCCATTTTCCAACCCTGCGTACAAGCCGGGTTGGATTCCCGAGAAAGTGGACCCAGGGTTTAGGAGAAGGACCATTTTATACCGCCTGCAGTGCCGGGATTTTGCGTGCTCCCGTGCAAAATCCCGGGATATTTCAGGCGGTGTAAAAGGTTTATAGTGCCTTGAAGGCCGAGGTTGGTAATGTCTGCTCTAAGTCAGCACTTATTACCACAGATAAACTGGTGGTGTGTAATCATAAATACTGTATATGTACATGCACTATTGTAGACAACTGAAGACTTTGTTATTATCACATGCACCGTAAAAGCCTCGATATATTAGCACTGCAATCCAAAAAGCAAGCATTAACGAAAGAGTAAAGTACCACAATACACCAAAGAATGATTAAATGACATGGTTACAATTTATGTACTTATGTAAATAGTTGCTTTTTGCATCATAACCATAATCTGTATAAAACTAGGAAGGTACAATCTAGTTAGGTACAGTAGCACCACAATTCTTCCACTTAAGGTTGATGGACTCTGAATACAATACTTGTATCCTAGGTGATGCCGGAAAAGAATGTTGAAATTAAATTTTTATATGCTGAAACAAGGTACTTATCCATATTGCTTCGGCAAATAATGACTTTTCAATGCCACTTTAGTAAAGGTTTCTTCATTTTATGTTTTGCAATATGTTGCCACAAGAAGAAACTATAATTGCACAACAGATAGGAGAAAAAAAAAAAAAAAGGAACTGTGTTGAAGATGGGTATAGGCGTGCACATTTAGCAGAGCTTAAACAGCACAGCCTTAACAGGGCGTGACCTTATTTCAGTATACTACTGGCAAAATATGTTTATGCTTCAAGTACTGAACAGGTTTCATAGAACACACAAATGCAGCACACCTCACTCAATGTTGCTTATAGGAGTTTGACGTATTTGTGCCTTAAAATAAGTAGAACAAGAATTAAGCACATTTATATACACAGGATTAGTCGGAAACATGTCAAAATATGTCCAGATCTACAACACTAGGATATGCGCCAGGTTTACGCTAGGAGTAATAAGTGCCTAGACTTAGCACCATGGTAGTACATAGAAAACGTAGCAATAGTGTATAGAGGTGGCCTGACGGTTATTTTTAAATGTGTGTATCATTATACTATACATACACAATAACAATGTAATTAAGTGTCAAATACGCATACAAGATAAGTGTTTGTACAGTGTTCATAATAAATGCGGAAGTCCTATTTATCATATGAAGAATAATTAATTCAAACTTCATTTGGGAATCTTGTTTCCTGTCGGAGACCAAATGGAAATATTATTGTAGTAATGCGCACAGACGTCCAAGACTTCATATAGCCACAAATACAGGAGCACGCTCTTTCTGGCATTCAGTATAATTTGCCGGCACTTGGTATCCCGGCGGTCATAATACCGACCCCGGGATCACAAAGAATGCAATGCCGAAGGGGTGAGTTGAGGCTGTTCTCCCCTCTCTCTAACCCTCCCTTCCCGAGGCCTAAACCAAACCCTCCCTCCCCTGCAGCCTAACCATAACCCTAATGGGCACTACACACTGCGCGACCCGCCGCCGAGCTGCTCGACCGCCGATATGGCAGACGGGCGACCCGGCGGCGGGGATAGGTGACGGGGGAGTGAAGTTTCGTCACTCCTCCCGTCAACCGGCCCCATAGCAGTGCATGCAAATATAGACGAGATCGTCCATATTGGCCTGCATGCATAAGCGACGGGGCACCAACGATGAACAAGCGCGGGGCCGCGCATCATTCCTGCCTCCACACTGAAAGATAAAAGGATTTTAATACCTACCGGTAAATCCTTTTCTCTTAGTCCGTAGAGGATGCTGGGGTCACCATTAGAACCATGGGGTATAGACGGGGTCCGCAGGAGACATGGCCACTTTAAGACTTTGAAACGGTGTGAACTGGCTCCTCCCTCTATGCCCCTCCTCCAGACTCCAGTTATAGGAACTGTGCCCAGGGAGACGGACATTTAGAGGAAAAGATTTATTGTTAAACGAAGGTGAGATACATACCAGCTCACACCAAAAACACGCCGTACAACGTGGCATTCAACAGAACTCAAGTCAACGACATAAACAATGTCAGCAACAGGCTGACTATAAACGTAACACAACCTGTGTGTAACCATAACTAATAACTGCAGATACAGTACGTACTGGAACGGGCGCCCAGCATCCTCTACGGACTAAGAGAAAAGGATTTACCGGTAGGTAGTAAAATCCTATTTTCTCATACGTCCTAGAGGATGCTGGGGTCACCATTAGAACTATGGGGTTTATACCAAAGTTCTAGGACTGGCGGGAGAGTGCAGATGACTCTGCAGCACCGATTGAGCAAACATGAGGTCCTCCTCGGCCAGGGTATCAAACTTGTAAAACTTTGCAAAAGTGTTTGAACCCGACCAAGTAGCTGCTCGGCAAAGTTGTGATGCCGGGACCCCCCGGGCAGCCGCCCAGGACGCTCCCACCTTTCTGGTATAATGGGCCTTCACCGATTTCGCTACTGGCAATCCAGCCGTAGAATGAGCATGCTGAATCGTAGCACAGATTCAGCGAGCAAGAGTCTGCTTGGAAACAGGAGCCCCAATCTTGTTGGGATCATACAGAACAAACAGAGCCTCCGTTTTCCTAATCTGAGTGACAAACTTTTAAAGCTCTGACCACATCGAGAGACTTCGACTCCACTAAGGCGTCAGTAGCCACTGGCACCACAATAAGGTATGTTTACGTGGAACGATGGAACCACCTTCGGCAGAAATTGCTGACGAGTCCTCAACTCTGCTCTATCTTCATGGAAGATCAAATAAGGGCTCTTGTGAGACAAAGCCGCTAACTCCGATACCCGCCTTGCGGATGCCAAGGCCAACAACATGACCAGTTTCCAAGTGACGAATTTCAACTCCACATTCTGTAAAGGTTCAAACCAATGTGATTGAAGGAACTGCAACACCACGTTAAGATCCCATAATGCCACTGGGGGCACAAATGGAGGTTGGATGTGCAACACGCCTTTCACGAAAGTCTGAACTTCTGGAAGGGAGGCCAATTGTTTTTGAAAGAAAACCGATAAGGCTGAAATTTGTACTTTAATTGAGCCCAACTTTAAGCCTGCATCAAAACCAGCTTGTAGAAAATGGAGAAAACGTCCTAACTGAAATTCTTCCGTAGGAGCATTATTGGATTCACACCAAGACACATATTTTCTCCAAATATGGTGGTAATGTTTAGACGTTACTCCTTTCCTAGCCTGAAGAAGTGTGGGAATGACTTCACTGGGAATACCCTTTCGGGCTAGGATCTGGTGTTCAACCGCCAAGCCGTCAAATGCAGCCGCGGTAAGTCTTGATACACGCACGGCCCCTGCTGTAACAGATCCTCTCATAGAGGAAGAGGCCAGGGATCTCCTATGAGTAACTCCTGAAGATCTGGATACCAAGCCCTCCTTGGCCAGTCTGGAACTATGAGGATCACCTGAACCTTTGTTCTTCTTATGATCTTTAGTACCTTTGGAATGAGAGGAAGTGGAGGGTATACATACACCGACTGAAACGCCCATGGTGTCACTAGGGCGTCCACTGCTATTGCTTGAGGGTCCCTCGACCTGGAACAATATCTCTGAAGTTTCTTGTTGAGACGAGACGCCATCATGTATATTTGAGGAATTCCCCAAAGACCTGTCACTTCTGTGAATACCTCTTGATGGCGATCGTGTCTGCTGAGGAAGTCTGCTTCCCAGTTGTCCACTCCTGGAATGAAGATCGCTGACAGGGCACTTGTATGCCTTTTCGCCCAGCGGAGAACCTTTGTTGCCTCCGCCATTGCCGCTCTGCTTTTGTTCCGCCCTGGCGGTTTATGTACGCTACTGCTGTTATATTGTCCGAATGGATCGAGACGGGCAGATTGCGAAGCAGATGTTCCGCTTGAAGAAGGCTGTTGTAAATGGCCCTTAACTCCAGAACGTTAATGTGCAGACAAGTCTCCTGGCTTGACCATCTTCCCCTGGAAGTTTTCCCCCTGTGTGACTGCCCCCCAGCCTCGGAGACTCACATCCGTGGTTACTAGGATCCAGTCCTGGATCCCGAATCTGCGCCCCTCTAGGAGGTGAGAGCTGTGCAGCCACAACAGGAGTGAGATTCTGGTCTTGGCAGACAGAATTATTTTTCGGTGCATGTGCAGGTGGGATCCGGACCACTTGTCCAACAGGTCCCACTGGAACACTCTGGCATGGAACCTGCCAAACTGAATGGCCTCGTAGGCCGCCACTATCTTCCCCAGCAAACGAGTGCATTGATGGATTGACACTCTTGCTGGTTTCAGAATTTGTTTGACCAGGCTCTGAATTTCCAGAGACTTTTCCACTGGAAGAAAAACAGTGTCGTCGGAATCAACTGATTTTGGCAAGTTTAGAAGCCAACCATGTTGTTGCAAAACTGCCAGGGAGAGTGTAACGTTCTGCACCAGTTGGTACCTGGACCTCGCCTTTATTAGGAGATCTTCCAAGTACGGGATAATTGTGACTCCTTGCTTGCGAAGGAGAACCATCATTTCCGCCATCACTTTGGTCTGTCCACGGCTCCGAGGATTTTCACCAAACGGCAACGTCTGAAATTGGTAATGACAAACCTGAACAGCAAACCTCAGGTAAGCCTGATGCGGAGGATAAATGGGAACATGTAAGTAGGCATCGTTTATGTCCACCGACACCATAAAATCCCTTCCTCCAGACTGGAGATCACTGCTCGGAGAGACTCCATCTTGAATTTGAATTTTCTTAGGTAGAAATTTAGGGATTTTAGGTTCAGGATTGGTCTGACCGAGCTGTCCGGCTTCGGAACCACAAACAGGCTCGAAGAAAAGCCTTCTCCCTGTTGTGACGGGGGAACCCTGATAAGACCTGATTTTGACACAACTTTAGTATTGCGTTGCATACCACCTCCCTGTCCGGAAGAGAAGCTGGTAAGGCCGATTTAAAAAATCGGCGAGGGGGAACGTCCTGAAACTCTAGTTTGTACCCCTTTGACACTATTTCTAAAACCCATGGGTCCAGGTCCGAACGAACCCAGAACTGACTGAAGAGTTTGAGACGTGCCCCCACTGGTGTGGACTCCTGCAGAGGAGCCCCAGCGTCATGCGCTGGATTTGGCAGAAGCCGGGGAGGACTTCTGCTCCTGGGAACCTGCCAAGGCCGGTGATCTTTTACCCCTTCCCCTTCCTCTAGTAGAAAGGAAGGAAGAACCTCGGCCTTTCCTGTATTTATTGGGCCGATAGGACTGCATCTGATAGTGGTGTGTTTTCTTTTGTTGTGAAGGAACGTAACGCCAAAATTATGACTTACCCGAGGTAGCCGTAGATACCAAATCAGCGAGACCGTCACCAAACAAGACACCTTTTATATGGCAGAGCTTCCATATTTTTCCTGGAGTCAGCATCAGCATTCCATTGATGGATCCACAATGCTCGCCTAGCTGAGACTGCCATAGCATTGGCCTTCGATCCCAAAAGGCCAATATCTCTCGCCGTTTCCTTTAGGTAAGCCGCAGCATCTCTGATATAACCCAGTGTCAAAAGGACGCTATCCTTAACTTGTCATCTGATATAGATACCCTAGATATCTACCCACTTTTCGATAGCACTACTCACCCACGCAGATGCAATGGCTGGTCTGAGCAGCGTACCCGTGGTGGCATAAATGGATTTTAATGTATTTTCCTGCTTCCGATCCGCAGGGTCCTTAAGGGCTGCCGTGTCAGGAGACGGGAGAGCCACCTTTTTAGACAACCGCGATGGGGCCTTGTCCACAATGGGGGGGTGACTCCCACTTTTCCCTATCCCCAGAGGGAAACGCATAGGCCACCTGAATCCTTTTGGGAATCTGAAACTTTTTGTCAGGGCTTTCCCAAACCTTTTCAAAAAGAGGGTTCAGTTCATGAGGGAGGAAACGTTACCACAGGTTTCTTTTCCTTATACATACAGACCCTTTTATCAGGAACAGCAGGGTCCTCGGAGATATGTAATACGTCTTTTTTCGCCACAATCATGTACTGAATGCTCTTTGCTAATTTTGGATCCAATCTGGCATCACTATAGTCGACACTGGAGTCCGTGTCGGTATCCGTGTCTGCCAACTGGGCAAACTAACGTTTTTGTGACCCCGAGGGGGTCTGGACTTGTAATAACACATCCTCCACAGATTTCTTCCATGCCTGGTTCTGAGATTAAGATATATCTAATCTCTTACTAATAAGAGACACATTAGCATTCAAAATATTTACCCAATCAGGAGTCGGCGGTGCCGACAGGGTCACTCCCACAGCCGTTTGTGTCCCTATTACAGTCTCCTCCTGGGAAGAGCCTTCAGCCTCAGACATGCCGACACACGTGTACAAAACACCCACAGACACACCGTGCATATAGGGGACAGACCCACAGTAAAGTCTGTCAGAGACACAGAGGGAGTTTGCCAGCTCACAACCCAGCGCCTAATCACCGGTTCTGAAACACTGAAGAATGCCCCAGACCTGCAGCGCTTTTATATTAAATATATATTGCACCAATATTTCTGTGCCCCCCCCCCCTCCCCCCCGTTTTGCACCCTGATACTTATTCAGAAGTGTGAGGAAGGACCAGCGTCTCTGCAGCCTGTGTAGAGGAAAATGGCACTGAGCTGGGAGAGCTGTGAGGACGAAGCCCCGCCCCCTTAATGGCGTGCTTCAGTCCCGCTTTTTTTTAAATATATATTTATACTGGCGGGAGTTAGGACAGTGCCTAGGCACTTATGTCCCCTCTTGGCAGTTTATTTTGAAGCTTTTCTGCTGCCCAGGGTGCCCCCCGCGCCCTGCACCCTGTAGTGCTGCTGTGTGTGTGGGAGAATGGCGCGCAGCGTGCGATCGCTGTGCGGTACCTCAGAATGCCGTCACTGAAGTCTTCTTGATCTTCTTCTACTCACCTGTCTTCTGGCTCTGTAAGAGGGTTGACGGCTGGCTCTGGGAACGAGCATCTAGGCGTACCTAGCGATCTAACCCTCAGGAGCTAATGGTGTACTGTAGCCAGAAGCAGGGCCTTTGAACTCACTGGAAGTAGGTCATACTTCTCTCCCCTTAGTCCCACGAAGCAGGGAGACTGTTGCCAGCAGTCTCCCTGAAAATAAAAAACCTAACAAAAGTATTTTTCAGAGAAACTCAGTACAGCTCCTCAGAGTGCCTCCAGTCTGCCTGGGCACAATTCTAAAACTGGAGTCTGGAGGAGGGGCATAGAGGGAGGAGCCAGTTCACACCCTTTCAAAGTCTTAAAGTGCCCATGTCTCCTGCGGATCCCATCTATACCCCATGGTTCTAATGGTGACCCCAGCATCCTCTAGGACGTATGAGAAATGAACGGTATCTTGTTCATTAATGAACGAGATTGTTCATATCTTTCAGTAATATCGCCCAGTGTGTAGGGCCCATTACCCTCCCTCCGCAGCCTAACCCTAACCCCTCCTCCTCGCAGCCTAACCCTAACCTCCCTGGGTGGCGGTTAAACTAACCACCCTCAGCTCTAAACCTAACCCAGGCGCTACACTTACTAAGGTCGGGATGCTAGCTGTCGGGATTTCAACGTCTGTCTCCTGACCTTTTGGGGATTCTGGTGCCGGTACTCTGACAACCAGCAAATTAACTGGATCCCACTTATACCCCTTTCACATCGCACAAATAACCCGGTACCGACACGGCATATTGCCGTGTCGAACCGGGTCAGTATGCGATGTGAAAGCACACTGGGCGATTTAGCGGGTCGCCTGACCCGGTAAATCAACCCGGTAAAAAAGAAGGGTTTTACCCGGGTTGATTACCGGGTCAGGTGCGTTGTGAATGGGAGCCGTGTCGATGCGACACTGTTCCCATTCACAAGATAGGGAGAGGCGGCGCTGGAGATGAGCTCATCTCCCGACGCCGCCTCCACCCCCGCCCCTGCTGCTGCTGCGGCCTCCGTTGTCATGGCAACCGACCCGGTATATTGCCGGGTCGGGAAGCCTGCAACGGAGCGCAAATGCCGGATCCCACCAGGTAAGTACACGTTTGTCTTACCGGGTAGGACCCGGCATTTGCGGTGTGAATGCAGCATTACTGTACTCTCCCTGTGCTCCTGACATATACACTACCTACACCAGCATATTACTAGCCTTGAGCAATTAATCATAAGAGATATCATTGTTCAACTTAAATTTGCCCTTTTAGCTCTAGTATTGTACTTCAACCAGTTAATACTAAGAGATTACATTTAAGCACCACATTACACAAAGCTGTGCAGTGACCATCCAATTATTCACATCAGTCCCTGTCCCACATGACCTTACAGTCTAGATTGCCTACTACACACACTGTAAGGTCCATCCTAGTCAGCAGAAAATTATGTTTTACGGACAGTGGGAGAAACCACAGCACCCGAAGGATAACCACACGGAGTACATAAAACATCTGCACAGATTAGCCAATACAAGAGAACCCATGACTCCAGAACTGAGGCAGCAACGCAAACTACTGTGCCACAAGGTTAACGAACAAACAAGGGGCCTAATTCAGACCTGATCGCAGCAGCAAATTTGTTAGCTAATGGACAAAACCAATTGCACTGCAGAGGGAGCAGATATAACATGTACAGAGAAAGTTAGATTTAGGTGGGGTGTGTTTAAACTGAAATCTAAATTACAGTGTAAAAATAAAGCAGCCAGTATTTACCCTGAACAGAAACAACATAATCCACCCAAATCTAACTTTCGATGCACATGTTAATCTGCCCCCCCTGCAGTGCACATGGTTTTGCCCATTAGCTAACAAATTTGCTGCCGCGAACAGGTCTGAGTTATTTAAGAAAAATGTTTTAAGTACATGCTTTGGCCACCACTGCTTTTTAAACAGGCAAAAAGCAATAAGTAGTTAGGCCTCTTTTAGTATAGAAACAGTTCAAAGTAGAGCTAGTGCTCTTAATTAAACACCTACTAGTAATTATACAGCAAATAGCAAGGAAGCCTATAAGGGCTATGGCTAATTAGCTAACATTTAATATCCTGGAGTCAAAGGTCAGCAAAATTGTATAGAATATTTACATAGAAAATAAGAATTTACTCACCGGTAATTCTATTTCTCGTAGTCCGTAGTGGATGCTGGGAACTCCATAAGGACCATGGGGAATAGACGGGCTCCGCAGGAGACTGGGCACTCTAAAGAAAAGATTAGGTACTATCTGGTTTGCACTGGCTCCTCCCTCTATGCCCCTCCTCCAGACCTCAGTTAGGGAAACTGTGCCCAGAAGAGCTGACATTACAAGGAAAGGATATTTGGAATCCAAGGTAAGACTCATACCAGCCACACCAATCACACCGTACAACTTGTGATAACCTTACCCAGTTAACAGTATGAACAACAACTGAGCCTCACTCAATGGATGGCTCATAACAATAACCCTTATTTAAGCAATAACTATATAAACGTATTGCAGAAAGTCCGCACTTGGGACGGGCGCCCAGCATCCACTACGGACTACGAGAAATAGAATTACCGGTGAATAAATTCTTATTTTCTCTGACGTCCTAGTGGATGCTGGGAACTCCGTAAGGACCATGGGGATTATACCAAAGCTCCCAAACGGGCGGGAGAGTGCGGATGACTCTGCAGCACCGAATGAGCAAACACAAGGTCCTCCTCAGCCAGGGTATCAAACTTGTAGAACTTTGCAAATGTGTTTGAACCCGACCAAGTAGCCGCTTGGCAAAGCTGTAAAGCCGAGACCCCTCGGGCAGCCGCCCAAGAAGAGCCCACCTTCCTGGTGGAATGGGCCTTCACCGATTTTGGATGCGGCAATCCAACCGCAGAATGAGCCTGCTGAATCGTGCTACAGATCCAGCGAGCAATAGTTTGCTTTGAAGCAGGAGCACCCAGCTTTGTTGGGTGCATGCAAGATAAACAGCGAGTCAGTCTTCCTGACTCCAGCCGTTCTGGAAACATATATTTTCAAAGCCCTGACCAGTGCCGTAACTAGGCATTTTAGCGCTGTGTGCAAGAAACGACAGTGGCGCCCCCCCCCCCATGGAAGACAGGGGCAGTGCGCGCCGTAGGCGCGTGAAAAATTTATAGGGACGTGGCTTCACGGGGAAGGGGCGTGGCCACAAAATAATAGCAATTCATACTACGGTGCACAGTAGTCTACATTATTCAAATTACGCTGCACAGTAGCGCCACTACACCAGGTAGAGCCCCTTTTATACATTACAGCAGACAGCGTCCCCCTTTTTACACATTACAGCAGACAGTACCCCTTTTTACACATTGCGGCAGCCAGTCCCCCTTTTTACACATTGCGGCAGCCAGGCCCCCTCTTTACACATTGCGGCAGCCAGTCCCCCTTTTTACACATTGCGGCAGCCAGTCCCCCTTTTTACATATTGCGGCAGCCAGGACCCCTTTTTACACATTACGGCAGCCAGGCCCCCTTTTTACACATTGCGGCAGCCAGGCCCCCTCTTTACACATTGCAGCAGCCAGGACCCCTTTTTACACATTGCGGCAGCCAGGACCCCTTTTTACACATTGCGGCAGCCAGGACCCCTTTTTACACATTGCGGCAGCCAGGACCCCTTTTTACATATTGCGGCAGCCAGGACCCCTTTTTACACATTGCGGCAGCCAGGCCCCCTTTTTATACATTGCGGCAGCCAGGACCCCTTTTTACACATTGCGGCAGCCAGGCCCCCTTTTACACATTGCGGCAGACGGTGTCCCCCTGAGAGAGAGAGAGAGAGAGAGAGAGAGAGAGAGAGAGAGAGAGAGAGAGGGAGGGATATACTTACCTTCTCCCCGCTGACAGGCTCCTCGTGCTGGCATCTCCCTCTCGGTGCAGGCAGTGAGGTGAGAAGGAGGAGGAGGGAGGGGGACTGGAGCCGCAGCAGCGCTATTTGATTGGTAGTAAGCGCCGCTGCAGCATCCCCCTCTCCTTCCGTATTGGTTGCCTGGCGCTGCTGTGGATGCTGGGATGAAGGAACCGCATCCCAGCATCCATAACAGCCAATACAGAAGTAGAGGGGGATGCTGCAGCGGCGCTTACTACCAATCAAATAGCGCTGCTGCGGCTCCCTGCTCCCCCTCCCTCCTCCTCCTTGAACGCTGCCCGGCGCTAGTCTCTTCTCCCTCCAGCGCGGCGCACACAGCAGCCAGAGGCGGCATGTAATGAGTCAATTTGACTTATTACATGCCGCTGGCCGTTGCGCCCTCAGGGCAACTGCGGTGTGTGCCAAGCCCACTTGGCACACACGTAGTTACAGCCCTGGCCCTGACTACATCCAGCAACTTGGAGTCCTCCAAGTCCCGAGTAGCCGCAGGCACCACAATAGGTTGGTTCAAATGAAACGATGACACCACCTTTGGGAGAAATTGGGGACGAGTCCTCAATTCTGCCCTGTCCATGTGGAAGATCAGATATGGGCTTTTACATGACAAAGCCGCCAATTTCGACACACGCCTAGCCAATGCTAAGGCCAACAGCATGACCACTTTCCACATGAGATATTTTAGTTCCACGGTCTTAAGTGGCTCAAACCAGTGGGATTTCAGGAAATCCAACACAACGTTAAGATCCCAGGGTGCCACTGGTGGCACAAAGGGGGGCTGAATATGCAGCACTCCCTTAACAAATGTCTGAACCTCAGGTAGTGAAGACAGTTCTTTTTGAAAGAAAATGGATAGGGCCGAAATCTGGACCTTTATGGACCCCAATTTTAGGCCCATAGTCACCCCTGACTGTAGAAAGTGCAGGAAACGACCCAGTTGGAATTCCTCTGTAGGGGCCTTCCTGGCCTCACACCAAGCAACATACTTCCGCCATATACGGTGATAATGTTTTGCTGTCACGTCTTTCCTAGCCTTTATCAGCGTAGGAATAACTTCATCCGGAATGCCTTTTTCCGCTAGGATCCGGCGTTCAACTGCCATGCCGTCAAACGCAGCCGCGGTAAGTCTTGGAACAGACAGGGCCCTTGTTGCAACAAGTCCTGTCTGAGAGGCAGAGGCCATGGGTCCTCTGTGCGCATCTCTTGCAGTTCCGGGTACCAAGTCCTTCTTGGCCAGTCCGGAACGATGAGTATTGTTCTTATTCCTCTCTTTCTTACTATTCTCAGTACTTTTGGTATGAGAGGAAGAGGAGGAAACACATATACCGACTGGTACACCCACGGTGTCACTAGTGCGTCCACAGCTATCGCCTGAGGGTCCCTTGACCTGGCGCAATATCTTTTTAGCTTTTTGTTCCCATCGGTTTGCAATCAGTTGGAAGACTTCTTGATGAAGTCCCCACTCTCCCGGGTGGAGGTCGTGTCTGCTGAGGAAGTCTGCTTCCCAGTTGTCCACCCCCGGAATGAACACTGCTGACAGTGCTTGCACGTGATTCTCCGCCCATCAAAGAATCTTGGTGGCTTCCGCCATTGCCACCCTGCTTCTTGTGCCGCCCTGGCGGTTTACATGGGCGACCGCCGTGATGTTGTCTGACTGAATCAGCACTGGCCGGTTTTGAAGCAGGGGCTCTGCTTGACTCAGGGCGTTGTAAATGGCCCTTAGTTCCAGTATATTTATGTGTAGAGAAGTCTCCAGACTTGACCACAGCCCTTGGAAGTTTCTTCCCTGAGTGACTGCCCCCACCCTCGGAGGCTTGCATCCGTGGTCACCAGGACCCAGTCCTGTATGCCGAACCTGCGGCCCTCGAGAAGGTGAGCACTCTGCAGCCATCACAGAAGAGACACCCTGGCCCTTAGGGACAGGGTGATCAGCCGATGCATCTGAAGATGCGATCCGGACCACTTGTCCAACAGATCCCACTGAAAGATCCTTGCATGGAACCTGCCGAAGGGAATGGCTTCGTATGAAGCCACCATCTTTCCCAGGACTCGCGTGCAGTGATGCACCGATACTTGTTTTGGTTTCAGGAGGTCCCTGACCAGAGATGCTAATTCCTGGGCCTTCTCCACCGAGGGAAACACCTTCTTCTGTTCTGTGTCCAGAATCATGCCCAGGAAAAGCAGACGCGTCGTAGGAATCAGCTGCGACTTTGGAACATTCAGAATCCAGCCGTGCTGTAGTAACACATCCTGAGAGAGTGTTACGCTGATCAACAACTGCTCCCTGGACCTCGCCTTTATAAGGAGATCATCCAAGTACGGGATAATTATAACTCCCTTCTGCCGAAGGAGTATCATCATTTTGGCCATTACCTTGGTAAATATTCTCGGTGCCGTGGACAGGCCAAACAGCAATGTCTGGAATTGGTAATGACAGTCCTGTACCACAAATCTGAGGTACTCCTGGTGAGGTGGGTAAATGGGGACATGCAAGTAAGCATCTTTGATGTCCAGCGACACCATAAAATCCCCCTCTTCCAGGCTTGCAATCACCGCTCTGAGCGATTCCATTTTGAACTTGAATTTCTTTATATAAGTGTTAAAGGACTTTAAATTCAGAATGGGTCTCACCGAACCGTCCGGTTTCGGTACCACAAACATTGTGGAATAGTAACCCCTTCCCTGTTGAAGGAGGGGGACCCTGACAATCACTTGCTGGAGGTACAGCTTGTGAATTGCCGCCAGCACTACCTCCCTTTCCATGGGGGAAGCTGGCAAGGCTGATTTGAGGTAACGGCGGGGGGGAGTCGCTTCGAATTCCAGCTTGTATCCCTGAGATACAATTTGTATAGCCCAGAGATCCACCTGTGAGCGAACCCACTGGCTGCTGAAGTTTCGGAGACGCGCCCCCACCGCACCTGGCTCCGCCTGTGGAGCCCCAACGTCATGCGGTGGACTTAGTGGAAGCAGGGGAGGACTTTTGTTCCTGGGAACTGGCTGCATGGTGCAGCTTCTTACCTCTACCCCTGCCTCTGGCAAGAAAGGATGCGCCCCTGACCCTCTTGCCTTTTTGGGAACGAAAGGACTGCATTTGATAATACGGTGCTTTCTTAGGCTGTGAGGAAACCTGAGGCTAGAAAGTCGACTTTCCAGCTGTCGCTGTAGACACGAGGTCCGACAGACCGTCCCCAAACAATTCCTCACCCTTATAAGGCAAAACCTCCATGTGTTTTTTAGAATCAGCATCTCCTGTCCATTGCCGAGTCCATAAGACCCTCCTGGCAGAAATGGACATAGCATTAATTCTAGAGCCCAGCAGGCAAATGTCCCTCTGAGCATCTCGCATATATAAGACGACGTCTTTGATATGGCCCAGGGTTAGCAAAATAGTATCTCTGTCGAGGGAATCTATGTCGTCTAACAGAGTATCTGTCCACGCTGCTACAGCACTACACATCCAGGCTGAAGCAATAGCAGGTCTCAGTAGAGTACCAGAGTGTGTATACACTGACTTCAGGATAGCTTCCAGCTTTCTATCCGCAGGCTCCTTTAGGGTGGCCGTATCCTGAGACGGCAGGGCCACCTTTTTAGATAAGCGTGTCCGCGCCTTGTCCACCCTAGGGGATATTTCCCAACGTAACCTGTCCGTTGGCGGGAAAGGGTACGCCATCAGTAACCTCTTAGAAATCACTAATTTCTTATCAGGGGAACTCCACGCTTCTTCACACAATTCATTTAATTCATCAGATGGGGGAAAAGTCACTGGCTGCTTTTTCTCCCCAAACATATAAACCCTCTTGGTATTAACCGGGTTACTCTCAGAAATGTGTAATACATCTTTCATTGCAATAATCATGTATCGGATGGCCTTGGTCATTTTAGACTGTAAATGTGCCTCATCATCGTCGACACTGGAGTCGGACTCCGTGTCGGCATCTGTGTCAACCATCTGAGATAGAGGGCGTTTATGAGCCCCTGACAGCTTCTGAGTCGCCTGGGCAGGTGCGGGCTGAGACCCCGGCTGTCCCAAGGCTGCAGCGTCATCACTCCTTTTATGTAAGGAGTTTACATTGTCATTTAAGACCTTCCACATATCCATCCAATCAGGTGTCGGCCCCGACGGGGGCGATACCACACTTATCTGCCCTTGCTCCGCCTCCACGTAACCTTCCTCATCAAACATGTCGACACAGCCGTACCGACACACCGCACACACAAAGGGAATGCTCAGATTGAGGACAGGACCCCACAAAGTCCTTTGGGGAGACAGAGAGAGAGTATGCCAGCACACACACCACAGCGCTATATAACGCAGGGATTTTCACTGCTAATTAGTGATTTACCCAATAGCTGCTTATTTGTATTGTTTTTGCGCCTAAATTTGTGCCCCCCCCCCCCTCTCTTTTTAACCCGTCCTGTACCTGGATACTGCAGGGGAGAGCCTGGGGAGCTGCTTCCAGCGGAGCTGTGAAGGGAAAATGGCGCTGGTGTGCTGAGGAAGAAGGCCCCGCCCCCTCAGTGGCGGGCTTCTGTCCCCTTTTTCATGTAAAAAATGGGGGGGGATTTTACATATATACAGTGCTAGACTGTATATATGTATGTTTTTGTGCCAAAGGTACTTCAATTGCAGCCCAGGGCGAACACCCTGGGCTGCACCCTACAATGACCGGAGTGTGTAAGTGTGCTGGGAGCAATGGCGCACAGCTGCGGTGCTGTGCGCTACCTTAATGAAGACAGGAGTCTTCAGCCGCTGATTTCGTCGTCTTCCAGCTTCTGTTCTTCTGGCTCTGCAAGGGGGACGGCGGCACGGCTCCGGGAACGGACGATCGAGGACAGGTGCCTGTGTTCGAACCCTCTGGAGCTAATGGTGTCCAGTAGCCTAAGAAGCACAAGCTAGCTGCAAGCAGGTAGGTTTGCTTCTCTCCCCTTAGTCCCACGTAGCAGTGAGTCTGTTGCCAGCACAAGCTCACTGAAAATAAAAAACCTAATAAATACTTTCTTTTCTAGTAAGCTCAGGAGAGCCCACTAGGAGCACCCAGCTCTGGCCGGGCACAGATTCTAACTGAGGTCTGGAGGAGGGGCATAGAGGGAGGAGCCAGTGCACACCAGATAGTACCTAATCTTTTCTTTAGAGTGCCCAGTCTCCTGCGGAGCCCGTCTATTCCCCATGGTCCTTATGGAGTTCCCAGCATCCACTAGGACGTCAGAGAAATACAATAACACTTACAAAGCCCAATCATGCATTTCTGACATTTTAACTCCCTTGTGAATATACTGTTTGGCTGTAGTATTAATAGTATTATAGGTTTAGGTTACTTACACACTGCCAATAAAGCGAAGGTTAGATACATGTATTTGGCTTATAATGGGTGAACACACGTGGCATGCAAACCCAAAGGGGGGAACATTTGAACTGCTCCGATGAGTGCCCACAAAACAATTTACTGATGGAATGGAGAGTACGGTGGAGGAGAGGGTGGTTAACAGTGTCAAAGTCAAGTCAGTGTCATATCAAGGAGGATGGAGAGAGAGACTTGGAGATAAGAGGTCATTGGTGACTTTGTTAAGGGCAGTATCAGTGGAATGGAAAAGACAGAAGCCAGACTGAGAATCAAAGTAGTGGGAGGGCAGGAACGAAGTGAGGGTGAAACAGACAGCGTGGAGGCATAGGGAGAAAGATTGGACAACAGGACAGAGAGTGAAATATTATTTTACACTACAATAGGTTTCTCCTGCATCATACTACACTGTTGTTGTTATTATTATTATTATTATTATTATCCTTTACTTATATGGCACCACAAGGGTTCCGCAGCACTTAATTATAGAATACATAAACAAATAATCAAACAGGAAAACAGCAACTTACAGTTGATGACAGTATATGACAAGTACAGTGTAAATAAACATAGCTACATCAGCAGATTACACTGGAATAAGTAGCAGGTGGCAGAAGACTGATGGATGTGGTGCAGTTGAAGATTATTAAAGTAAGAAAGGATAAGCACATGAGGGAAGAGGGCCCTGCTCGTGAGAGCTTACATTCTAAAGGGGAGGAGTAGACAGACAGGGGTGACACAGATGGGGTACATAGAGAGTGTAGAACAGAGGGTTAGGATGAGATTTGGCTGGATTTGGTGAAGAAGTGGGTCTTGAGAGATCGTTTGAAGTTTTGTAGAGAGGTGGAGAGTCTGAGGGGGAGAGGTAGGGAATTCCAAAGAAGTAGTGCAGCACGTGAAAAATCTTGGGAGGTAGGAGTGGGAGGAACCATAGGCAGGAGAGTCGGCGTGCATTAGCAGAGCGAAGAGGACGGGTGGGAGTGTAAAGAGAGATAAGGTCAGAGATGTAGATGGGAGAGGAGTGGGTGAGGGCTTTGATGGCGAGTGTGAGAAGCTTGAAATGGATTCTGAAAGGGAAGGGAAACCAGTGAATCTCTAGTAAGAGGAGAGGTGGACGTAGTGCGTTTGGAGAGGAAGATGAGCCGGGCAGCAGCATTGAGGATAGATTGGAGTGGAGAGAGGTATTTGTCAGGAATGACAGTCAGGAGCAGATTACAGTAGTCCAGTCTGGAGATGACCAGTGAGTGGATAAGAGTCTTAGTAGCATCCTGGGTCAGAAAGGGTCTGATCCTGGAAATATTTTTTAGATTAAAATGGCAGGTTTGTGAGAGGTGCTGAATGTGTGGTTTGAAGGAGAGGGAGGAGTCAAGGATTACTCCAAGACAGCGCACTTGGGGGCTAGAGGAGATAGTAGTGCCATCAATAGATAATGAGATTGTAGCAGGTGAGGTTATGCGGGAGGGAGGAAAGATGATCAGCTCTGTCTTAGACATGTTAAGTTTAAGAAAGTGCTGGGACATCCAGGAAGAGGTAGCAGAGAGACAGTTGGAGATACGAGTGAGGAGAGCAGGGGAGAGGTCTGGAGAGGAAAGATAGATTTGGGTGTCATCAGTATAGAGATGATATTGGAAACCAAAAGAACTAATGAGCTTACCTAGTGAGGACGTATAGAGAGAGAAGACGACCAAGGACAGAACCTTGGGGTACCCCTACAGTTAGTGGAAGTGAGGGGGAGGTGAAGTCATGAGAGGAGACAGAGAAAGAACGGTAAGAAAGGTAGGAGGACAGCCAAGAAAGGGCAGTGTCACGCAGACCAATGGAGTGAAGAATTTGCAGTAGGAGAGGATGGTCCACAGTGTCAAAAGCAGCAGAGAGATCAAGTAGAATAAGTAGAGAGTAGTGTCCCTTAGATTTAGCAGCATGGAGGTCATTGCATACTTTTGTAAGGGCAGTTTCAGTGGAGTGGAGAGGACGGAAGCCAGACTGGAATGGGTCAAGCAGTGAGTGTGAGGAAAGAAAGGAAGTAAGGCGGTTGTAGACAATACGCTCAAGGAGTTTGGAGGCAAAAGGGAGGAGAGAGATGGGTCGGTAGTTGGAGAGAGTGTTTGGATCAAGTGTAGGTTTTTTAAGAATAGGAGAGATGAGTGCATGTTTGAAGGCAGAGGGGACAGTGCCTGATGAGAGGGACAGATTGAGAAGGTGGGAAAGTTGGGAACAAGCAGAAGGAGAGAGGTAGCGGAGGAGGCGGGAGGGGATAGGGTCAAGTAGGGAGGTGGTGAGGGGACAGGAACGAATGAGGGCCATGACTTCCTCTCCAGATGCATGGGAGAAAGATGTCGGAGTAGGTGCGAGGGATGGGGAGGGTTGGTAAGGGATGGGAGAAAGCTGGTTACTGATGGTCTGGTGTGATGTGATGTGATGTCCTGACGTATGGAGTCCGTTTTGGATGTGAAGTAAGTGGCAAAGTCAAGAGCAGAGAGTGAGGAAGGGAGACGAGGTGGAGGTGGGCAGAGGAGTGAGTTGAGAGTGGCAAAGAGGCGCCGGGGGTTGGAAGACTGGGAGGAGATGAGGTTCTTGAAGTATGACTGTTTAGCAAGAGAAAGGGCAGCACTGAAGTATGAGAGCATAAGTTTGAAATGGAGGAAGTCTGCCTTAGAGCGTGATTTCCTCCAGTGTCGCTCAGCAGTACGTGAGCATTTTTGCAGATATCTGATGCATTTGGTGTGCCAGGGTTGAGGTGTTAATTTGCGAGGGTGAATAGTGGTTGGTGGAGCTACAGAGTCCAGAGCAGAAGTAAGGGATGCATTGTATGTGGAAGTGGCTTGTTCAGGGCATGAGAGAGAGAGAGAGAGAATAGGAGAGAGAAGTGAATCAAACAGGGAGGTAAGGAATGTGGTGTCAATAGCTTCAATGTTACGCTTAGTGATGGTAGCCTTAGGAGGTAGAGATGGGGAAGTCGAGAGAGATAGGTTAAAGGAGAGCAGGTGGTGGTCAGAGAGGGGAAATGGGGAGTTGGAAAAATCAGAAATATCACAGCGGTGAGTGAAGACCAGATCCAGTGAGCTCCCATTCACATGGGAGGGTGAGGAGGTCCACTGGGAGAGACCAAGTGAAGAGGTGAGGTTAAGGAGTTTAGAGGCAGGGGATTGTGTGGGGATGTCAATAGGGATGTTGAAATCGCCTAGGATAATGGAGGGAATGTCAGAAGAGAGGAAGTGAGGAAGCCAGGAAGCAAAGTTGTTGATGAATTTGGAAGCAGTGCCAGGGGGGCGGTAAATGACCGCTACTCTAAGATGGACTGGTTGGAAGAGGCGTATGGCATGGACCTCAAATGTAGAGAATGTAAGGGATGGTTCTGGTGGTATGAGTTGGTAGGAGTAACTAGAAGGTAAAAGGACCCCAACACCACCCCCATGGCGACCCCCAGGTCGGGGTCTGTGTGTGAATGTGAGGCCCCCAGCAGAGAGAGCAGCAGGAGAAGTAGTGTCAGAGGGCGTAATCCAAGTTTCAGTAATGGCTAGTAGGTGTAGGGAGTTGGAAATGAAAGTCATGAGTGGGGACCAGTTTGTTACAAACAGATCTGGCATTCCAGAGGGCACAAGATAGGGGGTGAGTTTGTGGGAGAGATGTGAATGAGATTATCAGGGTTGCTGTAGCGATGAGGTGAGATTAACTTTGAGGGCAGGGATGATGAGAGAGTAGTGATGGTGCGAGTGCCTGAGCTAGGAGGGGAAACTGCAGGAGGTGGGCAGGGAGGGAGGTCAGTGTGATGTGGATGGGGGTATGGGGAGGTGACAGGGAATGGAGAAAGGGAGCAGGGCTGAGTTGTTGGGTAGCAGGACCATGGGGCAGAGGTAAATGAATGTGGGGTAACCGAAAAGGAGGGGGAAGGAAACAGAGGGATGGAGGGGAGACAGAGGAGGAGGTGTAGGAGACTGGGGTGGAAGGATAAAGATACATTATTAGGTAGACACTGAGTGATGTGGGGAGTATAAGAAAGCCTTGACATAGTGTTAAGTAGGTAAATAGGTTGAGGGAAAGTGGAAGTAGGAGAGGAGACTGTAAGGGAATCAGAGCAGAAGAATTGCAGAAATGCAGGTGAGAAAAGCAGTATTATATGTTTAGTCATTTTGTGTAGATAACATTTTGCACAAATCTCCATGTGCAATATTTTCTTATTACAGCCTGAGGCGCTCTCTGTGCCCCACTTACGCTTACTTGCATTAAGATTACTGTAAAAAAAATATGTTTCACTATTCAGTGTTACAGTATACCAAAACACCATGTCACCTCATAAAGCCACTTTATAGACCCATCATTACCACCAGCGTCACCATACAGAGACAAAGAAACCACCACCACCAGTTGTATCCTAGCATGCAGTAGCAACCTCTGCTCTAGCTAAACTGTAAGGACATGCTACATTATATAGTTTCACAACAGCCGCAGTGCAAAATGTTGTCTAAACCTCATATACTGTAGCTGCATCATGTGACCACACCCCCAGGCCAAGCCCCTGACCACATTAATCTTATCTACTTACAGCAATTTCCACCTGTCCTTTACGTACCTGTATCCCTCCCTTTTATTGGGTAGTCTTCAGGTTGCCGGCAGCCGGGCTCCCGGCGACCACCATACCGGTGCCGGAATCCCGACCGCCGGCATACCGTCATCTTTTCTCCCTCTTGGGGTCCACGACCCCCCTGGAGGGAGAATAAATAGTGAGGCATGCGTAGCACGCCACCGTGCCTGCAAGGGGCTCATTTGCGCTCGCCCAGCTGTCGGTATGCTAGCGGTCGGGATTCCGGCGCCGGTAAGCTGGTCGCCGGGACCCCGACCGCCTGCAAACCATACTATACCACTTTTATTAATGGCATTTCTCCACACTACATGGGATATGGACCATCCCATCATTTATTAAATCTAAATCTCCATTATTGTAGGAGTGCTTCAGGTCTTATGGAAATGTTTCAGGCATACAGAATCTTACTTGTGTGACATGCAAGTGCTTAAAGATTGTGTCACACAGCCACAATGAATGCTAGAGCTACTGTAGGTCAAGTTACAATTTATATTGTGCCATGCTAGGTCAGAGAAGTGAAGGGAATTTAGACCTCTCCTCTACCCTCGTACAGGAATGCATGTCTCAGCGTATAGTTTCAATCCCCTACACAGATAATATGGCTCCAGCGTATCAGTTCCCGCAGCCATTCTGCAAAATAATAGAGTTGGATTATGGAAGGATCTAAGACCACCGCTGCATGTTTGGAAGCAGCTGCTTGGAACGGTGAAACTGCTGTTGGGCATTTCAATACATTTCCAGCAGAATTAGCATACTTTCGCACATCCACTACTTACGGGATCGCAGTTGCTAATGCATTAGCGTACATAGTTGAATCAGGCCATAAAAATGTGTTTATACACAACTCTAGTTTTATTAAAGTGGATCTCTAAATCACTAGGAAATGATCACCTGAATATTGGTGGTGTCCATAAAATGGCACTTTTACCGGGACTGCCAATGGTGCATTACCCTGCAGAGGATGATCTATTGATCTAGTTCTAGTTTCACTGTGTCCAGCAATAATGCCAAATAGATAGAATGTATTATCTGATGTCAGAAAAGAACCAGGCTACATTTAAGTTGGTGTTTGATTTGCAAACCTGAAGCAGCCCCTTCTCCCAGCCGGAGAAGGTAGGTATGGCTCCAGTGAGGAACTTATTTGTACTTGCAGTATAGGCCTCATCCAGCTGTCACATGGCTCTTTATTTGTTTCAAAATTAACACCCAAACTAGCTAGTAAGCCCAATCGTTGTTTTTTTTTGTTTTTTTTTAACTGTTTAACAGGAATAAAGGAAAGGGGGATGGGGGGAGTCCTAACCATTAAAACTAACTGTTTGTGTCTTTTAGTAATAAAAGTATAACATATACATCATTACAAGGCTACACAGGTTACTCTCAAATGACATTTTGGTTATCACAAATACGTAAGAAGCGTTATTTCCCTTGGATAGCAGAATTGATCTGGTGACTCTTTACAGGTACCGAAGAGACCAGGCTGTTTCCCTTAGCAACTGATCAGACTAGTGGCATTTTTCTAGTGCAGTTTAGAAGATGAATGTAAATGGCTAAGTAGATGCCAAAGACAAACAACATTTTCTTCAGTTAACTGCAAAAGATTTGGAAAATGTCCCCATTACATTTTGCTCCACCTAAAAAGGAACTCCATAAAAATTTTTTAAAACTACAGGACCTGAACAATTCAGGGGATAACATGAACATGACAGCTAACACAGTAGAATGGTCTTCCCAGGATGACATAGTGGAGCCTAAATATAAACTGCTTCTCATGCGGGTTGAGCAGACCCAGTAAAACTGTTGTTTCATAAAAGAAGAACAGAGCCTTTCAACAACCCTTATAGTAAGTGGACAAATCCATTCTTATATTTCAAGTCAATTATCTGTGTTTAGGCTGTGCAGCGAAAAAGGGGTTACTCTTTCAAACTTCCCAGCATGTACAGCCAATTGACCAGCAAGTGGCAGCCAGTCTTCTAGAAAACTACCTCTACGCCCCAAATCCACCAATCCTACAGAGTTACATTATTGTTCCATACAGGTCTCGTCTATATATTACCCCTTTCACATCGCAATGGCGGGTCTCACCCGGGAATTGTACATGGGACCTTCCCGAGTGCGACCCGCCAAGAGACCCATTTCAGACTGGCAACCCAACCAGACAATATCCCTGGTCAGGTTGCCATCAGGGGCAGTGCTGACGTCATTGGGGGAGGGTGCAGAGGCAGCGCTTGGAGATGAGATATACCCCTTTCACAACGCCAATGCCAGATCCCACCCAGGAATTGGAAACGGGTCCTTCCCGGGTGAGATCCATAATTGAAGGCTAAGCGCTGGCTACCCGACCCGGCAAATTGCCGGGCCGGTTGCCATAGCGGCGGGGGCGGCACTGGGAGATGAGCTCATCTCCGCGCTGCCTCTCCCCATGTAGTAAACTGGTCCCGGGTCGAGGCCATTTACGCTGTCACTGACCCAGTATTCAACCCGGGAATAACCCTTCTTATAACCCAGGTTGAATTGCCACGTCAGGCAACCCGGAAATTCGGCCACGGTCCTTTCACACCGCACACTGACCCGTGTCGACCCGGCAATATGCCGGGTCAATACCGGGTTATTTTACGATGTGAAAGTGGTAATAATCTCCACTTCACATCCACCATAGCGTGAATGGGTCCCAGATCGCATCGACCTGGGTTACCCATTCACATTGCACCTGCACGGTAATAACCCTGCCTTAATCAAAAGTTGAAATACTGTGTCGGTCGACCCGGGAAATAGGAACATACCCCTTTCACACCATACCATGACCCGGCAATATACCAGGTAAAGGGGCCCATACATTAGCAATCAATTGTGGCAATTTGCTGATTTGAAGATGATTGTGCAAATAAATCTGCAGTGTATGGGGTTCACAGATTGCAGATTTCAGTCACAAATCGATTGGGATTGTTAAATCAGGTTTTCAACATGTTTCATTTCACAGATCAATTGGGACTGTAAATTGCTAGTGTATGTGCAACAATCATTAGATCTGATGACCGTTCTAGTAAACTGATGAGTCTGTCAATATTGGCAGATCTGTTTAACTGAACATGATCTGTAAATCAATGAAAAATATCTATAATGTATAGGCAAAGTCAGATGAATTGTAAATTCAATAAATTTGGTGGAAAAAAAATCTCAGGATCTGTGAAACAATAAACTGCGATTGCAGATACATGGGCCCCTTTTATTTGGGCGGTGTGATAGCGGTATAATTCTACTGTACTAAACTACAACGTAGTTACATATTACCTTGGGACTCGCTTATCAAAGGGTGAAACCTGTTGCTAGTACAAAACGGATTTCTTTAGCACAAATTAAAGGGCTTATCTCAGATGATGTTATGTCTGCCAGTAACAGATTTAGGGGGTCATTCCGAGTTGATCGTAGCTGTGCTAAATTTAGCACAACTACGATCAGGCACTCAGACATGCGGGGGGATGCCCAGCACAGGGCTAGTCCGCCCCACATGTCAGTGCCGGCCCCCCCTTCCGCAGAAATGCAAAAGCTTGCATTTCAGGAGTAACTCCCGGCCAACGCAGCTCCTGTGGCTCGCCGGGAGAACCTCCACGCTGCCCGGGTCGCAGCGGCTGCGTGTGACATCACGCAGCCGCCGCGGTCCCCCCCCCCCAACGGTCCGGCCACGCCTGCGTTGGCCGGACTGCGCCCCCTAAACGGCGGCTAAACGCCACCGTCCAGCCCCCTCCCGCCCAGCGACTGCCTCTGCCTGTCAATCAGGCAGAGGCGATCGCTACAATACAATGGCCTTCGGCTGCCCAGTATGCACCGGCGCACTGCGGCGCCGGCTCAGATCCGACCTGACCGCTGCACGGCGATAAATTGCAGCGAGCGATCGGGTTGGAATGACGCCCTTAATACATGGGCAAAGCAAAGAAAATCTGTCCTTATTAAATATCACCCGCTCTTACTTCCCTATGCTTATTTATGATGAAGCCTATACATCAAGTACAGGATTTGGCCTGGCATTGAAAAGAGTGCCGTCGGGTCCTTTCCGTCGGAAAGGACCCGACAGCTATTGAATACGGCCCACAGACTTCTATATTGTGATCCTATATAAGTTTAACTTTTTGGGGGTACAGACAGATTTACCCTTTTTCACCTACACTTTTAACTGGTTTTGCCAGTAAGAATTATCACGTAAATCCAATCTTCATACATTTGCAATTAAATAGGTCAAGAAACAGGGCATGCATACTGGTGAAAGTCAAATTTCCACGCAATATGCAAAGAGAGTTTACTCGCTGTAAAATACTGCATTTTTCGCAGACAATTGAATTCCCTCCTAAGTTTCATTTTACAATAATTTTGCTGTAATATATCTACCAAAGTGAAACCTAAATTGTGGTGATTGGAAGCTCCTTTTTGTTTAGCTCCAGACCATTTTTCTGACCAGCCATATCTTACTAACCCTACAAATAATGCACACATTCTAGGGATACCTACTTTCTCATTACTTATATAGTTTCTTGCAATACATTTAATGTGGTCTACATATTGGTATAATACCATTTAAAAATGCATTAAGTGAGAAAATGGGAAATAAAGGTCAAAAACAATAATAAGATTTTACTTACCGATAAATCTATTTCTCATAGTCCGTAGTGGATGCTGGGGACTCCGTCAGGACCATGGGGATTAGCGGCTCCGCAGGAGACAGGGCACAAAAGCAAGCTTTTAGGATCACATGGTGTGTACTGGCTCCTCCCCCCATGACCCTCCTCCAAGCCTCAGTTAGGTACTGTGCCCGGACGAGCGTACACAATAAGGAAGGATCTTGAATCCCGGGTAAGACTCATACCAGCCACACCAATCACACCGTACAACTTGTGATTTGAACCCAGTTAACAGTATGATAACAATGAAGTAGCCTCTAAAAAAGATGGCTCACAACAATAATAACCCGATTTTTTTGTAACAATAACTATGTACAAGTAATGCAGACAATCCGCACTTGGGATGGGCGCCCAGCATCCACTACGGACTATGAGAAATAGATTTATCGGTAAGTAAAATCTTATTTTCTCTAACGTCCTAGTGGATGCTGGGGACTCCGTCAGGACCATGGGGATTATACCAAAGCTCCCAAACGGGCGGGAGAGTGCGGATGACTCTGCAGCACCGAATGAGAGAACTCCAGGTCCTGCTCAGCCAGGGTATCAAATTTGTAGAATTTAGCAAACGTGTTTGCCCCTGACCAAGTAGCTGCTCGGCAAAGTTGTAAAGCCGAGACCCCTCGGGCAGCCGCCCAAGATGAGCCCACCTTCCTTGTGGAATGGGCATTTACAGATTTTGGCTGTGGCAGGCCTGCCACAGAATGTGCAAGCTGAATTGTACTACAAATCCAACGAGCAATAGTCTGCTTAGAAGCAGGAGCACCCAGCTTTTTGGGTGCCTACAATATAAACAGCAAGTCAGACTTTCTGACTCCAGCCGTCCTGGAATTATATATATATATATATATATATATATATATATATATATATATATATATATATATATATATATATATATATATATATATATATATATATATATTTTCAGGGCCCTGACAACGTCTAGCAACTTGGAGTCCTCCAAGTCCCTAGTAGCCGCAGGCACCACAATAGGTTGTTTCAGGTGAAACGCTGACACCACCTTAGGAAGAAACTGGGGACGAGTCCGCAGTTCTGCCCTGTCCGAATGGAAAATCAAATATGGGCTTTTGTAAGACAAAGCCGCCAATTTTGACAATCGCCTGGCCGAGGCCAGGGCCAACAGCATGGTCACTTTCCATGTGAGATATTTCAAATCCACAGATTTGAGTGGTTCAAACCAATATGATTTGAGGAATCCCAACACTACGTTGAGATCCCACGGTGCCACTGGAGGCACACAAGGGCTGTATATGCAATACTCCCTTGACAAACGTCTGGACTTCAGGAACTGAAGCCAATTCTTTCTGGAAGAAAATCTATAGGGCCGAAACTTGAACCTTAATGGACCCCAATTTGAGGCTCATAGACACTCCTGTTTGCAGGAAGTGCAGAAATCGACCTAGTTGAAATTTTTTCGTGGGGCCCTCCTGGCCTCACCCACGCAACATATTTTTACCACATGTGGTGATAACGTTGTGCGGTCACCTCCTTCCTGGCTTTGACCAGGGTAGGTATGACCTCTTCCGGAATGCCTTTTCCCTTAGGATCCGGCGTTCAAACCGCCATGCCGTCAAACGCAGTCGCGGTAAGTCTTGGAACAGACAAGGTCCCTGCTGGAGCAGGTCCTTTCTTAAAGGCCGATGCCACGGTTCCTCTTGGAACAGACATGGTACTTGCTGAAAGCAAATCCCTTCTTAGCTCCCGAGGCCATTAGTCCTCTGTGAGCATCTCTTGAAGTTCCGGTTACCAAGTCCCTCTTGGCCAATCCGGAGCCACGAGTATAGTTCTTACTCCTCTATGTCTTATAATTCTCAATACCTTGGTTATGAGAAGCAGAGAAGGGAACACATACACCGACTGTTACACCCACGGTGTTACCAGGACGTCCACAGCTATCGCCTGAAGGTCTCGTGACCTGGCGCAATACCTGTCCCATTTTTTTGTTCGGGCGGGACGCCATCATGTCCACCTTTGGTCTTTCCCAACGGTTCACAATCATGCGGAAAACTTCCCGATGAAGTTCCCACTCTCCCGGGTGGAGGTCGTGCCTGCTGAGGAAGTCTGCTTCCCAGTCGTCCACTCCCGGAATGAACACTGCTGACAGTGCTATCACATGATTTTCCGCCTAGCGAAAAATCCTTGCAGTTTTGCCACTGCCCTCCTGCTTCTTGTGCCGCCCTTTCTGTTTACGTGGGCGACTGCCGTGATGTTATCCCACTGGATCAATACCGGCTGACCTTGAAGCAGAGGTCTTGCTAAGCTTAGAGCATTATAAATTTGCTCTTAGCTCCAGTATATTTATGTGGAGAGAATTCTCCAGACTTGATCACACTCCTTGTGTGACTGCTCCCCAGCCTCTCAGGCTGGCCTCCGTGGTCACGAGCATCCAATCCTGAATGCCGAATCTGCGGCCCTCTAGAAGATGAGCACTCTGTAATCACCACAGGAGAGACACCCTTGTCCTTGGATATAGGGTTATCCGCTGATGCATCTGAAGATGCGATCCGGACCATTTGTCCAGCAGATCCCACTGAAGAGTTCTTGCGTGAAATCTGCCGAATGGAAGCGCTTCGTAATAAGCCACCATTTTTACCAGGACTCTTGTGCAATGATGCACTGACACTTTTCCTGGTTTTAGGAGGATCCCGATTAGCTCGGATAACTCCCTGGCTTTCTCCTCTGGGAGAAACACCTTTTCCTGGACTGTGTCCAGAATCATCCCTAGGACCAGCAGACGTGTCGTCGGAACAACTGCGGTTTTGGAATATTTAGAATCCACCCGTGTTGTCGTAGAACTACTTGAGATAGTGCTACTCCGACCTCCAACTGTTCTCTGGACCTTGTTCTTATCAGGAGGTCGTCCATTTTCTTTGAAGACGAATCCTCCTTTCGGTCATTACCTTGGTAAGGACCCGGGGTGCCTTGGACAATCCAACGGCATCGTCTTGAAACTGATAGTGACAGTTCTGTACCACGAACCTGAGGTACCCTTGGTGAGAAAAAGCAAATTTTGGGACATGGAGGTAAGCATCCCTGATGTCCCGGGACACCATATAGTCCCCTTGTTCTTTGCTATCACTGCTCTGAGTGACTCCATCTGGATTTGAACCCTTGTAAGTGTTCAAATTTTTCAGATTTAGAATAGGTCTCACCTAGCCTTCAGTACCACCATATAGTGTGGAGTAATACCCCTTTCCTTGTTGTCGGAGGGGTAAATTTATTATCACCTGCTGGGAATACAGCTTGTGAATTGTTTTCAATACTGCCTCCCTGTCGGAGGGAGACATTGGTACAGCAGACTACAGGAACCTGCGAGGGGGGAAACCTCTCGACATTCCAATCTGTACCCCTTGGATACTACTTGTAGGATCCAGGGGTCCTGTACGGTCCCAGCGTCATGCTGAGAACTTGGTAGAAGCGGTGGAGGGCTTCTGTTCCTGGGAATGGACTGCCTGCTGCAGTCTTCTTCCCTTTCCTCTATCCCTGGGCAGATATGACTCTTATAGGGACGAAAGGACTGAGGCTGAAAAGACGGTGTCTTTTTCTGCAGAGATGTGACTTAGGGTAAAAAACGGTGGATTTTCCAGCAGTTGCCCTGGCCACCAGGTCCCATGGACCGACCCCAAATAACTCCTCCCCTTTATACGGCAATACATCTTTGTGCCGTTTGGAATCTGCATCACCTGACCACTGTCGTGTCCATAAACATCTTCTTGCAGATATGGACATCGCATTTACTCTTGATGCCAGAGTGCAAATATCCCTCTGCGCATCTCGCATATATAGAAATGCATCCTTTAAATGCTCTATAGTCAATAAAATACTGTCCCTGTCAAAGGTATCAATATTTTTAGTCAGGGAATCCGACCAAGCCACCTCAGCTCTGCACATCCAGGCTGAGGCGATCGCTGGTCGCAGTATAACACCAGCATGTGTGTGTATACTTTTTAGGATATTTTTCAGCCTCCTATCAGCTGGCTCCTTAAGTACGGCCCTATCCGTAGATGGTACCGCCACTTGTTCTGATAAGCGTGTGAGCGCCTTATCCACCCTGAGGGGTGTTTCCCACCGCGCCTTAACTTCTGGCGGGAAAGGGTATACCGCCAATAATTTTCTATCGGGGGAAACCCACGCATCATCACACACTTCATTTAATTTATCTGATTCAGGAAAAACTACAGGTAGTTTTTTCACCTCACACATAATACCCTTTTTTGTGGTACTTGGAGTATCAGAAATATGTAACACCTCCTTCATTGCCCTTAACGTGTGGCCCTAAAAGAAAATACGTTTGTTTCTTCACCGTCGACACTGAAATCAGTGTCCGTGTCTGGGTCTGTGTCGACCGACTGAGGTAAATGGGCATTTTACAGCCCCTGACGGTGTTTGAGACGCCTGGACAGATACTAATTTGTTCGCCGGCCCTCTCATGTCGTCAACCGGCTTGCAGCGTGTTGACATTGTCACGTAATTTCCATAAATAAGCCATCCATTCCGGTGTCGACTCCCTAGAGAGTGACATCACCATTACAGGCAATTTGCTCCGCCTCCTCACCAATATTTTCCTCATACATGTCGACACACACGTACCGACATACAGCACATACATAGGGAATGCTCTGATAGAGGACAGGACCCACTAGCCCTTTGGGGAGACAGAGGGAGAGTTTGCCAGCACACACCAAAACGCTATAATTATCCAGGGACAACCTTTATATAAGTGTTCCTCCCTTATAGCATTTTAATATATATACATATCGCCAAATCAGTGCCCCCCCTCTCTGTTTTAACCCTGTTTCTGTAGTGCAGTGCAGGGGAGAGCATGGGAGCCTTCCCACCAGCCTTTCTGTGAGGGAAAATGGCGCTGTGTGCTGAGGAGAATAGGCCCCGCCCCCTTTTCGGCGGGCTTCTTCTCCAGAGTTTTAGATATCTGGCAGGGGTTAAATACATCCATATAGCCTCAAGGGCTATATGTGATGTATTTTTCGCCATACAGGTATTATACATTGCTGCCCAGGGCGCCCCCCCCAGCGCCCTGCACCCTCCGTGACCGCTGTGTGAAGTGTGCTGACAACAATGGCGCACAGCTGCAGTGCTGTGCGCTACCTGATGAAGACTGAGAGTCTTCTGCCGCCTGGTTCCGGACCTCTTCATCTTCAGCGTCTGCAAGGGGGGTCGGCGGCGCGGCTCCGGGGCGAGCCCTGTGTTCCGACTCCCTCTGAAGCTATGTCCAGTAGCCTAAGAATCCAATCCATCCTGCACGCAGGTGAGTTGAAAATCTCTTCCCTAAGTCCCTCGATGCAGTGAGCCTGTTGCCAGCAGGACTCACTGAAAATAAAGAACCTAAAAACTTTTTCTAAGTAACTCTTTAAGAGAGCCACCTAGATTGCACCCTTCTCGGCCGGGCACAAAAACCTAACAGAGGCTTGGAGGAGGGTCATGGGGGGAGGAGCCAGTACACACCATGTGATCCTAAAAGCTTGCTTTTGTGCCCTGTCTCCTGCGGAGCCGCTAATCCCCATGGTCCTGACGGAGTCCCCAGCATCCACTAGGACGTTAGAGAAAAGCCATTAGTATAGGGTGTAGTGTGTTATGCTGGCGCTTGGGATCCCGGTGCCCAGCATACCAGCGCCGGGATCCCGACCACCAGCATACAGGCAGCGGGGTGAGCGCAAAACAGCCCCTTGCGGGCTTGCTGCGGGTACGGAGGCGCGCATGTTTATTCTCCATCCAGGGGTGGCGTGGACACCCCGAGAGGGAGAATAGTTGTCGGTATGCCAGTTGTCAGGATTCCAGCGTCGGTATGGTGAGCGCCGGGATCCGGACAGCCGGCATATCAAATGCCTCCCATTAGTATACATTAGCAGAAGATGATATACATCGGGGCACATTTCCAAAAGCTTCTAAAAAGGGAAAGTTTCTCATAGCAACCAGTGTTCACCTATTTATCTAGCACATTCTAGGAAAAGTACAGCTTGAATCTGTAAATGGTTTCAAATGTAGCTAGAGCAGTGGTTCTCAATTTATTTTTTAATCACGGCGCCTTAGAGTACCAGAAAAAGTAAGAAAAAAAATATTAAATTAAGTAAATCGTGTGTTTATATGTCATCCTTAAGTTCAGTTGGGTTGCAGTTAACATGCTGGATTTCGGGATCCCAGCATTTAGGATACCGACGTCGACAATACAGACAACTGGACTACCGGCACAGCAAGGCTATTCCCATTCATGGGAGTCCAAGACTCCCATAGAGTGGGAATAAATCCTTTTGGCAAGCGTAGCAAGTCACCGAGCCCACAGCATGGTTAGCGCAACGAGCCCGCAAGGGTACTCTTAGTGCTCGCCCCACTGCCGGCATTCTGGCGGATGGGATGCCGCTGTTGGGACGACAGCGGCATATTGTATGTATTCCATTGAGTTATGTGGGGAGGGACAGTGGGGAGGGACAGGGTTCGTTTCTATTTAGCCACATAGTTTATGACTGGAAGTCACAAGCCCTGGTTTCACCTCTTACATTGATCATAAATAATTTGAATTGGTCCCAGACCACCAACCCCGGACACCCTCTTAATTGCCCCGAGGCACAATAGGGTGCCACAGTGCACAGTTTGGGAACCACTGATCTAGTCTATACAATCAGTCCCAGATTAGTCACTAGCAAGTTTACTGTGGGCCTAATTCAGAGTCGTACGCAAACTTTGCAGTTGAGAGATTATCAGCCGACTGTACATGCGCCCAAGTTGGAATCATTATGAATATGACTGACAATTAGAGAATTAGGGGAAGGTAACGGGCAGTATCTGGAAAAAAGCCAGCATGTCACAACCATTTTTGGGGTATGTGTTATCCTGCGCCTGCAATCCCACACACAGTAACAGTGGCTCCAGCATCTCACGTCCTGCACGCATGCTGCGCACCCATAGGGCTACCCAGAAGTTAGCTAATCGACTGATCTGTGGCCAACACTGCGTATTTGTGCACAGCTGCTGGAACTCAAACTGCCGGTTGGCGTCTCCCTACAAATCTCAGCAGTATCTGTAGACCCATTCGCAGCTGCAGCAGCATTAGCGCACAAGTGAAGTACATCGCTGCTATGTGACCGCTCCAGTCTCCATTATTTATTTCCTTTATAGTTGTCTTCTTCCCTACAGGCAACAATGCAGTAGTTCCACACCAGAGATCTCTATGGCTCCATTAAAAAAAAAAAAGTGTGTAATATGTAATATATATATATATATATATATATATATATATATATATATATATATATATATTTATTTATTATAACGCAGTATTGGTTAGCTTTTGTGGACATTACAGCACAGCATAACATTCAGTGGGGTCTTTTGCAATGAAGTTAACTAACGCTACAGTCTTTGTACATCTGTGATGTTGTTGGTGGTTCAACCGACAGGAAGCACAAAAGGCAGATATGCAATATTACTGACAAATATTTCCTGCCTTTCCGGCATCAGTTTTGCTTCTTCATTAGTTAAAAATAATATAGCATAAGAAGAAAAGGCAAAGATAATGGACACACATACAGATAGTAGTCATGCACACGCAATGTTCATCTAATATTGCTGCATGAGACCAATGTAAGGAAAACATTTAAATATTCACCATAGCGCCTGTGGCCAAATAAACACCCTTACTACAGTAGAGATTAATACCCCTTTCAGACTTGTGACCCGAGAAATTGATGGGACCCTAACCCGACCACGGCAAAGAGTAGGGTTGGGAACCCGGGACTTCGTCCCAGGTAGTTTGCATTTAGACATACAAAAATCCTGGGTTGATGCGAGTTTACTTGAATGTTTCATGTGTGTGTGACTTTGTATACTGTAAGTAGAATTTCAAAATGTTTGCGAACTACATGCCTCATTCCATATTTCATCCTGAAAATTCCCATATTTACCAGGTGGAATTTGGCATTAGGTGTTACCAGGCCTACCCCAAAAACACCACACAGCAGAATGAACAAACAATTGTTGTCCCAGCTCTATTTAGAACATGCAAATATACAGACACAGAGTGGAATGTCATTTTATATAATGGGGAAGACTGAACTCAAGATTGTATTACTAGAACGTCACTCCTCTGCAAATCTGCTGGTTACACTGTGAAACTACTGAAACACAAAATTCTAAGGCAGTTTCACTGTAACATTCCAAGAACAGACACAAGCAGTGTCGGATTGAGGCATAAAGGGCCCACCAGGGGAATGCAGTGGTAAGGGCCCATGTTTAAAGGTGTGGCCAGTCTCCTGAAGGGGTGTGGCCAGCCACCACATTGGTTTGCCTAGCCATGAGAGAGTGCATGGGCTGGGCACCTTGATAAATATATATAGTAAATTCTGCTAATGCGTGCATGATAATGTACCAGAGCAATACACCATAGTCCTGTGCAATGTAAGGTAACGTACAGTATAATGTACAAATCAAGCGCACAGTCTGGAATCTGATCCATAGTAGAAGGGAGGGGGAGGGGGAGGGAGAGGGGGAGGGAGAGGGGGAGGGAGAGGGGGAGGGGAAGGCCCCCCCACCCCCCAAACAGTGGGGACCACCGGTGGTTTCCCCTGTACCCCTGTGGTCCAGTCCAACCCTGGACACAAGCCTTTTACTATGAAACAATGAACACTGAGCTTTCCTTTGTTCACACAGGTCACGGTGATTGCATATATATTATACCGTATACTGTATCTATACATATAGTAAAACTGTAAGTGTCATGTCTGTACACAGCAATTTATTTTTTGAGAAATTTACTTCTAGGAACTTTTTATTAACTATGGAGCCGAAAAATTTATTGGGTGAATTTTTGTCTGTCTGTTCGATCCAGCATCTCACCAAAACTCATGGATGAATTTGGATTGCATTTGCACTGTAAAAGCTTAGTGACCCAGAAAGAAACTGGGATATGTATGATCTCGATGTGACATGAGGGAGAGGAACAAAAAAGGAAAAACTAGATGATGGACATCCAGGGGCCATGTGGGGAAGGTAAGTATACTTATCTTCCCCTGTCGGGATTCTGCTCGTTAGGATGCAGCAACGGATATTCTGCCTGATGGCATCTCATACCGAACCCCTACAGACTCCTTTCTTGGCAAACTGTCCACAAGTTCCTGGACAACAGCAGGTGGTATGTTTTACCTTAAACACAGTTACTGATTGTTACACTGAAGAAGGAAGAGTCTGTCTAGAACACACCAGTCACTCCAATTCATCCCAGCGATTCTCAATGGGGTTAAGATCTGGACTCCGAGCTGGCCAGTCCATCTGGATTACCAAATTTTCTGTGTACCAGCTCAGCGTTGCCCTGGAAACATAACATCGCACAGCCTACGACGATTCCCTTTTCAAACTCAGTTAGCTTGTTCCAGCAAACCATTCCATTAGAAAATGAACTAATCAGTGCCCCTCTACCCAATTTATACCTTTACGAACACGTCTGCTGCAGGAGCACAACATTTTTTCCAGCTTCTTGAAATCGTTTCTTCTCCAACATCGCAGACAGCAGGCCTTCCCAGGACCAGGCACTGGTACTATCTCTCATCTTATACCCCCACCCAGCACACAACACTACCGATTCTCTCCTCACACACTGCTCACCCTGTAGCCCCTCCCTGCATACACTGCACTACCGCTAACCCTTTACCCCTCCCCTCAGTACTACTCACCCCACACTCCCTGCATTACAGCACTGCTTAACTTGCACCCACTCCCCACAAATACTACACTACACTACACCTAATCTTGCACCCACTGCCCGCACATAGCATCTACAACATGCCAGCACCTGCACAAAAAACTTGCAACAACTTTTTTTTATTGAATACTGTTGGTATCGGGAGTGTGCATACACACAGCAATTCAAAATTAGGTGAACAGTCCATAGACTTTTTTGCAGGCAAATCCTGCCCTCAATTGAATATGCCTCTATAACAGAAATTACATAAGTATGGCAGACGTCTCTCTGTAATCTATCACACCCCAGAGCCACATCCAAAGAACATAATCACACTTCAAAGTATTTAGGACATTTTAGGTCCTATGCATGAAACCTTGACATCAATGTACCAGAAAAGAAGGCCGTCAATAGAATTTTTGCACATTACAACAGTCTGCACTGACTCAGATATTTCTCATGAAAACTCAGCCTTTAACTCATGAGGTAAAATAGAAAAAGAAAACCACTAGTCGCACTCAGCACAGTCACATGTTTAATAAAAATAGCATTTAATCTAGCTATGTAACAATGACTGTATACCTCCCACCACCCTGTACAAATTGCCCCCTTGCTACTTATGTACAGGCATTAAGCACCATAAAATAACTAGAATGTCTACACGGGAGATGAAAATAAAGAAATTTTTGCTCTCTGGACAAAGGTAGTGCAAAAGGGGTGGGCAGGCCCAAATTCTGTACAGGGGGAGAAGAGGTGAGGAGGAAGGGAAGAGGGGCGTGCCTGTAAGGCTTACATAGTGGCTTGTGAGCGGGTTGCTGGTGGGAGGTGGTGTTGCTGAGGCAGGAAGAAGAGAGGGGGGAGAAGCGTGCCCCCCATTGTTGGTCTAGCTCGTAGGTTCTCAAACTCTGACATCAGGATCCCAGACAGTTCATGTTTTTCAGGGCTCCTCACAAAATCACAAGTAAAATAATAAGCTCTACCTGTGAATATTGTAAAATGTGCTACAGAGGGGTCTATGTGGGTCAATCCATATAAAATGGTCCAGAATTAAATTGGTCGCTTGATCATATTTTTATTTTGTGTGTATGATAACCCCTGTAAGTTAGTAGTCAGAAACCACCATTACTTTACTTTCATTTACCTTCATATTAAGATGGCAGACATTTTTGTATCATGGCGTATGACATTTTTCACTGTTGTGGACGTTTGGGGTAAATGTAATATCTCAGCTCAGAAAAGTCATAGAAAGCTGGGATAAAAACCATTATTTTCAGAACATTTCAAGCTAATTTTTTTTGTCAAATAACGATTTCCCTACCTCACTTCCTTATGACTGAAATTTAAGATCAAATTTAATTAAAGATTTTGTAAAAAGACTATTTGTTGGATTATATTTAATTTTTTGAAATGGAAAAAAAATGGAATATCAAACTCCAATTTTTTTTTTTTTACAGTTATCCCTCAGAGTACTGTGTATGCTGTGAACTTGAAATTTTTATCAGGTCCCCCACCAGTGATGTAAGAGGCCAATTTACAGTTGGTGAAAATGGAAAAAATAAGAATTTACTTACCGATAATTCTATTTCTCGTAGTCCATAGTGGATGCTGGGAACTCCGTAAGGACCATGGGGAATAGCGGCTCCGCAGGAGACTGTGCACAAAAGTAAAGCTTTAGGACTACCTGGTGTGCACTGGCTCCTCCCCCTATGACCCTCCTCCAAGCCTCAGTTAGGATACTGTGCCCGGACAAGCGTACACAATAAGGAAGGATTTTGAATCCCGGGTAAGACTCATACCAGCCACACCAATCACACCGTACAACCTGTGATCTGAACCCAGTTAACAGCATGATAACAGCGGAGCCTCTGAAAAGATGGCTCACAACAACAAAAACCCGATTTTTGTAACAGCAACTATGTACAAGTATTGCAGACAATCCGCACTTGGGATGGGCGCCCAGCATCCACTACGGACTACGAGAAATAGAATTATCGGTAAGTAAATTCTTATTTTCTCTGACGTCCTAGTGGATGCTGGGAACTCCGTAAGGACCATGGGGATTATACCAAAGCTCCCAAACGGGCGGGAGAGTGCGGATGACTCTGCAGCACCGAATGAGAGAACTCCAGGTCCTCCTCAGCCAGGGTATCAAATTTGTAGAATTTAGCAAACGTGTTTGCCCCTGACCAAGTAGCTGCTCGGCAAAGTTGTAAAGCCGAGACCCCTCGGGCAGCCGCCCAAGATGAACCCACCTTCCTTGTGGAATGGGCTTTTACAGATTTAGGCTGTGGCAGGCCTGCCACAGAATGTGCAAGCTGAATTGTACTACAAATCCAACGAGCAATAGTCTGCTTAGAAGCAGGAGCACCCAGCTTGTTGGGTGCATACAGGATAAACAGCGAGTCAGATTTTCTGACTCCAGCCGTCCTGAAAACATATTTTCAGGGCCCTGACTACATCCAGCAACTTGGAGTCCTCCAAGTCCCTAGTAGCCGCAGGTACCACAATAGGCTGGTTCAGGTGAAACGCTGAAACAACCTTAGGGAGAAATTGAGGACGAGTCCTCAATTCTGCCCTGTCCGTATGAAAAATTAGGTAAGGGCTTTTATAGGATAAAGCCGCCAATTCTGACACACGCCTGGCCGAAGCCAGGGCCAACAGCATTACCACTTTCCATGTGAGATATTTTAAGTCCACAGTGGTGAGTGGTTCAAACCAATGTGATTTTAGGAACCCCAAAACTACATTGAGATCCCAAGGTGCCACTGGAGGCACAAAAGGAGGCTGTATATGCAGTACCCCCTTGACAAACGTCTGAACTTCAGGAACTGAAGCCAGTTCTTTCTGGAAGAAAATCGACAGGGCCGAAATTTGAACCTTAATGGACCCTAATTTTAGGCCCATAGACGGTCCTATTTGCAGGAAATGCAGGAAACGACCCAGTTGAAATTCCTCTGTAGGGGCCTTCCTGGCCTCGCACCACGCAACATATTTACGCCAAATACGGTGATAATGTTGTGCGGTTACATCCTTCCTGGCTTTGATCAGGGTAGGGATGACTTCATCCGGAATGCCTTTTTCCTTCAGGATCCGGCGTTCAACCGCCATGCCGTCAAACGCAGTCGCGGTAAGTCTTGGAACAGACAGGGTCCCTGCTGGAGCAGGTCTCTTCTTAGAGGTAGAGGCCACGGGTCCTCTGTGAGCATCTCTTGAAGTTCCGGGTACCAAGTCCTTCTTGGCCAATCCGGAGCCACGAGTATAGTTCTTTACTCCTCTCCGTCTTATAATTCTCAGTACCTTGGGTATGAGAGGCAGAGGAGGGAACACATACACTGACTGGTACACCCATGGTGTTACCAGAGCGTCCACAGCTATTGCCTGAGGGTCCCTTGACCTGGCGCAATACCTGTCTAGTTTTTTGTTGAGGCGGGACGCCATCATGTCCACCTTTGGTTTTTCCCAACGGTTCACAATCATGTGGAAGACTTCTGGATGAAGTCCCCACTCTCCCGGGTGGAGGTCGTGCCTGCTGAGGAAGTCTGCTTCCCAGTTGTCCACTCCCGGAATGAACACTGCTGACAGTGCTATCACATGATTTTCCGCCCAGCGAAGAATCTTTGCAGCTTCTGCCATTGCCCTCCTGCTTCTTGTGCCGCCCTGTCTGTTTACGTGGGCGACTGCCGTGATGTTGTCTGACTGGATCAGCACCGGCTGACCTTGAAGCAGAGGTCTTGCTAGGCTTAGAGCATTGTAGATGGCCCTTAGCTCCAGGATATTTATGTGAAGTGATGTCTCCAGGCTTGACCACAAGCCCTGGAAATTTCTTCCCTGTGTGACTGCTCCCCAGCCTCTCAGGCTGGCATCCGTGGTCACCAGGACCCAGTCCTGAATGCCGAATCTGCGGCCCTCTAGAAGATGAGCACTCTGCAACCACCACAGGAGAGACACCCTTGTCTTTGGTGACAAGATTATCCGCTGATGCATCTGAAGATGCGACCCGGACCATTTGTCTAGCAGATCCCACTGGAAGGTTCTTGCGTGGAATCTGCCGAATGGGATTGCTTCGTAGGAAGCCACCATTTTTCCCAGGACCCTTGTGCATTGATGCACTGAGACTTGGCCTGGTTTTAGGAGATTTCTGACTAGCTCGGATAACTCCCTGGCTTTCTCCTCCGGGAGAAAAACCTTTTTCTGGACTGTGTCCAGGATCATTCCTAGGAATAGAAGGCGTGTCGTCGGGATCAGCTGCGATTTTGGAATATTGAGAATCCAACCGTGCTGCCGCAACACTATCTGAGATAGTGCTACCCCGACTTCCAACTGTTCCCTAGATCTTGCCCTTATCAGGAGATCGTCCAAGTAAGGGATAACTAAAACTCCCTTCCTTCGAAGGAGTATCATCATTTCGGCCATTACCAGCGTCTGAAACTGATAGTGACAATTCTGTACCACAAACCTGAGGTACCCTTGGTGAGAAGGGTAAATTGGGACATGTAGGTAAGCATCTTTGATGTCCAGAGACACCATATAATCCCCTTCTTCCAGGTTTGCAATTACTGCTCTGAGTGACTCCATCTTGAATTTGAACCTCTGTATGTAAGTGTTCAAGGATTTTAGATTTAAAATTGGTCTCACCGAGCCGTCCGGCTTCGGTACCACAAACAGTGTGGAATAATACCCCTTTCCCTGTTGCAGGAGGGGTACCTTGATTATCACCTGCTGGGAATACAGCTTGTGAATGGCTTGCAATACTGCCTCCCTGTCTGAGGGAGACGTCGGTAAAGCAGACCTTAGGAAACGGCGAGGGGGAGACGTCTCGAATTCCAATTTGTACCCCTGAGATACCACCTGAAGGATCCAGGGGTCCACTTGCGAGTGGGCCCACTGCGCGCTTAACTTCTTGAGACGGGCCCCCACCGTGCCTGAGTCCGCTTGTAAAGCCCCAGCGTCATGCTGAGGACTTTGCGGAGGCGGGAGAGGGCTTCTGTTCCTGGGAACTGGCTGTGTGCTGCAGCCTTTTTCCTCTCCCTCTGCCACGGGGCAGAAATGAGGAGCCTTTTGCCCGCTTGCCCTTATGGGGCCGAAAGGAGTGCGCCTGATAATACGGCGTCTTCTTATGTTGAGAGGCTACCTGGGGTAAAAATGTGGATTTTCCAGCAGTTGCCGTGGCTACCAGGTCTGATAGACCTACCCCAAATAACTCCTCCCCCTTATAAGGCAATACTTCCATGTGCCTTTTGGAATCCGCATCACCTGACCACTGCCGCGTCCATAACCCTCTTCTTGCAGAAATGGACAGCGCGCTAACTCTTGATGCCAGTCGGCAAATATCCCTTTTTATCGGGGGAAACCCACGCCTCATCACACACTTCATTTAATTCCTCGGATACAGGAAAAACTACAGGCAGTTTTTTCTCACCAAACATAATACCCTTTTTAGTGGTACTTGTATTATCAGAAATATGCAAAACATTTTTCATTGCCTCAATCATGTAACGTGTGGCCCTACTGGAAGTTACATTTGTCTCATCATCGTCGACACTGGAGTCAGTATCCGTGTCTGTGTCTGCCATCTGAGGTAACGGGCGTTTTAGAGCCCCTGATGGCGTTTGAGACCCCTGGACAGGCACAAGCTGAGTAGCCGGCTGTCTCATATCGTCAACTGTCTTTCGTAAAGAGCTGACATTGTCACGCAATTCCTTCCATAAGCTCATCCACTCAGGTGTCGACTCCCTAGGGGTTGACAACTCTATTATAGGCAATTGCTCCGCCTCCATCTCATTTTCCTCCTCAAACATGTCGACACAATCGTACCGACACACCGCACACACACAGGGAATGCTCTGATAGAGGACAGGACCCTACTAGCCCTTTGGGGAGACAGAGGGAGAGTATGCCAGCACACACCAGAGCGCTATATATAGACAGGAATACCACTATATAACGTGCTTTTCCCTTTATAGCTGCTGTTATTATCAAAACTGCGCCAAATTAGTGCCCCCCCCTCTCTTTTTTACCCTTTTCTGTAGTGCAGGACTGCAGGGGAGAGTCAGGGAGACGTCCTTCCAGCGGAGCTGTGATGGAAAATGGCGCCCGTGTGCTGAGGAGATAGGCTCCGCCCCCTTCTCGGCGGCCTTTTCTCCCGCTTTTTGGTGAACTCTGGCAGGGGTTAAAATACATCCATATAGCCCTGGGGGTTATATGTGGTGTATTTTCGCCAGCCAAGGTGTTTTACATTGCTGCTCAGGGCGCCCCCCCCTAGCGCCCTGCACCCTCAGTGACCGGAGTGTGAAGTGTGCCTGAGGAGCAATGGCGCACAGCTGCAGTGCTGTGCGCTACCTTGTTGAAGACTGATGTCTTCTGCTGCCGATTTTTCCGGACCTCTTCTTGCTTCTGGCTCTGTAAGGGGGCCGGCGGCACGGCTCTGGGACCGGACTCCGAGGCTGGGCCTGTGTTCGGTCCCTCTGGAGCTAATGGTGTCCAGTAGCCTAAGAAGCCCAAGCTGGCTGCAAGCAGGCAGGTTCGCTTCTTCTCCCCTTAGTCCCTCGATGCAGTGAGCCTGTTGCCAGAAGGTCTCACTGAAAATAAAAAACCTAAAACTAAACTTTCACTAAGAAGCTCAGGAGAGCCCCTAGTGTGCACCCTTCTCGGCCGGGCACAAAAATCTAACTGAGGCTTGGAGGAGGGTCATAGGGGGAGGAGCCAGTGCACACCAGGTAGTCCTAAAGCTTTACTTTTGTGCCCAGTCTCCTGCGGAGCCGCTATTCCCCATGGTCCTTACGGAGTTCCCAGCATCCACTAGGACGTCAGAGAAACTAGTAATTTCAAAGTGCTCTAATAAAAAAAAAGTAGACAAGATACATAGTTCAAAATTTGTTTGGGAATAGTTATATAATGAATGATTTACCAAACAAAATGACAGCTCTGACATTGTATTCCTTCCCACTGAAATACAATCCAAAAAATAGGCTTTTTTTTTTTTAATCTGACAATTAACTTTGGCCTTAAATTTCAGTCACAAGGAAGTGAGGTAGGAAAATAGTTATAAGTATACATTACATTTACTGCTTCTACATACAGTGGTAGCTAAACATTGTATCTAACAGCAATTATTTGATTACAAATGTATTGCTTTGCAAATGTTGGGGGTACAAATAACACAAATGGTGTGGCAGGGGATACTATTCAAAATGCTTCATTCGGTAAAGGTGGTGGTTTATAGATGAATCTGGTACTTCCCATCAGTACAACAACAAATCCTTAAAATATTCCAATATTAGGCAACACAACGTCAGACAGCAAATGTTTCAACAGACTCATACAAGCTGCTTTCTTTATTTGTTATATACACGGACTATACAAACAACGCACTTGGCATAGTAATATATATGGACACTGAATCCTACAAGTGACTACACAGTATAATAAGAGCAACAAATGGTAGAAGTTTTATTTTCAAAACGTACACGCTTCTGTCATCAATTAATCAATATTGCTACTATTATCAGACCCGGAGCACTAAAAGCCTTACTTACTTGTGCCAATTCAAACTAGCTCAGTGCTCTCCATCCAATGCACACATTTCACAGGAGAATCACTACCCGCGTTATAAGTATGTGAATTCATGCAAATGCCGCTACAAAGCCCTTCCCTGGCGTACAGTCATGTATCTGAATGTGCAAGGACTGAGACACCAACTATGATCATCCTCGGATACAACCATTGCTTGCACCATCAAAACTTAAACCTGCCCCATACTAGGTGCAGGTTCTCCATCGGAATATGGCCGCCTCTAACATGAGCAATTATGCGTTGTAGTTCAGCAACACGCCCACAACAGTCCCATAACAGGCCTAGAAGACAGACCATCTCCGTACATTTATTTAGCCACCTACCAGTCACTGCCCAATACATTTTCTTGACATTTCTGAGGTGGTGTGTTTCCATCACAACTGTGCGCACGGACTCTGAACTTGGGTGGTCATTCAGAGTTGATCGCAGACAGCAATTTTTGCTGCTGCTGCGATCAACTAGCCCACGCCTATGGGGGAGTGTATTTTAGCTTAGCAGGGCTGCAATCGCTTGTGCAGCCCTGATAAGCTAAACAAATTTCAAGCAGAACAAGACTAGCCCTATAACTACTTACCCTGTGCGACGATCTCTGCAATGCTGGAGCCAGCTTTGACGTCAGACATCCGCCCTCCGTTCTGCTGGACACGCCTGCGTTTTCCTTACCACTCCCCGAAAACGGTCTCCAATGGTCCGGATCCGCCCAGGTACGCCTTCTTCTTGTCAATCTTCTTTGCGGTCGGCTCTGCGACCGCTTCCATCGTAGGACGCGACGTAAACCGGCGATCCCTGTCGCCGGGCAACGTCGCGCACGCGTATTTCGGCCGCCGCGCATTACTCATCCCGGACCTGTTCGCACCACAGCGATAAACCGCTGCGTGCGACCGGGTCGGAATGACCCCCTTAGACGCATGCACAGTAGAGAAAAAGAAAAATCGCTCAACTAGGTCTGACATAGGCAGCACGTCCAACTAAGATGTAGGCCCTCTCGGGGGTGAATACTCACAGCTAATATGTCTAGACAATCGTGTTATTTTCTAGTAAGATACTGTATCATTCTTAAGCCAACTGCATACAGCTTTCTCTTTCTCTGAAGACATTGCAACTGTGCGATTTCTATACAACAATTTTTAATCTTTGTAACATTTTTTTATAAATACGCACAGTTTATTAAATAGAGGACTGCTTTTCAACACATCAGATTAGAAGTAGTTTCGGAAACACTGTGTAATAAGACAGAATACAATACATGATAGATGTCCTCTTTTTAAAGCATTAATCACAATTCTGCAACTATTATTAACACTGACCCTCTTACTATACTCAATGACTGAAGTCAAGGACTCTGGGGAAAAAAAAAAAACAAATATTCCCAGATGAACTTCTGAGAGCACTGCGACAAAAACCGCTGCCTCCCAATTTACCAAATTGTAATGCCAATTAAGGATGTACACTGGATAAAAGGAGGTACACTTCCAGAAATAACATTAGCTTAGATGGCTCAAAGCAAAAGTAACTCCTGTATAATATATTTGGGCGTAAAACAACGACTCCCAAATCAACACTGCCAACAAAATCATGTAGTAGAAGGAAACCTTATTAACAGGGTCAAAAGGAGATAAAAAAAAAACATAACAGTGAGGGTCATTTAGGGACATGTGTAAAGTAACTTTTTAGCAACCAATTAGCTTGTGTAGATTTTGTACATGCTAACCAAATGGTAACACATGTCCAATTGGTTACTATAGGTTATTGGCCATTTGTACCATGATGGTACAATATAGGGCCCTCTAAGCCCCCTTTTCCCCACAAAAGTAATGTATCAGACATCTGAAAGAAAGAGAGGAAAAATCAGGAGGCCCCATCAATCTTCAAAATTTTTCTCTCAGCTCTTATGCAAGTGGCATTTAAGGGATATACACACGGTGCAACGGGGTGTCGCAGCTGATACGGACTGACTATATTATGCCTGGAGGCATGTAGTCAGTTTCAGCCCGACTGCACCCATTATATTTTCTTGCAATGCTGATCCCATGGGGACCACGCATCAGCAGCAAGGTTATACACACAGTGTGATATGCATTATTTTTACGTGCGATATGTACTATATAGTCCATATTGCATGGAAAATTGCACTGCGTGCACCCTTACACCCATAACCCCCAAAAAATGCTCCGCTGTAGTAAAAAAGTTCTATATAAAAAAAACACCACAAAACTTCTTAGTCCTACTTGAAAACAAATTCAGTTTTTCTAAAACAGTACAGTATCTGTTTATTTCCTAAATCTGATATGTATTCCACAAAGGTTATTTCATTGCTTCTTAGGGGTCAATTCAGTTGTTTGTATCTTCCGTTGAAACTGCACAGGGAAGCTATTTAACGCAACAGGCCCTGAGTCTGCACTCAATGCGGATTTCTGCTGGCACTCTCCTGAGGTGCGATTAGAAATCCGTGCAAAGTAAGGCTTTGGGGCTAGATGCGAGTGCCACAGCACTTAGCGTGCGAAAAGCTGCTTACAGCGGCTACTCCAGAAATCCGCAAGCAAGAACAGGGCTGGTCACATACACAACTGAAAAACTCCCATGCAATTTAGACAGGAGCTACAAACACAATCACCCCTTTAGTGTTACCAGCTGGGTGTATTGAGTGGGTATAGTAGGTGGACAATAGTGCTTGAAAGTTTGTGAACCCTTCAGAATGTTCTATTTTGCGTATAATGGAGCAGGACATGGGTGCAGACTTAAGTACTGTATTTCAACATTTTCCAGGAACTACAAATCAGTCGTTATAACATTTATTTATGAGAAGCAACATATTTCCATAGCACATCAAACCCCTATCAGACCGCCAGCTATGATCAGTTTATTGGCACATGAACGCGCAGAACCCGTGTTCATGTGCAGTCTGAAAGATGCCAGGGTTAAAATACCAGGTTGAGCGACCCGGTATTCCAACTCGGGTAGTGTGCAGAGTTGAACACGTGTTCAACCCGGCTCGCTGTGCGGTGTGAACGGGAGTCCGGTCGATACGACCCGTTGCCCGTTCACTGTGTGTGGACGGGCGGCGCTTGGAGATCATGTGATCTCTAAGCACCGCCCCCACGCATCACCAACCTGGCATATTGCCGGGTTGCAAACAGCGGCGGCAGGGCACACCCTGGGAGCTCCCGTGTCAGGCTCCCGGGTGCGACCCGCCTCAGGCGGTCTGAAAGGGGTATTACAGAGCAAAGGAAAATAACATGTTTTGATGTCGGAAGCCTTGCAAACATTTAATGCCGGGCTTCCACTGTCCATCCCTAAAACAGATTAGCCGACATAGTGGACATAAGGGGAAGGAAGAGACAAGGAGAAAGGGACCTGCTCAAAAGAGCTTACATTCTTTAGGGAAAGGAAAGTGGGTATTGGAGAGATTCAAAGGTTAGGGATATAACTAGGTAGACTGCATCATCCAGAGATTTGTTACTGTAACAAATTGTCCAGGATTACAAGGCAATTATGGCCAGAATATTAAATATATATATACACACACACTAACAATTACACTAACGTTTTAGGCAGGTGTGGAAAAAAAAAATGCAAAAATAAGTGTTAATAGTTTATTTCTATCAGTAAACAAAATGCAAAGTGAAGGATCAGAAGATATTTGCTGTGACCACCCTTTTGCCTTAAAAACAGTATAAATTATTCTAGGTACACTTACACAAAGTCAGGGATTTTGTAGGAATACAGGGCCTAATTCAGACCCGATCGCTGCTGTGCATTTTCGCACAGCGAGCAATCGGGTCTGTACTGCGCATGCACTGCAATGCCCTGGTGCGTCGGACGACTGCACCAGGCATCTGTGCATACCGACGGCATGGGCGTAAAAAGCGATCGCATGGGCGATCGCAAGGTGACTGACGGGAAGAGGCCGTTTGTGGGTGGCAACTGACCGTTTTCAGGAAGTGTCCGGAGAAACGTAGGAGGGACCAGGCATTTGAAGGGAGGTTTTCTGACGCCAGCTCCGGCCCCGATCATCGCACTGGAAGAGTAAGTCCTGGGCTGTGCAGAGACTGCACAAACGTCTGTTTGAGCAGCTCTACTGCACATGCGATCGCACCCCTGCATACCAAATTCCCCCTCTCCCTGACTGCAGGGATGCAAAAAACGCTCCCTAGCGATCAGGTCTGAATTAGGACCATAGTCAGGTGTAAGACTAACCAATCATACAGGTGATAATGATCATCATTTTCATATGAAGGTTGAACAGTCATTAATACCTCTTTTAGACTAAAATCGCAGCCGGGAGCCTGACACGGGTGCTACCCGGCTGCGACCCGCGTCCGCCCCCTTTTCAACTGCAGTCACCAACCAGGCATATTGCCAGGCTTGTGACGTTGCTGGTGACGCGGTGGGGACAACGCTTGGAGGAGATCACATGAACTCCAAGCGCCGCCTGTACATCACTGTGAACGGGAAGCCGGATCAATGCGACCCGGATCCCATTTACACTGCACAGTTTACCGGGTTGAACCCGTGTTCCCCAGTTGGAATACTGGGTCACTCGACCCGGATTATTTCAACTCGACCCTTTTACACCAACCAGCAACACGGGTTATGCACGCTTGCAATAACCGGTGTTATATGCTGGCGGTGTAAAAGGGGTATAATTGAATGAAACAGCTGTGTGGGAGCCTTAAAACTAGATGAGGAACAGCCAAACTCTGCTACAAAGGGGAGGTTGTGGAAAACGGTTTCATGTCACAGGTCATACACCATGGCAAGACACAAAGTAGTTATACTGCGTCAGCAAGGTCTCTCTCAAGCAAAGATTTCAAAGCAGACTGGGGTTTCAAGATATGCTGTTCAAGCTCTTTTGAAGGGGTGTACTATGATTTGCGCTCGTCCCGACAGCCGGCCAAAGAGCCCCTTGCAGGCTTCGCTGCGATCGCCACGCTGTGGGCACGGTGGCGCGCTACATCCCCCACGCTATTTTTTCTCCCTCCAGGGATGTCGTGGATACCCCAAGAGAGAGAATAGTTGTCGTATACCGGCTGTCGGGATCCCAGCGCCGGTATGCTGAGCGCCAGGATCCCGACAGCCGGTATATCGAGTGCCTCCCCTTTTGAAGAAGCACAAAGAAGCGGGCAACATTTAGGACTGTAGATAGAGTGGTCAGCGAAAGAAAATATGGAAATATTTGGCTATAAACAGAAGGCAGTTTGTTTGCCGAATGGCTGGAAAGCGGTACAATAATGAGTGTCTGAGGGCAACAGTGAAGCATGGTGGAGGTTTGGGGCTGTATTTCAGAAAATGGAGTTGGGGATTTGGTCAGGATTAATTGTGTCCTCAATGCTGAAATATACAGGCAGGTACTTATTCATCATGCAATACCATCAGGGAGGTGTCTGATTGCAGAATAAATGTGGAGCCAGACAATACAACAACCTCAAAACATACCGCCAATGTCATTAAGAACTATCTTCAGCGTATAGAGGACAAGGAGTCCTGGAAGTGATGATATGGCCCACACAGAGACCTGACCTCAATATCATCGAGTATGTCTGGGATTACATGAAGAGACAGACGGATTTGAGCAAGCCTACAACCACAGATCTGTGATTAAGCTGGGTATACACTAAATGATGTGTACCCAGTGCGATATTGGCGGTGACGAACTCGGCAGGTGTGCCGGCATACACACTTGCAGATGTTGGCGTGGGGAGTAGAGAGGTATCTCTAGCAACATCCCCAGAGTGAGCTGCATGTACAGATGACAGGGATGTCGCTAGCGTTCCGTGGGTACACACTGAACGATAAAACAAATTTGTCGTAATGAATGGTCGTGATCTGCAAATTTGTTTAAAAAGTCGTCTAGTGTGTACCAGCTTTATATCTCCAAGATGTTTGGAACAACCTCCCTGCCGAATACCTTCAATAACTGAGCAAGTGTCCCTAGAAGAATTGATGCTGTTTGGAAAGAAAAGGGTGGTCACACCAAATATGGATTTCATTTAGGATTTCTCTTCTGCTCATTTTCTTTGCATTTTGTTCATTGATAAAAAATAAACTATTAACAGTTCTATTTTTGACAGCATTCTTACTTTGCAGCATTATATATATATATATATATATATATATATATATATATATATATATATATATACATACACATACACATACACATACACAGGTTGAGTATCCCTTATCCAAAATGCTTGGGACCAGAGGTATTTTGGATATGGGATTTTTCCGTATTTTGGAATAATTGCATACCATAATGAGATATCATGATGATGTGACCTAAGTCTAAGCACAGAATGCATTTATGTTACATATACACCTTATACACACAGCCTGAAGGTCATTTTAGCCAATATTTTTTATAACTTTGTGCATTAAACAAAGTGTGTATACATTCACACAATTCATTTATGTTTATACACCTTATACACACAGCCTGAAGGTCATTTAATACAATATTTTTAATAACCTAGTGTATTAAACAAAGTTTGTGTACACCCAGCCATCAGAAAACAAAGGTTTCACTACCTCAATCTCACTCAAAAAAATCCGTTTATATATATATATACACACACACACACACACACACACACACACACACACACACACACACACACACACACATACAGTATACTGATATGTCACTCCAAGAATCAGATTTCTGGCTTCATAGCACAGTACATCATGGACCGCTTACATTCCCAGCCTTCGTCATATAGCCATAGCCCTGATGTCTAATAAAAGTATCATCACAGTCAATAGACAAAACACCCATTACGTAGCTTATCTTTCAGTTAACTATTAACAGCTGTGTGGTAATATAAAGACGATGGAACATACAGGCACTGAGCTTATTTATTCCCCCCCCCCCCCCCCCCAGTAATATAGCTCAATAAATAATATGCCAGGAAATTGTGAAGGATAATCAGAATTTTTTTTTTTAAGAGCTCTTTCAAAGAAAATGGTTAAGATGTTAAAGTTACACCAAAACAAGGCTTTAGAGGCTCTGCAATGTAGTGTAAGCTAGACCACAGAGTAATAATTGCCAATTTATTCATACCCACTGTTCGGTATTGAAGACAAAGCATCTATAAATTTATTAAGGAAAAACGTAAGAAAGATTCCAAGGTCCTCCCTTGGCAGAAAAAAAAAAAATTTCAATCATTTTATGCAAAAGTAAAAACATACAAATTATATAAAAAAGTGTGCCGGGGCAGATATAACATGTGCAGAGAGTGCTAGATTCGGGGCAGATATAACATGTGCAGAGAGAGTTAGATTTGGGTGGGGTGTGTTCAAACTGAAACCTAAATTTCAGTGTAAAAATAAAGCAGCCAGTATTTACCCTGCACAGAAACAATATAACCCACCCAAATCTAAATCTCTCTGCACATGTTACATCTGCCCCACCTGCCGTGCAACATGGTTTTGCCCATTTCTGTGCTTTTTTGGTTTGTTAACAACTCTGAATAACCCCCAGACTGGTAAAATGCCTAAAACCATAATCCAAAAGACTGATTGTGGTGGGTTTCTACTAACCACATCAGGAGGGTGCGCAAGCAAAATTAATATAGGTCCATGGCACTTGCCCCGATTGCAGTGGTGGATTTCTCACCAGGCACGTGCCTAGGGTTGGCACTTGCTGAGGGGGGGCACACTCGGCTGATAAAGCAAGGTGATTTTTTATTTTTATTTTTTTACGTTACAACTTTTTTTATATATTTATTTTGCAACTGATGGGAGTGGGACAGTGGGCAGCAAATTGGGATCCGGGAGTTTGTAGTGGGGTGAGTTTGGGGCTACTTTAGCAGTGTTGTGGCATCTGAACTGGCCCCGAAATGAAGGGAGCAATGGCATGATGGGGGGTGACCAATAATGTGGTCATAGGGATCCCACTGTCGGTCTTCTGAATGTCTGTATTTTAACCACATCTCCCTAGTTCCAATTGATGATCCACCATAATGTAAAGAAAGAAGTCTCATAACAAAGAGAGCAATTAACACTAATACCCCTTTCAGACTAGCAAAAATATCCTGTGTTATTACATGTGAATACGCAGCAAGCTGGGATTTTGCGTAGTCTAAAAGGGTCTTTTTTAAATAAAATAAAAAGACCAGGGTAGCGACAAGGGTTGAACACGGGTTCAACCTGGGTCGCGGCGTAGTGTGAACTGGTAACTCAGGTCGATGCGACCTGGGACCAGATTACAGCATATTAAGAGCTGATGCTTGGAGAAGCTAATCTCCAGCGCTGGTACTGAAACTGTGCGCAGTGACGTCACCAGCCGGGGATTAAGCTGGGCCCTGCCACAGGGCTGAAAGGGGTCTCTGGCGAGTCGCACCATAGCTGGACCTCTGTACAAAATCCTGGATGCAACCTGACTTTTGTAATCTGAAAGGGGCATTAACTGCACAATCTTGAAAATGTACCAGTGATGTAGCAATTATATTAAGCAGGTAAAGGAAAAAAAAAATATCTAAAAAAAAATATCTCACCAGTGAATGAAAAAAAACCAAAAATGCACAGTTCTGGTATGCACTTATGCTTGGGGGTGGTCTTCAGGTTGCCGACTGCATACTACACCCATGCTTGAGTGTACACGTCCTTAAGTATTGTAACACCAAGGAGTAAAGTTACTAATAGTCTATTAATCAAAGCAATGATTGGTGTCTTTGATAGATGGATTTGAAAACAGCAACTGTAGTAAATGCTTACTGATGCTCAACCTGCTCATGATATATCACCTGTTCAACCTAGCTGCCAATATATCTCCCGGCATATGGCAATGTTCAACTGTCCACTTTGTAAATCATTACTACTTTGGTAGAAAGTATTGTAAGCATAAGGCTATTTATTTTAAAATACCACAAAGTTTATGTAACTTAATGATAGCTGTCTGTTTACACATGCTGAAATGAACAAAAAGACAATATATTTACTAAAGCGTCTAAAAAGGAATAGTGGAGGTGTTGCATACAGCAACCATTCAGATTCCAGCAAACATTTATCTAGTGCATTCTAGATATGATAGTCTGAATATGACTGGTTGCTGCTGAACTTGATTTTGGAAACCACTCTGTTTAAATAAAAAAATGCTGCAACTTAATATCATGGTGTTTTCATATGCTGAAATGACCAACTACATCTACCGGGGAAAAGCTCTGGGCTTTCTCTCATAGGCTCTACATGCTAGCAAGGCATTCTCTGCCAGCGGTGGTAACAACACTAACAACTATCAATGAGAAAAATGGAAGGATATTGGACTGAATGGGGCCCTATTGTGCAAAATGATGTGGCTATCTGTATCAGAAGATGTTGTCCATCACCTGCTATATACGACCCCTTTCACACCGCAATATAACCCGGGATATTGCTGGGTCGAGCCAGCTCAACCCTGGTCGAGGTGCAGTCTAAAAAGTATCCCGGGTCGAGTAACCCTGCATTTCAACCCGATATAAAAGCAATGTGATACCCCTTTCACACCGCCAATGCCGGATCCCACCCGGGAATTGGAAGCGGGTCCTTCCCGGGTGGGATCCGGCATTGGCAGCTGCTGCAGGCTTTCCCGACCCGGCAATAAGCCGGGCGGGTTGCCATAGCAGCGGGGGGCGAAGCCGGCGGCGGGAACGGAGGTGGCGCTGGGAGATGAGCTCATCTCCGTGCCGCCTCTCCCTATCTAGTAAACGTGTCCTGGGTCGCATCGACCTGGGAGCCCGTTTACGCAGCCACTGACCCGGTATTCAACCCGGGTATAACACTGCTTTATTCCCGGGTTGAATTGCCGGATCAGGCGACCCGCGATTTCGGCAATGCCCCTTTCACACCGCACGCCGACCCGGCAATATGCCGGGTCGATACCGGGTTATTTGTGCGGTGTGGACCCGGGTCAGTGTGCACTCTAAAGCAGACATTCCCAACCACGGTCCTCAAGGCAAACTAACAGTGCAGGTTTTAGTGATATCCAGGCTTCAGCACAGGTGACTTAATTAGTAGCTCAGTTGTTTTGATTTAGCCATCTGTGCTGCAGCCTGGATATCACTAAAACCTGCACTGTTGGTGTGCCTTGAGGACAGTGGTTGGGAATGCCTGCTCTAAAAGTGTCCAACCCGGGTTATTCAACCCTGCATTCATGTGAAAGTGCTGATTCGCTGTTCTTTGTGTGCCTTGATGATGTCAGCAGCCTGACCCCTACCACAGGAAAGAACAGAGAGCATTAAGAATTAGAGCTGTTAAGAATTAGGGGTGAGGTAGAGATTGCTAGGCAGCTTACTGCATACCTCCCAATTTATTAAAAGTACAAAGACGGATCTTGGGGCGCGCCTGAAAAGGGGGCGTAGCCAATATGAAAGGGGCATGGGGGTCATTCCGAGTTGATCGCACGCTAGCAACTTTTTGCAGCGCTGCAATCAGGTTAAAACTCGACAAAACTGCGTATGCACCGCAATGCGCAGGCGCGTCGTATGGGTACAAAGAGGATCGGTGCTGGGCGATGGATTTAACGAATAATCCATTTCGTACAGCCGGTCGCAAGGAGATTGACAGGAAGAGGGTGTTTGTGGGTGTCAACTGACCGTTTTCTGGGAGTGTTTGGGAAAACGCAGGCGTGTCCAAACGTTTGCAGGGCGAGTGTCCGACGTCAATTCCGGGACCAAAAAGGCTGAAGTGATCACAACGGCTGAGTAAGTCCAGAGAAACTGCACAAACTATTTTTGTAGTGCTCGGCTGCATAAGTGTTCGCACACTTGCAAAGCGAAAATACACTCCCCTATAGGTGGCGACTATCTGATCACAGCGCTGCAAAAAGTTGCTAGTGAGCGATCAACTCGGAATGACCCCCATGGTCTCATGGCAGAGCCGCGATCGTGAGTCACGCCCCCCTTGTACCATCACTGAGGGGGCATGCCCAGCGCTCTCTGAGCAGCTAGCATGCCCCCTCTCCCTCTGTCACCTGTGAATAGACGCTGTGCGCATGCACACAGCGTCAATTCACCACTTTTCTGCTAAGCAGTGCAGCAGTGACACTAGCCCCCCAACTGCCCCCCACCACCGCGGGACAGTCCCAAAAAACTGGACTGTCCCGCGAAAATCAGGACAGTTGGGAGGTATATTACTGTATATAAAAACATAGCTCTGTCAGCCATGATTCCTGCAATGCTGTCAGCTGTCCCCACCCTCTCATTTTGTCCCCTTCTGACACCCATCTTTCTGAGCCAAAAAGAGTCCATTTAAAATGACATCCATGGTGTTATAATTGCTGACCCGGGTTGAGTTAAAAGGAGCCAACCCTACAATGACCTGGGTTGAAAGCGTAGTGTGAAACATTCTGACCCGTGTCCGACCAGGGTTCAAAATACTGGGTCGGACCCGGGTTTGCGGTGTGAAAGGGGTATTATTTAATTACTAGTTCAGAGGTTCCTAAAAGCGGTCCTCAAGGCTCAGATGGCTAAATTAATTGACTGAGGTACTAATTAAGTCACATGTGCCCATGCATGGAAATACTTAAAACCTGGACCATTAGGGTGCCTTGAGGACCGCATTTGGGAACCTCTGTACTAGTTAGTAAAAAGAAGACTGCAGGAGGAATATAGTTTACTTTACTGCAGACCACAGTAAAAGTAGTTTGCTAATTTTAATAACATATAGGGGCCTATGTACAGTACTAACAATTAAACATACAAATTATGTCAGAATACTTGTCATGTTTTAGTAAACAGATATTTTGTCACATGAGGTCAGAAAACAATCAAAAAACGTTTACACCAGTTACATTAAAAAGAACATACTATTCCAAACAGCCGCAACAACAATAATTTAAGGCATACGATAGTGAACAACAACTAACTGAACTAGATTACAAACAGATATCCTGGAAGTGTTATAGTATAAATGTTAATCTCCCCCACTGCCATGAAAACCCCCCACAAAACATCCATCCAAATAAGATCTGAGAGTAAATATAATCACCCAGTGCCGTAACTAGACATTTTAGCGCTGTGTGCAAGAAACGCCATCGGCGCCCCCTTAACGTAAACCGGTGGCAGTGCGCACCATAGGCGCGTGCAAAAAATATAGGGGCGTGGCTTCACGGGAAAGGGGTGTGACCACAAAATTATAATTCATAATGGTGCACAGTAGTCTCCATTATTCAAATTACGCCACGCCACACAGTAGTTCCACGACACTAGGTAGAGCCCCTTTTTACACATTACGTCAGACAGCGTCCCCTTTTTACACATTACGGCAGACAGCGTGCCCTTTTTACACATTACGGCAGACAGCGTGCCCTTTGTGCACATTACGGCAAACAGCGTCCCCTTTTTACACATTACGGCAGACAGCGTCCCCCTTTTTACACATTACGGCAGACAGCGTCCCCCTTTTTACACATTACGGCAGACAGCGTCCCCCTTTTTACACATTACGGCAGACAGCGTCCCCCTTTTTACACATTACGGCAGACAGCGTCCCCCTTTTTACACATTACGGCAGACAGCGTCCCCCTTTTTACACATTACAGCAGACAGCGTCTCCACACATTATGGCAGGCTTTTACAAAGGGAGAGAGAGAGCGAGAGAGAGAGAGAAAGAGTGAGTTATAATTACATGATTTACTCTGGGGCAGCACTAAGAGCAGTGTGTGATTGGTAGCATCCGTCCAGCACCCCCCTGCACCCTGACACAATGTCCCCGATGTCACAGAACTGACCTGAGGAGAGCTTATCCTCTAACCTCAGCAACGCTATGGGTGGGGAGCAGCGGCGTCCGAGGTAGATGTGTGCCTCCACATTCTGCTCCCTACAGCCGGGCTCCGGGTCAGCACGGCCGCATCTTCTCAGGAGCTAGTCTGCGCTTCTCTTCATTGGCTGCCGCCTCCGCTGCCATAGTACCCAGCCGGGGGAGGAGGCGGAGTCCACACAGTACAAGCAGCGCTGGCCACTGTACTGTATATCACTAGCAGTGCACCCGGGAGAGAAGGAGCCGGGTACGCTGCTAGTTTTATACATTGCAGCGGGTGATGATACTCCAGGCGGCGGCAAAACATTTTAGTGATCTCGGGGTAAGGCAGACGGTGGCGCCCTCACACCAACTGCGCTGTGTGCAACGCACCGTCCGCACTGCCCTAGTAACGGCTCTGTAATCACCATTGGATAAAATATTGTGGGAGTTTAAAGACACTAGATACATTTCGGATGTTAACAGTTTGTTATCCACCTTAAGGTGTGTACACACGGTGAGATCCTTGCTATGCCCGATTTTGACTATGCGATTTCCCCTGAACTCCCCCAGAGCTCAAATAGCATAGATTTTGACTATCTGTATGGTAGCTTCTAGTTTCCCTTCGTGGAGAGGACCTTTCCCATAAACCCCTGGGTCCATGTCACAAACTATTTGGAATATTCGATTTTGTCTATGTGCGATTTTGACCATACATTATACTAGATAGTACACTAGATAGTCAAGACTGACTTCCCTGCACAGTCTATCTAGCCTTGCGTTACTGACTCTGCAGGAGTGTGCATCGGGATTAAATCGGTATCGCAAGCCAACACCTTGAGATGTGCACAAACTTTCCTTAAGATTTTGACTATATAGTCAAAATATTACACACCTTTAGATTTCAGCAAATATTTTTTTTCTGCTAACAAAAAAGAATAAATACTTTTTGCAAAATGACACAAATGTTGCCATTAATGCTTATCCAAGTAATAAAACCAAGCTATTCACACTGAAACAAGTATGTTATATAGCACTCCAGCTGGCTGAACTTGAAGATCCAGACTAATCTGTAAATGTTTTTATACCGATATGCTCAGTAACTGCTCAATTCTACGTTCAGCATTAGAGTACGGATTACTGCCTTGGCAACACATAGATATGATCTGCAGTAATACACACTCATGGCTTGAAGCTCTGGAGACTACCACCACTTGCATGTTTTGGGTGAGGGAAAAGAACAGCTATAAACATGAGAGGCACATCACAAATGCCACTTTACCGCATTAAAGCACCAGTACAGCTGTAACTTTTACAAGGTCGCAAAGATAAGAAAACAATATGTAATGTAGAGAAAGACAAACAATGATCAAGCAAGGCTATAGGGCAGTGATTCTCAAACTGTATGCCGTGGCTGCCTGGGGTGCCTCGGGATACTTGCAGGGGTGCCCCAGGTTGGTGGTCCAAGACCAATTCAAACTATTTATGATCAATGTAATAGACAAAACCAGTGCTTGTGGATTCCAATAATACTGTAACATGTGTGGACAAACAGAAGTGAATCCTGTCCCTCACCAGATAACTGAACCTAAGGGTGACCTATAAACACAACTTACTTCATTTAAATATTTTTTTCTGAATTTCTCAATAAAAAAAAACAAAAAAAACCCCACAACTTTAGGCCTAGGGGTGCAATGAAAAAAAGTCTGATACAATAGGGCGCAGTGATTCAAAAAAGTTTGTGAACCACTGGCTGTTACTAGCAAGTACAGATGATACACTGGTTTTGGTCACATGTGGTGCTGAAGAGGATATCTGACCGTGAGTACAAACATTGCCTGACTGCTCCAATCGCTTCTAATGTATTTTCCCCAACCATTATCAGCAACCTTTTTAAGACCAAAAACTTTGTGATATAAAACCAAAATGGTAAACTCTGAAGTGTATGGACACCTTAAATGCAGAGATCTGACCCATCTAAGAAGGGTGTAACACAGGAAGATGGCATAAGTTATTTACATCCTATTTTCCAAGGGCACATTCATATTGAGTGGATAAATGTGTACGTGTACAACGCTCTACAAAGACATAGAACATTACAGTGCTACTACATAAACACTAGACTTCCATTTCAATTATAAAGAACTCTACTCAACTGTATTGCATTTAAATGTTCTGCCTTATGTAACATACAGGATAAGAATAGGTACCACTGACTGCACAGCCACCAAAAGGGGAGACGCTACTGGGCATGAGTGCAACAATGATAACACATGACCATTGGGGAGAGGTCGTCGCCTATAGCATACAGCAATGGTTCTCAAACTCAGTCCTAAGAACCGCACACAGTTCACGTTTCCCTGTCACCCAGCAGGTGCACAGGTATATTCATTTTAAAATATCCACAGGTGGAGCTCATTATTTCACTTGCGATTTTGTGAGGAGACCTGGAAAACGTGAACTGTTTGGGGTCCTGAGGACTGAGTTTGAGAACCTGTAGCATACAGGTAAGAGGAAAATAAAACAAATCTATGTTAGGAAGGTGCACGGAATATATAATGACCAGGGCAAACAACATTAAAAAAAAAAATGCCCCTACAATATAAGCACATGCTTATATTATTCACTGCTAAAACTGAATAATTTAGTTATCTGACATTTTTATATCATATATCTTGGCACAGATTAGGCGCCTGCAATAATATGTGGTAGTTCTTCTAAGAAATAACTGTGTAAGTAATTTGGTTAAAGGGCATACTTAGGGGGGAAAGAACAAACTATTTAATCGCATACAGTAGGACACTATTCTCCATCTACAAGACTATAATGTTAACTACCGGCTGCTTCTATATAGCTATACACGCCCATGTGGCATGTTTGCTTTGTCCCTGCCCTAAAAAGTCCAATCACTGCCCTTTGGACTATTTTACATCACCTGGAATAAACCAGGCTGCATGAGTCATAGGAGTCATACTTGTGTATTGCGCAAAATGATCCTGGGCTAACGTAGTTTGTAATAGTTTCAGCGACAAGCAGGATGTAGGAAAAGACCAGAACTAGAATAAAATACAACCAATGAGTTGGCCTATGTCTGTTTGTGAAAGATAAATAATTCAGTGTAGGAGAACTATGTTGTTACTTGAGTTGTACTTTTCATCTTGCATCAGAAGCCTGGGTTCCAGTCAGGGACACTGTGTCTTATACCTGGCATTAAATGCTTTTAATCTAGAATTCTGGTAGACTAACAACGCAATAGACTAGCATTTAACAATCTTGAGCACAGAATTCCCCTACTGCAACTATACTGCATGGATGGTGCATTTATTGCTTTTTGGTGCATGCAGTAGATCATGTTCATAGTGTAGCTGTACATTTGCTATCATAGCGGTCAGCTGTTCACTGCAACCAGCGAGTACAGTACAAGCTGTAAGAAGCTAAATTTATTTTATTTAAGATAAGAGAAATACTATCTCTATGTAAAGACCTATTTTGAAGGACAAACATGAAATAAAATATTTAACGGTCACAGTAATTCCCTAAATAATGCATAATGAGAAATTGCAGTGTTTGGAAAGCTCACTGTCATGCCATAAGGTCATTATTAAAGCAGAAATGTGGTAATGCAAAGCTCATACTAATAAGCCACAGTAGGCCCAAAGGGAATGGTTGTTTGAAAATAACCTCTACACTGTCAACGCTGGTTGGCTGAATGCTTAATTCTCAATCATCCTGGTAATTGACCAAGCTCAGCTGTGAGCATTTAAATGTACTTATTTGTAAGCTTTCACCTGTGCTCCACTTTCTGAGATGCACGGTGCCAATGTCTCGTATAGAATTTTCAGATTTCTAAGTGCCTAATTAGTCATTCAGAGGGGTTTGTCAGGGATTCAGAAAGAAATCCCTACATTTTTAACCTAAAATAGGGATTTTCCTCACCTTTATCACCTGCTCAGAGTAGGTGAATTGAAATTTAAGGTAAAATTACTGCAAATCCGTTTTCACTGGCAATTGATTAGGCCTTTTTGCGAATATACTGTGATTTGCCGTAAATTCACATTTTTTTTTACTGTGAAAAACACAAATTGAATTCAACTCATATAGTGATTAAGTCCTAAAGACATAATTAGTTCAAGACATACATGTATCAATATGACATAGAAGCAGTGACGTAGCAACAGTACCCACAGTTCTTGCGGTGGCTTGGAGGCATTGGGTGGCATGTGGGCGCAATTGTCCCAGGCCACAATGCCACTGTCATTGCAGCAGTGAGGAGCCGCCGGCCTGAGGGGCAGCACCACTCCCTGGACCGCAGACCCGCATTGGCTTGGGGGGATGGGGAAGGGGGAAGGGGGGGGTGGACCCTGACAACGAGTAGGTAACATGGTAGGAGAGGGGTACCAGAATTTTTTGGGCAGGGGGTGGAAGGCGCAAATTCTGCAGTTACACCACTGCATAGAAGTAACAACATTAATTAAGGGGTAAATTAAAATAGCCCCGTGAATTTTAAAGATGAGCGGATTCGGTTTTACTCGGTTCTCAAAATGGCATCTTATTGGCTCACGGATGTCAAGTGTTTTGGATAGCCAATAAGATGCCGTTTTGAGAACCGAGTAAAACCGAATCCGCTCATCACTAGTGAATTTACAGAGGGTTAAAAAGTCTACCAGAGACATTTTTCTCACCTCGTAAATTACCTGTTAACTGGCAGTGACACATAGAATCCGGGATAAGTTCCCGAACCTGTGTGTCAACGCTGTCCCCGAAAACGGGCCATTTATCAGGTATTTGTTTTTGCCTCTGCACAGACCACCCAAAAAAAACCCATTAAGTGCTGCCTGCAGGCTGCCCTCAGAGTCAAATGCAAAGCCCCGGAGGAACAATTAGCCACCAATAAATTACTGTGGCTAATTGAATTCCCCCTACGTATCATACAGTATAGCATATTTGTAGACTTCAAAATATTTAATTTACCAAAAAATGTTTGAATGATTTATAGTAACATCTATTAATATTAATCAAATATTAATATTAATTTAATCAATAAATTAATTAATTTAATCATATTAATCAAAAATAAGATTTTACTCACCGGTAAATCTATTTCTCGTAGTCCGTAGTGGATGCTGGGAACTCCGAAAGGACCATGGGGAATAGCGGCTCCGCAGGAGACTGGGCACAACTAAAGAAAGCTTTAGGTCACCTGGTGTGCACTGGCTCCTCCCACTATGACCCTCCTCCAAGCCTCAGTTAGGACACTGTGCCCGGACGAGCTGACATAATAAGGAAGGATTTTGAATCCCGGGTAAGACTCATACCAGCCACACCAATAACACCGTATAACTCGTGATACTATACCAAGTTAACAGTATGAAATACAACTGAGCCTCTCAACAGATGGCTCAACAAAAACCCTTTAGTTAACAATAACTATGTACAAGTATTGATGACAATCCGCACTTGGGATGGGCGCCCAGCATCCACTACGGACTACGAGAAATAGATTTACCGGTGAGTAAAATCTTATTTTCTCTGACGTCCTAGTGGATGCTGGGAACTCCGAAAGGACCATGGGGATTATACCAAAGCTCCCAAACGGGCGGGAGAGTGCGGATGACTCTGCAGCACCGAATGAGAGAACTCCAGGTCCTCCTCAGCCAGGGTATCAATTTTGTAGAATTTTGCAAACGTGTTTGCCCCTGACCAAGTCGCAGCTCGGCAAAGTTGGAAAGCCGAGACCCCTCGGGCAGCTGCCCAAGATGAGCCCACCTTCCTTGTGGAATGGGCTTTTACAGATTTTGGCTGCGGTAGTCCAGCCGCAGAATGCGCCAGCTGAATTGTGCTACAAATCCAGCGAGCAATAGTCTGCTTAGAAGCAGGAGCACCCAGTTTGTTGGGTGCATACAGGATAAACAGCGAGTCAGTTCTCCTGACTCTAGCCGTCCTGGAAACATAATTTTTCAAGGCCCTGACTACGTCCAGTAACTTGGAATCCTCCAAGTCCCTAGTAGCCGCAGGCACTACAATAGGTTGGTTCAAGTGAAAAGCTGATACCACCTTAGGGAGAAACTGGGGACGAGTCCTCAATTCTGCCCTATCCATATGGAAAATCAGATAAGGACTTTTATATGACAAAGCCGCCAATTCTGATACACGCCTGGCCGAAGCCAAGGCCAATAACATGACCACTTTCCGCGTGAGATATTTTAGATCCACGGTTTTTAGTGGCTCACACCAATGTGATTTTAAGAAACTCAACACCACGTTGAGAACCCAAGGTGCCACTGGAGGCACAACCGGGGGCTGAATATGCAGCACTCCTTTTACAATGTCTGAACTTCAGGTACTGAAGCTAGTTCTTTCTGGAAGAAAATCGACAGAGCCGAGATCTGTATCTTAATGGAGCCTAATTTTAGGCCCATAGACACTCCTGCTTGCAGGAATGCAGAAATCGACCTAGTCGAAATTCCTCTGTTGGGGCCTTTTTTGGCCTCACACCAAGCAACATATTTCCGCCATATGCGGTGATCATGTTTTGCAGTTACATCTTTCCTGGCTTGAATCAGCGTAGGAATGACTTCCTCCGGAATGCCCTTTTCCTTTAGGATCCGGCGTTCAACCGCCATGCCGTCAAAACGTAACCGCGGTAAGTCTTGGAACAGACAGGGCCCCTGCTGCCGCAGGTCCTGTCTGAGCGGCAGAGGCCATGGGTCCTCTGATATAATTTCTTGAAGTTCTGGGTACCAAGCTCTTCTTGGCCAATCCGGAACCACGAGTATCGTTCTTACTCCTCGCCTTCCTATTATTCTCAGTACCTTTGGTATGAGAGGCAGAGGGGGGAACACATAAACCGACTGGTACACCCACAGTGTTACCAGAGCGTCCACAGCTATCGCCTGAGGGTCCCTTGACCTGGCGCAATATCTTTTATAGCTTTTTGTTGAGGCGGGACGCCATCATGTCCACCTGTGGCCTTTCCCAATGGTGTACAATCCTTTGGAAGACTTTTGGATGAAGTCCCCACTCTCCCGTGTGGAGGTCGTGTCTGCTGAGAAGATCTGCTTCCCAGTCGTCCACTCCGGGAATGAACACTGCTGACAGTGCTAACACATGATTTTCCGCCCATCGGAGAATCCTTGTGGCTTCTGCCATCGCCATCCTGCTTCTTGTGCCGCCCTGTTGGTTTACATGGGCGACTGCCGTGATGTTGTCTGATTGGATCAGTACCGGCTGGTTTTGAAGCAGAGGCCTTGCCTGACTCAGGGCATTGTAAATGGCCCTCAGTTCCAGAATATTTATGTGTAGGGAAGTCACCTGACTTGACCAAAGTCCCTGGAAGTTTCTTCCCTGTGTGACTGCCCCCCAGCCTCAAAGGCTGGCATCCATGGTCACTAGGACCTAGTCCTGTATGCCGAACCTGCGGCCCTCTTGAAGATGGGCACTCTGCAGCCACCACAGTAGAGATACCCTGGTCCTTGAAGACAGGGTTATCAGCCGATGCATCTGAAGATGTGATCCGGACCACTTGTCCAACAGGTCCCACTGAAAAGTTCTTGCATGGAACCTGCCGAATGGGATTGCTTCGTAGGAAGCTACCATTTTTCCCAGGACTCGCGTGCAATGATGCACCGATACCTGTTTTGGCTTCAGGAGGTCTCTGACTAGAGATGACAGCTCCTTGGCTTTCTCCTCCGGGAGAAACACTTATTTCTGGTCTGTGTCCAGAACCATCCCCAGGAACAGTAGACGTGTCGTAGGAACCAGCTGTGACTTTGGACTGTTTAGAATCCAACCGTGCTGTTGTAGCACTTTCCAAAATAGTGCTACCCCAACTAGCAACTGCTCCTTGGACTTCGCCCTTATAAGGAGATTGTCCAAGTACGGGATAATTAAAACTCCCTTTTTTCGAAGGAGTATCATCATTTCGGCCATTACCTTGGTAAACACCCTCGGTGCCATGTACAGTCCAAACGGCAGTGTCTGGACTTGGTAATGGTAATCCTGTACCACAAATTTGAGGTACTCCTGGCGAGGATGGTAAATGGGGACATGCAGGTAAGCATCCTTGATGTCCCGGGATCCCATGTAATCCCCCACGTCCAGGCTTGCAATAACCGCCCTGAGCGATTCCATCTTGAACTTGAATTTTTTTATGTATGTGTTCAAGGATTTTAAATATAAAATGGGTCACACCGAACCATGCGGTTTCGGTACCCCAAACCGTGTGGAATAGTAACCCCGTCCTTGTTGAAGTAGGGGCACCTTGAGTATTACCTGCTGGGAATACAGCTTATTAATTGCCTCTAGCGCAGCCTCCCTGCCTGAGGGAGTTGTCGGCAAGGCATATTTGAGGAAACGGCGGGGGGGGAGACAACTCGAATTCCAGCTTGTACCCCTGAAATACTACTTGAATGAAACAGGGATCCACCTGTGAGCGAGCCCACTGATCGCTGAAATTGTTGAAACGGCCCCCCACCGTACCTGGCTACACCTGTGGAGCCCCCGCGTCATGCTGTGGACTCAGAGGAAGCGAGAGAAGAATTTTGATTCTGGGAACAGGCTGACTGGTGCAGCTTTTTCCCTCTTCCCATGTCTCTGTACAGAAAGGAAGCGCCTTTGACCTGCTTGCTTTTCTGAAGCCGAAAGGACTGTACCTGATAATACAGTGCTTTCTTAGTCTGTGAGGAAACCTGAGGTAAAAATATTTCTTCCCAGTTGTTGCTGTGAATACGAGGTCCCAGAGACCATCCCCAAATAATTCCTCACCCTTATAAGGCAGAATCTCTATGCGCCTTTTAAAGTCAGCATCACCTGTCCAGTGACAGGTCTCTAATACCCTCCTGACAGAATGGACATTACATTCATTTTGGATGCCAGCCGGCAAAATATCCCTCTGTGCATCCCTCATATATAAGACGACGTCTTTAATATGTTCTCATGTTTGACAGGGTCACCGACCACGCTGCAGCAGCACGATCTGCAGGTCTCAGTCTAGTACCTGAGTGTGTAAATACAGACTTCAGGATAGTCTCCTGCTTTTTATCAACAGGTACCTTCAAAGTGGCCGTTCCTAAAACGGCAGTGCCACCTTTTTTGACAACCGTGTGAGCGCCTTATCCACCCTAGGGGATATCTCCCAGCGTAACTTATCCTCTGGCGGGAAAGGGTACGCCATCAGTAACTTTTTAGAAATTACCAGTTTCTTATCGGGGGGAACCCACGCTTTTCACACACTTCATTCATTCATCTGATGGGGGAACAAAACACTGCCTGCTTTTTCTCCCCAACATAAAAAACCCATTTTTAGAGGGTTAATGTCAGAAATGTGTAACACATTTTTAATTGCCGGGATCAAGTCACGGATGTTCCTAGTGGATTGTGTATATGTCTCAACCTTGTCGACACTGGAGTCAGACTCCGTGTCGACATCTGTGTCTGCCATCTGAGTGAGCGGGCGTTTTTGAGCCCCTGATGGCATGTGAGACGCCTGGGCAGGCACGGACTGAGAAGCCGGCTGTCCCACAGCTGTTACGTCATCCACCCTTTTATGTAAGGAGTTGACACTGTTGGTTAATACCTTTCACCTAACCATCCACTCTGGTGTCGGCCCCACAGGGGGCGACATCACCTTTATCGGCATCTGCTCCGTCACCATATAAGCCTCCTCATTAAACATGTCGACACAGCCGTACCGACACACCGCACACACACAGGGAATGCTCTGACTGAGGACAGGACCCCACAAAGCCCTTTGGGGAGACAGAGAGAGAGAGTATGCCAGCACACACCAGAGCGCTATATAATGTGGGGATTAACACTATAACTGAGTGAAATTTCCCCAATAGCTGCTTGTATATATAATATTGCGCCTAAATTTAGTGCCCCCCCTCTCTTTTTAACCCTTTGAGCCTGAAAACAATAGGGGAGAGCCTGGGGAGCTTTCTTCCAGCTGCACTGTGAAGAGAAAATGGCGCCAGTGTGTCTGAGGGAGATAGCTCCGCCCCTTTTTCGCGGACTTTTCTCCCGCTTTTTTCTGGATTCTGGCAGGGGTATTTACCACATATATAGCCTCTGGGGCTATATATTGTGGTATTTTTGCCAGCCAAGGTGTTTTTATTGCTGCTCAGGGCGCGCCCCCCCCCCCCCCAAGCGCCCTGCACCCTCAGTGACCGGAGTGTGAAGTGTGTATGAGGAGCAATGGCGCACAGCTGCAGTGCTGTGCGCTACCTTGGTGAAGACTGATGTCTTCTGCCGCCGATTTTCCGGACCTCTTCTTGCTTCTGGCTCTGTAAGGGGGACGACGGCGCGGCTCCTGGAACGAACACCAAGGCTGGGCCTGCGGTCGATCCCTCTGGAGCTAATGGTGTCCAGTAGCCTAAGAAGCCCAAGCTGGCTGCAAGCAGGCAGGTTCGCTTCTTCTCCCCTTAGTCCCTCGCTGCAGTGAGCCTGTTGCCAGCAGGTCTCACTGAAAATAAAAAACCTAATTCTATACTTTCTTTCTAGAAGCTCAGGAGAGCCCCTAGTGTGCATCCAACCTCGGCCGGGCACAAAATCTAACTGAGGCTTGGAGGAGGGTCATAGTGGGAGGAGCCAGTGCACACCAGGTGACCTAAAGCTTTCTTTAGTTGTGCCCAGTCTCCTGCGGAGCCGCTATTCCCCATGGTCCTTTCGGAGTTCCCAGCATCCACTAGGACGTCAGAGAAATTATTTATTTATTACGTTTCTTATATAGTGCAGCAAATTGATTCTGAATACCAACCATGCGCTTTAATATGCTGCATCTATGCAGCTGCTAGGATTTGCGATGCCACCTGTGGGCGTCTCCATACAAATCTCGATGTTTGCAACATTTCTATAGTTTCACACAGCTGCTGAATACATAGACGCAGCCGCAGCGCTATTACTGTACATCTCTGAAGTAGGCCCAGTAAGAGCTCCTTATCCATACCTGCCTACTTTTCAAAAGTAGTTTCAGAGAGACTATAGTTCGCACTGTAATGTGCGCCATTGTGGGGACATGTTACATTCCGCTCAAGGGGTGGTTTAAAAAAGGTATCCGGACTCTAGGTCCACACTGTCTAGGTCGACACCCATTGGTCGACATTGAGTAGGTCGACACAGGAAATATGTCGACACGACCATTAGGTCGACATGAACAAGGTCGACATGAGTTTTTCATATATTGTTTTGCTTTTTCATAGTTTACAATCCACGTGCACTTCAAATAGGAATGGTAACCTGTGCCGAGCACAGCGAGGAACCTTGCCCGAAGCATGGCGAGTGAAGCGAGCCATGCGAGGGGACTCAGTGCACTAATTGGGGTTGCCCGTCACTTTACAAAGAAAAAGACACCAAAAACAACAACTCATGTCGTCCTTGTTCATATTGACCTAATGGTTGTGTCGACCCATTTCCTGTGTCGACCTAGAAACTGTCAACCCTGAGTCCCATACCCAGTTAAAATCCACCTATGAGCGTTATCTATAGTCACTCAGGGGGGTGCCCTGTAGTGGCAGGTGAAAACTCAAGTACAAAGTTGAGTACTAGCTACAAACTGACATCACAGCTACTTTACACAGCAGGGCCACACACTGACATCACAGCTACATTACACAGCAGGGCCACACACTGACATCACAGCTACATTGCCTACACACTAACATCACACAGCAGGGCCACACACTGACATCACATCTACATTGCCTACACACTAACATCACACAGCAGGGTTACACACTGACATCACAGCTACATTGCCTACACACTAACATCACACAGCAGGGTTACACACTGACATCACAGCTACATTGCCTACACACTAACATCACACAGCAGGGCCACACACTGACATCACATCTACATTACATGGCAGGGCTAAAAAGTACATACTGACATCACATAGTGAGGATATACAGTACATCCGGAAAGTATTCACAGCGCTTCACTTTTTCCACATTTTGTTATGTTACAGCCTTATTCCAAAATGGAATAAAATTTTATTTTTCCCCTCAAAATTCTACACACAATACCCCATAATGACAACGTGAAAAACGTTTTTTGAGATTTTTGCAAAGTTATTAAAAATAAAAAACTAAGAAATCACATTTACATAAGTATTCACAGCCTTTGCCATGAAGCTCAAAATTGAGCTCAGATGCATCCTGTTTACACTGATCATCCTTCAGATGTTCCTACAGCTTAATTGGAGTCCACCTGTGTTAAATTCAGTTGATTGGACATGATTTGGAAAGGCACACACCTGTCTATACAAGATCCCACACATGACATTGAATGTCTGAGCACACAAAGCACGAAGTCAAAGGAATTGTCTGTAGACCTCCGAGACAGGATTGTCTCGAGGCACAAATCTGGAGAAGGGTACAGAAAAATATCTGCTGCTTTTGAAGGTACCAATGAGCACAGTGGCCTCCATCACCCATAAATGGAAGAAGTTCAGAACCATTAGGACTCTTCCTAGAGCTTGCCGGCTGTCTAAACTGAGCGAACGGAGAAGGGACCTAGTCAAGGAGGTGACCAAGAACCCGATGGTCACTCTTTCAGAGCTACAGCATTCCTCTGTGGAGAGAGGAGAACCTTCCAGAAGGACAACCATCTCTGCATCAAACCACCAATCAGGCCTATATGGTAGAGTGGCAAGACGGAAGCCACTCCTTAGTAAAAAGCACATGGCAGGCCGCCTGGAGTTTGCCAAAATGCACCTGAAGGACTCTCAGACCATGAAAAACAAAATTCTCTGGTCTGATGAGACAAAAATTGAAGTTTTTGGCGTGAATGCCAGGCGTCATGTTTGGACGAAACCAGGCACCGCTCATCACCAGGCAAATACCATCCCTACAGTGAAGCATGGTGGTGGCAGCATCATACTGTGTGGATGTTTTTCAGCAGCAGGAACTGGGACACTAGTCAGGATAGAGGGAAAGATGAATGCAGCAATGTACAGAGATATCCTGGATGAAAACCGTCTCCACAGCGCTCTTGACCTCAGACTGGGGTGACTGTTCATCTTTCAGCAGGACAACGACCCTAAGCACACAGCCAAGATATCAAAGGAGTGGCTTCAGGGCAACTCTGTTAATGTCCTTGAGTGGCCCAGCCAGAGCCTAGACTTGAAACCGATTGAACATCTCTGGAGAGATCTGAAAATGGCTGTGCACCGATGCTTCCCATCCAACCTGATGGAGCTTGAGAGGCGCTGCAAAGAAGAATGGGCAAAACTGCCCAAAGATAGGTGTGCCAAGCTTGTGGCATCATATTCAAAAGACTTGAGGCTGTAATTGCTGCCAAAGGTGCATCAACAAAAGTAATGAGCAAAGGCTGTGAATATTTATGTACATGTGATTTCTTGGTTTTTTTATTGTTAATAAATTTGCAAAAATCTAAACAAAAAACCAAAAACTTTTTACATGTTTTCATTATGGGGAATTGTGTGTAGAATTTTGAGCGGAAAAATGAATTTATTCCAGTTTGGAATAAGGCTGTAACATAACAAAAACAGGATTTTAATACCTACCGGTAAATCATTTTCTCCTAGTCCGTAGAGGATGCTGGGGTCCACTTCATGACCATGGGGTATAGACGGTTCCGCAAGAGCCATGGGCACTCTTAAGACTTTTCAATGGGTGTGAACTGGCTCCTCCCTCTATGCCCCTCCTCCAGACCTCAGTTCTAGGAACTGTGCCCAGGGAGACGGACATTTCGAGGAAAGGATTTACTTTAATACTAATGGTGAGATACATACCAGCTCACACCCTCAACCATGCCGCACAACATGGAAATCAACATAACACACGCCAACAGGCATGAACCAATTACAGCAAACATGCTGAAACTAATAAAACACAACATGTGTAACTCTAATAAACAAAACTGCAGGTAAAGTACGCACTGGGACGGGCGCCCGGCATCCTCTACGGACTAGGAGAAAAGGATTTACCAGTAGGTATTAAAATCCTGTTTTCTCATACGTCCTAGAGGATGCTGGGGTCCACTTCATGACCATGGGGTTTATACCAAAGCTCCAGTACGGGCGGGAGAGTGAGGATGACCCTGCAGCACCGATTGACCGAACTTGAGGTCATCGGCCAAGGTGTCAAACTTGTAGAACTTAGCAAATGTGTTTGACCCCGACCAAGTAGCTGCTTGGCAAAGTTGTAATGCCGAGATCCCCGGGCAGCCGCCCAGGAGGAGCCCACCTTCCTAGTAGAATGTGCCTTCACCGACGTAGGCAACAGCAATCCAGTCGTAGAATGTGCATGCTGAATCGTACCTCTGATCAAGCGCGCAATAGTCTGCTTGGAAGCAGGACACCCAATCTTGTTGGGAGCATACAGGACAAACAGAGCCTCTGTTTTCCGTATTCTAGCTGTTCTAGTGACATAAACCTTCAAAGCTCTAACCACATCTAGAGACTTTGACTCAGTGAACGTGTCAGTAACTACTGGCACCACAATAGGTTGGTTTATGTGGAAAGATGAAACCACCTTTGGAAGAAAATGTTGGCGAGTTCTCAACTCTGCCCCTATCCTCATGAAAGACCAGGTAAGGGCTCTTGTGAGACAAGGCCCCCAGTTCAGACACCCGCCTTGCGGATGCCAATGCCAAAAGCATCACCACTTTCCAAGTGAGAAACTTCAACTCTATCTCTTGTAGAGGCTCAAACCAATCCGAATGAAGGAACTGCAACACCACATTAAGGTCCCATGGTGCCACTGGAGGCACAAATGGAGGCTGGATGTGCAGAACCCCTTTCACGAAGAAGGTCTGAACCTCTGGAAGAGCGGCCAATTGTTTTTGGAAGAAAATTGACAAGGCCGAAATCTGGACCTTGATTGACCCCAATCGAAGGCCCGCTTCCACACCAGCCTGCAGAAAATGGAGAAAACGTCCCAACTGAAACTCTTCCGTAGGAGCCTTCTTGGATTCACACCAAGACACATATTTTCTCCAAATACGGTGGTAATGTTTCGACGTTACTCCTTTCCTGGCCTGAATAAGTGTAGGAATGACTTACTTTGGAATACCCTTTCGGGCTAGGATCCGGCGCTCAACAGCCATGCCGTCAAACGTAGCCGCAGTAAGTCTTGATACACGCACGGCCCCTGCTGCAACAGTTCCTCGCAAAGAGGATCTTTTATGAGCAACTCCTGAAGATCTGGGTACCAAGCCCTCCTTGGCCAGTCTGGGGCAATGAAGATTGCTCGAACCCTTGTTCTTATGATTCTGAGAACTTTTGGGATCAGCGGAAGTGGAGGGAAGACATACACTGACCGAAATACCCACTGGGTCACTAGCGCATCCACTGCTATTGCTTGAGGGTCTCTCGACCTGGAACAATATTTCTGAAGCTTCTTGTTGCGATGAGATGCCATCATGTCTACTTGAGGAACTCCCCAAAGACTTGTCACCTCTGTGAAGACTTCTTGGTGGAGGCCCCACTCTCCTGGATGGAGATCGTGTCTGCTGAGGAAGTCTGCTTCCCAGTTGTCTACTCCCGGAATGAAAATTGCCGACAGAGCAGTTACATGTCTTTCTGCCCAGAGGAGGATCTTTGTCACCTCTGCCATCGCCGCTCTGCTTTTCGTTCCGCCCTGCCTGTTTATGTACGCGACTGCTGTTACATTGTCCGACTGCACGGGATAATCTTGAAGAAGATGTACCGCTTGTTGAAGGCCGTTGTAAATGGCTCTCAATTCCAGCACGTTTATGTGAAGGCAGGTTTCCTGACTTGACCATTTTCCTTGGAAGCTTTGCCCAAGTGACAGCTTCCCAGCCTCAGAGACTTGCATCCGTGGTTACCAGGACCCAGTCCTGAATCCCGAACCTGCATCCCTCTAGTAGGTGCGAGCTGTGTAGCCACCACAGGAGTGAAATCCTGTAGGTGGGATCCCGACCACTTGTCCAACAGGTCCCACTGGAATACTCTGGCGTGGAACCTGCCAAACTGTATGGCCTTGTAGACCGCCACCATCTTCCCCCAACAACCGAATGCACTGATGGATCGACACACTTGATGGTTTCAATATCTGTTTTACCATTTTCTGGATTTCCAGAGCCTTTTCCACCGGAAGAAATACTCTCTGAACTTCGGTGTCCAGAATCATCCAGAGAAAAGAATCTTGTCATCGGTTCCAACTGTGAGTTTGGAAAATTTGTATGGACAGGTAGAGCGTGATGTTCTGTAGCAACTGCTCCCTGGATCTCGCCTTTATCAGGAGATCGCCCAGATAAGGAATTATATTGACTCCTTTTTGATGAAGGAGGACCATCATCTCCGCCATCACCTTGGTGAATACCCTCGGCGCCGTGGAGAGACCGAAAGGCAACATCTGGAACTGGTAATGGCAATCCTGAACCGCGAATCTCAGATAAGCCTGGTGAAGAGGATAAATGGGAACATGCAGGTAAGCATCCTTTATGTCTACTGACACCATGTAATCCACCTCCTCGAGACTGGAAATCACTGCCCTGAGTGATTCCATCTTGAACTTGAACCGTTTCAAGTAGAGATTCAGATTTTTTAGGTTTAGGATCGGTCTGACCGAGCCGTCTGGCTTCGGAACTACAAAGAGGCTGGAATAAAATCCCTCCCCTTGTTGTGACAAAAGGTACCAGGACTACGACCTGATCCTGACATAATTTTTGAATTGCCGCTGTTACTGCCTCTCGTTCTGGAAGAGAAGCTGGCAAGTTCGATTTGAAAAATCGGCATGGGGGAACGTCTTGAAACTCCAGCTTGTACCCCTGGGATATTATCTGCAAAAGCCAGGGGTCCAGGCCAGACTGAACCCAACCTTGGCTGAACAGTTTGAGACGTGACCCCACCCGAGCGGCCTCCCGCAAGGGAGCCCCAGCCTCATGCTGTAGAAGTAGGGGTACCTGAAGCCGCTGCGGACTTCTTTCCCTTTCCCCTACCTGCAAAGAAGGGAGAACCTCTCGCTTTCTTGTATTTATTGGGCCGAAAGGACTGCATGTGCGGGTGATATGTCTTCTTTGCCGGTGCAGGCGCAGAGGGCGAAAATGTCGACTTACCTGCGGTAGCCGCCGAGACTAACGCATCCAGTCCATCGCCAAATAAGGCCTTACCTTTATATGGGAGAGCCTCCATATTTCTTTTAGAATCTGCATCCGCGTTCCACTGGCGAATCAACAACGCCCTCCGAGCCGATACTGCCATGGCAGCTGCTTGTGAACTCAAGAGTACAATATCTTTCATCGCTTCTAGCATGTATGCGGCAGCGTCTTTGATATTCCCTAACTTAAGGAGTATCTCATCTTTATCAATCGTGTCAATTTCTGATGACACGCTGTCTGACCATTTTTCAATAGCGCGACTCACCCATGCGCAAGCAATTGTGGGCCTGAGCAGTGTACTATTGCAACATAAATGGATTTCAATGTAGTTTCCATTTTCCGGTCAGCCGGCTCCTTTAGTGAAGTGCACTGTCTAACACAGGGGGTGACTCCCATTTTTTCCTGTCCTCCACCGGGAAAGGACAAGCTATTTGAATTCTCTTGGGAATACGAAATTTATTTTCGGGATTCACCCACATCCCTTCAAAGAGAGTATTAAGCTCGTTGGAAGGAAAGTGACCTTGGATTTCTTTTCTTTATAGAAATAAGCCATCTCCTGAGGTACAGGAGTGGCTTCCGTGACTTCCAGAACTTCCCTTATAGCTACAATCATATATTGTATATTTTTTGCCAATTTATGATCTATTTCCCTGGAGCCACTATCGTCGACACAGGAATCAGTGTCCGTGTCGGTATCAGTATTCACAACATTCGCAAATGGTCTCTTATGTGACCCAGAGGGGTCGCCTGCGGATGGAAGAACAGAACCCTGAAAAATCACATCTTCCACAGATTTTCTCCAGCATTCAGCATGAGATTAATCTCCTATTGATATGATGCATACTATCACGTATTTCTTTCACCCATGCAGGCTCTTGGTGTGCCGGCAGCGCCACCACATTACAACTCTGTGTCCCTAAAATGGTTTCCTCCGGGGAGGAACTCCCTGCCTCTGACATGTTTTACACACGTGTACAACACACACACACAGACACACTGGGACTTATAGGGGACAGACCCACAGTAAAATTTGTCAGAGGGACACAGTTTAGGAGCAGCCAGTTCACAACCCCAGCGCCAGTATCTAATGCCTGTGAACACAGAATGCCCACTGACATGCAGCGCTTTTTACACAGTAAAACACACTTGTAAAGCACCAAATTCGCTTGTGCCCAGCCCGTTTTGCAACCGGATACTTGTAGTCAGAAGTGAAGGAGGACCAGCGATGTCTCTGCAGCCTGAGGAGAGAGAAAATGGCGCTGAGCAGTGTGCTGGCTGCCCGAGGAAGAAGCTCCGCCCCCACAATGGCGCGTTTTTACCTCAGAGACTTTGCATAATATTTATACTGGCGGGGGTAGGGCTGTGCCTGGGCATCTTATGCCCCCTTTTTGCCAGTTTATAGGTGTTTTTGCTGCCCAGGGAGGCCCACGCGCCCCGCACCCTATAGTGCCTGTGTGTATGGGCAGCAATGGCGCGCTGCGCTCCCGCCAGCCATGCGGTACCTCAGCCGTCACTTTACTTGATAGAAGATCTGTCCTCTTCTACTCACCTGTCTTCTGACTTCTGGCTCTGTGAGGGGGGTGACGGAGTGCTGTGGGAGTGAGCATCTAGACACGGCTAGCGTTCAGTACCCTTCAGGAGCTAATGGTGTCCTGTCAGCCAGAAGCAGAGCCATGAAACTCTTCAGGAAGTTGGTTCCTACTTCTGCCCCCTCAGTCCCACGAAGCAGGGAGACTGTTGCCAGCAGTTCTCCCTGAAAATAAAAAACCTAACTTAAGTCTCAGTAGAGCTCCCTTGGAGTGCATCCAGTCTGCCTGGGCACATTTCTAAAACTGAGGTCTGGAGGAGGGGCATAGAGGGAGGAGCCAGTTCACACACATTGAAAAGTCTTAATAGTGCCCATGGCTCCTGCGGAACCGTCTATAACCCATGGTCATGAAGTGGACCCCAGCATCCGCTAGGACGTATGAGAAATGTGGAAAAATGAAGCGCTGTGAATAGTTTCCGGATGCACTATATATATATATATGTGTAATTGTTATTTTAGGGGGAAATCTTACATTTACCTGACTCCATTCCCTGTATACTACCAGGACTAAAAGACCCAAATGCTGACAAAAGACAGGGAAGAGAGGCTAGGTGGTGAGTCTCACAGGCATTACTTGCCCCCAGGGAAGGCAGTAACCGACACCCAAGGAAAAGTGTCAGGGAGCGATGCCCCAGAATGCAGTTAATGCCTGTGACATTCGGCACCCAGCCTCCATTGACCTGATGACGCAGTTCTGGTGGTAACTTTAATGGAGTCCTTTACATATTTTTTTTTTTTTAAAGCCATCTTGGAGCAAGAATAGCCTCCACAGATGCGGATGCCCCCTGCCTGTCAGAGTCCTCCTTAGCTTGCTGAGTACACTGCTGTGCTAGGGGCTGGACGGCCACCGCTACCCACAACTCCGAAATGCCGATGGATGGCTTTCAAACAACAGAGACAGTGTCAGAGAGAATTCTGGAGCTGTAATCTAATTTGCGTGGCAGCTGGGTACTCTGCCACAAAATTGGAGCAGGTAGGCAAGCATGTCCATATCCTTAAAGTAATACAAACTCCTCAAAATGATGCGGCAGTACGGAGATTACAGACTGTGCACGATGTCGGTGTGAATTTCTGGTTAAAGAGTTACCAATCTTTACTGATGTTAATCCTTTAGCACAATGATTTCCACATGAAGATAATGTGACTGCACTCTACTGGATGTGCTGCTTTATTTGGCAAGAGCAACAAAGTTCAACCTATCAGAGAAAACTTGTCCCAAAATAGAACTAGGCTGCTTGGCTGCACCATGATGCATGCACTATGCCCATGATGCCCACTGGAGGATGTGAGACTATGTTACACACCATTACCTCATACTGTTGTGGACTACAGTCAAACTTAAACTATTTTGAGACCCCATATAAAGGCTTGTTTCACAAATACAAACATTTACAAGTTTTATTTAATTGTAATTCATACAATGTGCTCCTACATGGTACACTACAGTATGTGCCTGAAGTAACATGTTTCGTATGACCTGCATCAGGCTAGCAGTCTGTAGATAGTCACAATGTAATGATTATAATTTACATTAGACGACCTGTGTCCCCAGACAACGGCAGATGCGGCAAAAGGATATATTGTGCAGCCCATACACACTGCCCAATCAGGTGAATGACCGTACAATATATCGTTCCCCCGCCACATACAAATGCATGGAGTCGTCAGTCACATCTTCGACTCGGCAGCATGTACAGCAGATCTTCAGATGTGACAGGTGACCCGCGGGAGCGCACAATAGCGCGTACACATTTAATGATATCTCGTTAGAGCGATCAGAATTAAAGCAATTGTCTAATGTGTACCCAGCTTTAGCAGCAGCGTTTCCCACGTTACTATATGATGTTCCACATTTCACAAAAAAGTCAAATACTATTCACACAAACATTGCACTGTCACAAAGTAACTATTATAATCCATGAATACTATATGGAATACTCTCAGCGTTTTTATGCTTACAACAGGAGATGCTCAGCCATATAAATGAAAGTTAATTTAACCAATTTATTAACAAGTTAAAAGATAATTTACAAAGTGTACATTACTATCACATGTTTTTTATCCATACAACATCCATTTCCATCATGGCAGGCAGCGCATCTATAAAAACAAATAACTTTTCCTGGATGGTGAAAGGCAACAGAGCAGCTGGCACTACTATCCGGCACAGTCCTACTCCAAGGAAAAGAACTACGGAGCACTAACATCTCACTTTTCATTTACAAAAAGGATCTTTTTACAAGGATACAAAAACAAGAAAATTGAAAACTGGATTTCAAACGGGTCATGGGCGTGTAAGTTTAGAATGACACAGAAGATGCTACCGTTTACGTGAATCAAGTGGAACACTTCGGCTGGGCACACACCTGAACGATATTGGGCCAATTTGCTGTATTGGAACGATAAATCATCTACATCTTCTAGTGGGTATGTACAAATGTGCGCTCCCACAGGTCGTATGCGACATCCTCTGGTTGGCCATCATGCTGCATGGCTAACCAGATGATCTCGAGTGCGATTAGGTGCCGATCGTGTAGTGTGTACGGGCAATCAGACAATGCGATACATCCCTTTTACAGCACAGCCCATTATTACATTTAGCCAGTAATCGTTGTAGTGTTTACGGAGTAATGATAAAATCGTACACGACCAGATAATATTATATATTGGTTGTTCATATGCGATAATGGACAGTGTATACACCTATTATCTTATGTTCTGGGCTCAACGGAAATAAGAAGTAAAATTGGTCCAATTGCAAGTTGTTCAGGTGCGCACCTAGCCTTAGGTATGATGGAAAATTTTAAACATATTATTATTATCATTTATTTATATATATGGTGCCACAAGAGTTCCGCAGCACAAAGTACATAAACAAATGCGCAAAACAAGAAAACAATGACTTACAGTAGGACAAATACATGGTATATTAACATTGCTGCATCAGGGGACAGGACATGAAATAATCAGAGTGGCAGAAACCGAGGGTTAGGCGCTATATCCACACACACAGAGAGCTGTCAGACTTTTCATTTTATATTGAGAGAGAGAGAGAGAGAGAGAGAGAGAGAGAGACAGACTGTTTAACAATGAGACACTTAACAGAAAGCACCTACCTTCTCATTCGTTTACTACCCTGCATGCACAGAAGCCCCTTCTTGCAGAGTATAGAATAAGGCTCTAAAAGACAGTAGTGTTAAAATGGCCCCGATAGATTAGGGAAGTGGTATCTTTGCTTCAGCCTTATGAGTCATACATGAAACTGAGTGTTTGTGAGCAAAGGTAACGCCCATGTAGCTTGGGGCCCAATTATCCTGCTAGGTCAAACATGCAAATGTGCAGGTAAGACAACACACACAGAGTGTAGGAAAGGGAACGCCCTGCCCCACCTTACCACGCACAGAGCAAAGTGCATCACACAGGCAAGTGAAAATGCAGTGAAACAAGGAGGGACAGGTACTTCTGTGGAACAGAATGCAACAACCTACTGCCAGAAAGCAGACTGAACAAAGGCAATTAATCTAGGACTGTACGAGGGAGGATGCAAAGAACCATCTGATCTAAAAATACCTCCCTAACCTCTGGGGATCCGGTCTGAAGATCGACAGTGTCTAGGTCGACAATGTTTAGGTCGACCACTATATGTCGACAGTCACTAGGTCGACATGGATGGAAGGTCGACAGGGTTTCTAGGTCGACATGTGCTGGGTCGACAGGTCTAAAGGTCGACATGAGTTTTTCACATTTTTTTTCTTTTTTTGAATTTTTTCATACTTAACGATCCACGTGGACTACGATTGGAATGGTAAAGTGTGCCGAGCAAAGCGGTAGCGGAGCGAAGGCACCATGCGAGGGGACGCGGTGCACTAATTTGGGATCCCGGTCACTCTACGAAGAAAACACACACAAAAAAAAATCCTCAGGTCGACCTTTAGATCTGTCGACCTAGCACATGTCGACCTTCCATCCATGTCGACCTAGTGACTGTCAACCTAAACACTGTCGATTTGATGAACCACACCCAACCTCTGTTCTTAACCAGACTTCATTCACATGAGGTACCAAAACCATACAAATATCTTTTTCAGATTTTATAATAGATATTGTTAATTTGTTATATCCTGCAATAAGGTTCTATTCAAATATTTTAAGATTCCATTACAAGCTAAAGTGCATATTTCTTTTCACAGATACACAAATATCTTGAAACTGAAGTTTGTGGCAATGTTCTAATAGCATAATGCAGGAGACTTCACAAATCCATCCTGCAGAATGCAAATTAGCAGTACAGATCACAATGGTGACTACTATCTGATCCTTATGTACTTTCATTTACACCACCTTCAGATGGTATAACTGCTTTAACCCTATGGAGGCATGGTAGCAGGAGAAAGATCTTCCGGTCCCCCTCCTGCAGCCTCCGTCCGAAGCCAGCTCTGATTCCAGAAACCAACACTATGTGCACGTGCAGTGTCCTATTCCTCGGAGGACTCTTTTACAGACGTGAAAAATGCATCCAAAATGCAGAGATATTTTAATTAAAAGTGAAGGTAAAAAAAAAAGAAACGCAGCAAAATGGAATGTTAATAAATCACTGCAATATCATGATTATTAATACGTAGGCCCCTTCATGCGGTTAGCTTCGGTTATACGCACTGAAGGCTAGGATAATACACAGGTCGTTTAAAGGAGAAATCTGTCAATAACAAGACAGCTACTCAAGAGAGATCATGCAAATAAATTCAGTAAATCTGGAATACTAATGTAGATGGATTTTGAGATGGGGTGCCGTTGACCGTGTTTAAACTCCATTGCATAAAACAGGTATCTCCATGATAGAAAACCAGTATTTCATAAATAGACCCCTTAATCACTATACAGATGTTGTATATTAACCTATGTGAGATGAGGCATACAGATGCTGCATACACACTGATGTGAGGCATGGCATTGAGCTACCGTATGTACACGGATGTGAGGCACTGCATGGAGCTGCTGTATGTGCACTGATGTGAGATGGAATACCCCTGGTACATGGAATGGCTGCTGCAGCTATGGGAATGAATAGGGACGATTCTGCTGTGTATGAGTGTAATGAACGCATTGGGTAGGTGTGGTCATCAACTAGAGGGGCATGGCAATCCCACAAGCTAACACCGCTCCTCACCTCTGTGGAAGGAATTCAAATGTTTTGCACACCGGTGGTTACTAGATGGCGCTCAATAGAGCAATTCAAGCGTTGCTTTGTTCGGACGCACACAGCCGTCGACATTACGGTTATGTTGTTCCGGCATTTTGACGGACTGGTAATAAATTGTTTTATAATAACAATTTGTACCTCTTTTATTCTACTAATAAATATCCTCTTTATTAGTATAGTAATCGTATGTGCCCCCTTTATTAGAACAGTAATCGATTGCGCCCTTTAATTGTTAAACATAATATGCACCCCTATCAGTGTAATAATATAATGTGCATCCCTATTCAGTATAATGATCTATACATATAATAAAACTGTAAGGGTTGTGTCTACACATAGCAATTTGTTTTGAGAAATATACTTCTAGGGATTGTTTATGAACTAGTGAGAAAGCAAAAAAGATTCTGCGTTTTTGTCTGGCTGTTCGTTCCGCCATCACGCAAAATCTACTGGATAAACTTAGATTGTGTTTTCACTATTGTATAGCTTTGTGACCTAGAAAGAAACAGAGGTATGTATGATCTCGATATATAACATCAGGTAGAGGAGCAATAAAGGAAAAACCAAGCACTTGACACTCGGCGCACTGAAAGTTGGTGTTCCGATCATGTTTCTGCATGTTATGCAACAGAACCAAACAAACAATGTTACTGCTCACTAGGCAAGACTGTGTTTTTGCCAAGTATACCCTATATCCCCAAAATTTTCCTGTTCAATTCAGGGGCCTGAAGTTTCCTGTAAGCATCTGCTTCGCTATGTCGATCGACAAGTCACTGTGGAATACAATCAGGGCTGCAGGCGTAGATCTCAGGACAAGCTGCTTCTCCCATGGGCAGCTTTACGTGGCTTGCTCATGAGATAGTAGCCCCAAGCATCTTTTTGTGTTAATCCCTGTAAGAAAACTGCAAATATTGTTTACAAAGAAATTTTGTGATCAAGGTGCATGAACATGTTAGATGCCACAAGTGTGTTATCACACAGAAACTCATTAAGATAGTCTCATGGAGGAAGAGGTACTGAGACTGATAAGAGAGAGTAATAATAAGAGATGAAGGGAAGAATACAGAGAGGCAGATGGGACAGAGAGGGCACAGAGAGTGACAGGAGGGAAGCAGCATGACAGAAAAAGAGAAAAGCGGTATATAGAGACAGCGTAGTGGGAGAAAGAGAAAATGGGAAATAGAAATAATGGGAGAGAGAAAATAGGATTTTGGTTACCTACCTGTAAATCCTTTTCTCGTAGTCCGTAGAGGATGCTGGGGTCCATATTAGTACCATGGTGTATAGACTGGTCCACCAGGAGCCATTGGCGCCACAAACCCCTTTCAAAAAAGTCTGAACCTCAGGGAGGACAGCCAATTGTTTCTTGAAGAAAATGGACAAAGCTGAGATCTGGACCTTGATGGAGCCCAATCTCAGGCCCATATCCACACCTGCTTGCAGGAAAAGGAGAAAACGTCCAAGTTGAAACTCCACCGCAGAAAATTTCTTGGATCCACACCAAGACACAATCGTAATGTTTAGACGTTATCCCCTTCTTAGCCTGTATCAGGGTAGGAATAACCTCGCTCAGAAATACCCTTTTCCGATCTAAGATCTGGCGCTCAACCGCCATGCCGTCAAACGTAGCCATGGTAAGTCTTGATAAGCGAACGGCCCCTGCAGTAGAAGATCCTCTAGAAGAGATAGGGGCCTTGGATCTTCCAGAAGTAGATTCACGTACCAAGCCCTCCTTGGCCAGTCTGAGGATTTCAAGAACTTTTGTTCTTTTTACAAGTTGAAGAACTCTTGGAATTAGAGGAAGTGGAAAGAATACATACACTGACGTGAACACCCACGGCATTGCTAGTGCGTCCACCGTCACTGCCTGTGGGTCCCTCGACCTGGAACAGTACCTCTGCAGCTTCTTGTTGAGGCGGGAGGCCATCATGTCTATGTGAGGAACCCCCCACCATCCTGTTACCTCCTCGAACACCTCCGGGTGGAGGCTCCACTCTCCTGGATGGAGATCGTGTCTGCTGAGGAAGTCTGCTTCCCGGTTGTCTACTCCCGGAATGGAGATTGCAGACATCGCTACAGCGTGCCTTTCTGCCCAGAGGAGGATTTTTGTCACCTCTGACATTGCAGCCCTGCTCTTCGTTCCGCCTTGTTGGTTTATGTAGGCACCTTAACAGCCCGATCCTGTAGAAGGTGTGCCGCTTGAAGAAGTCCGTTGTATACGGCTCTTAGCTCCAGGATGTTTATCGGAAGAAGGGACTCCTGACTCGACCACAGTCCTTGGAAGGTCTCCTCTTGAGCGACTGCTCCCCAACCTCTTAGACTTGCATCCGTGGTTAGAAGGATCCAGTCCTGAACTCCAAACCCTCAGCCCTCCAGAAGGTGAGGTAGTTGTAGCCACCAGAGGAGCGAAATCCTGGCTTTCAGAGACAGACGTATCCTCTGGTGCATGTGTAGGTAAGATCCCACCCACTGGTCCAAGAGATCCAGTTAAAAGGATCGAGCATGAAACCTTCCATACTGCAGAGCCTCTTAGGAGGCAACCATCTTCCCCAGAAGGCAGATGCACTGATGAACCGACACCCTGGCAGGCTTCAAAACATCTCGAACCATGGTTTGAATCACCAATGCTTTCTCCACCGGTAGAAACACCCTCTGCACCTCCGTGTCAAGGATCATCCCCAGGAAAGAAAGCCTCCTTGTCGGCTCCAGATGAGACTTTGGAAGGTTCATGATCCAACCGTGCTCCTTCAGCAGATGCGTCGCGAGAGCAATGGATGTTAACAACTTCTCTTTGGACGATGCCTTGATCGGAAGATCGTCCAGATACGGAATTATGTTCACCCCCTGCTTGCGGAGGAGAACTATCATCTCTGCCATCACCTTGGTGAAGACCCTTGGTGCCGTGGAGAGACCAAATGGCAGTGCTTGAAACTGATAATGATCGTCTAACAGTGCAAACCTGAGATAAGCCTGATGCGGCGACCAAATGGGAATGTGGAGGTGCGCATCCTTGATGTCCAGGGACACCAGGAACTCCCCTTCCGTCAGTCCTGAGATAACAGAGAATCCATCTTGAATTTGAAGTCTCCGAGATAAGGGTTCAAAGATTTCAAGTTCAGAATTGGCCTTACAGAACCATCCGGCTTCAGAACCACAAAAAGGTTCGAATAGTAACCTTTGGTCAACTGATGAGGTGGAACTGGAACAAATGACCTCGGACACTACCAATTTTCGGACAGCGTCCAGTAGAATAGCTCTGTCTGCCGGCAAAGCCAGCAAGCCTGATTTAAAGAATCTGTGAGGTGGGAGAGTTTGAAACTCCAGCCTGTACCCCCAGGACACAATATCCTGTATCCAGGCCAAATGACACCCAGACGTGGCTGAAATGCAGGAGTCTTTCTCCCACTTGACCTTCCTCCAGGCTCTGCGGTCCACCGTCATGCTGAGGACTTTGAGGTACCGGTCCTGGGAACCTGCGGGAGCAGGCTTTTTGTATTTGGCATGACCACCTCTAAAGTAGGTGTGAGAGGGCTTGTTCTTTCTAGGCCTAGTGGGCCGAAAGGACTGTGACGTGTTGGGAGTAAAGGGCTTCTTCGTAGCCGGTGAAGCTGAGGGGAGAAAAGGAGACTTACCCGCGGTAGCTGTGGCAATCCACGCATCCAGCGCCTCCCCAAACAGAGCCTGACCTGTATAGGGTAGGCTCTCCACACTTTTCCTGGATTCCGTGTCCGCAGACCATTGGTACAGCCAGAGACCCCTGTGAGCAGAGACGGACATGGAGGAGATCCACGCAGCCATGGAACCCAGATCCTTCATGGATTCTACCAGGAACCCTGCAGAATCCTGTATGTTATGTAAAAATAAATCAACGTCACCTTTAACCATCGCAGTCAAGTCCTCCTGCAGAGTGATTGACCACTTTGCTATAGCTTTTGAAATCCATGCACAGGCAATAGTAGGCCGCAGTATAGCCCCTGAAGCCGTGTATATGGATTTGAGCGTAGCGTCCACTTTGCAATCTGCCAGGTCTTTCAACGCGGTAGATCCCGGGACTGGTAAGACCACCTGTTTTGACAGCCTAGAGACAGAGGCGTCAACTATAGGCAGAGACTCCCATTTTTTTTCTATCATCTTCCGGGAAGGGAAAAGCAAACAGAACTATTTTAAGGATCTGGAATTTTTTCTCCGTGTTTTCCCAGGCTTTTTCAAATATAGCATTTAATTCCTTAGATGTCGGGAAGGTGAGAGGGGCTTTCTTACTGTCTGTGAAAAAGGCCTCCTCAGCCTGCTCAGGAGGTGTGTCAGAAATATGTAACACATCCCGCATGGCCTCAATCATCAACTGCACCCCCTTAGCAAATGATGCCGACCCCCTCGACACATCCCCATCACAGTCTGCTGTTTCAGAATCAGTATCTGTGTCATCCTGCATAATTTGGACAAGAGCACGTTTGTGAGAATGTACCGCAGGGGGCCCCAAGGAAGCAGTATCGGACCATACTGCCATAGAGGACTGCAATACTCGAGTTGCATGCTCAGTCCTTGCAACCTTTTCAGAAATCTGAGAAATAGCCCCCCTAAGAGAGGGTAACCACTCCGGTTCTCTAGCTGGGATCTGCGCTACAACAGTGCAATCCTGATTACATGGGATGGGATCTTGCTGAGAAGATAAATCCTCTGCAGCATATGAGACAGAGTTTCTAGACATGTTTGCTTGTACACACCACATACACACAGGGTACAGAGCAGAGTTTCCCCCCCAAGAATGGCAGAGAGACACAGAAATTGGAGCCAAGCCACACACAGCGCTATATAGGTACAGGGAAACCCTTAAACAGCGCTGACTGTGTCCCTTAATAGGAGACACAGTCTTTACACAGCCTCCCCTCCCTTCTACAACCCCCTGGTACCGTACAGATAGCTGGAGGTGCTCTGAAGGGACTGCTCTTCCACTGGCAGCATATCTGCAGGCAGGAAAACGGTGCTGAACGCTGCTGGGTCCTCTCTGAGGAGAAGCTCTGCCCCATTAATGGCACCATCTTCCCGCTCTTCCAAGATTATACTGGCCTGAGGATTTTGTGAGGCTGAGAACCGCGGACCCAGACAGGCTTTCTGGTCAGTGCAGGGTTAAGGCGCCGGTTCAGGGCGCCCCTCACAGCGCCGGACCTAAGTACCGCTGAGCCTCTCCGGAGCGCAGTTAGTACTGCGCTCCTACTCTGTAGCCTCCATCTTCACATCAGCTCCCTGCTTGTTAGGGAGCCGATGACTCACTCGCCACACTTCAGCTCTGTAAGAGGGTGGCGGCATGCTGCTGGGGTGAGCGTTCCCCTGCGGCGAGGAGAGATCTATCCCCTCTGGAGCTCAGTGTCCAGTCAGCGGAGACAGTGGCTCAGACCCCGCAGGGCGGACACTGCTCCCCCCTTAGTCCCTCGTTGCAGGCAGGCTGTTGCCAACAGCCTCCTGTAAAACAAACTCACTCTAAAATAAACTTTTCTAAAGAAGCTCTGTAGAGCTACCCTAGCTGTGACCGGCTCCTCGGTGCACATTTTCTACACTGAGTCTGTAGAAGGCATAGAGGGAGGAGCCAGCCCACACTGTTAAACTCTTAAAGTGCCAATGGCTCCTGGTGGACCCGTCTATACCCCATGGTACTAATATGGACCCCAGCATCCTCTAGGACGTAAGAAAAAGAAGAAAAAAAAGATTAGTGTCAGATGGGGAGAAACAGACAGAGGGGGAAAGAGAGAAAGATGGGAAGAGATAGCATGGAAAGAGATGGAGTAAAATGGGGAGGGAAAAACAACTGGCAAAGTCAGGGGAGAACTGCTAGTATACATTTAAAAAAAATATATACATATGTACCACATTTATTTATATTTTCTGTTAAACAGTACATTTAAAATATGTTACATACTTCAATATATATATAAAAAAGCACTCATTAATGCACATTGTGGTCTGTAACTACCTTAACACATCAATCTGCATTTCAGTAGCACCATAATAATACAATGAGCCAACTGCTTTAAACTTGCCTATTACATGAAACAGTGGTACAAATTTGTCCCCTGCAGTCCACCAATAGCAGCACTATTACAATTTTTTTATATTGTAGTGTAAAAATTGTAACCCCCTCCCCCATCCTCTTGAAGCCCTACACAATTTTACTTCCGTCAGGGCTACTTTTGCTCAGCTCCTCATGCTTGTAGTTTGTACCTTCCTGGCTTCTTCTCTAACTGCTGCCAACAGGTGCCCACACTGTCCATCTCTTAAACCTTTTGTACCTAAACCATCATGTACTGTCCTTTCTGCATTCAAACATGCCCTTTGTCTCTACCCTTATTAAAAAACCCACCCTTGATCCTAACATTCACTCTAACTACCACCCAATCTCTCTACTACCCTTTGCCTTCAAACTCCTTGAGAGGACATCCGCCTTAATGCCTTTCTTTCTCCCCACTCCCAGCTTGACCAATTTCAAGCTGGTCTTTGTCCTCTCCACTCCACAGAAAACTGCTCCCACTAAGTCAGCAAATGACTTCATGGCTGCCAAAGCCAAGGGCCACTACTCTCTGTTCATTCTCCTTTACCTCTCTGCTGTCTTTGACACCATGGCCATCCTCTTGCATCTCTGTCTGTTCTTTCTTAAGGTGCATACACACGGTGCGATGTAACCTTGCGATTTTGACTATATAGTCAAAATTGTAAGTTAAGTTAGAACAAATTGATCTGTGTGTACACAGCGTGCGATACTAATGCGCGCTCCCGTGGGGTCGGTATCGCAAGAAAAGATAGACTGTGCAGGCAAGTCAGTCTTGACTAAAATGTGTACTATATAGTACAAAGTATAGGCAAAATTGGCACTTAGTCAAAATCGCACAGTCAGAATCTCAAGTAAAGATAGTATCGGTGGTTCAGGGCTCCGGGGAGTTCAGGGGAAATCGCAAAGTCAAAATATCACCGTGTGTCTACACCGTAAGTCTCCTCTCAGGATTCTACTTCTCCTCCACACTTCCACTACCAGTAGGTGTCCCCAAGTTTCTGTTCTTGTACCTTTATAAATCCTAATTAGGTGGGTTTAGCAGTTCATTTGACTTCCAATATCATCTCTATGCTGATAACACTCAGGATCCTCTCCTTTTCTGACCCTTTCCCCCACTGTCCTTACTCATATCTTCAGATGTCCGCCTCCTATTTCCTCCTGGACGTCCCAGCGCTTTCTTAAACTTAAGATGTCTAAACCTGATATGATAATATCATTTGAAAGCACCGCCTCTTCTAGTCCGCAAGTAAGCAGCCTTGGAGATAACCTTGACTCTGCACTCTCCTTCAAACCTCACATTCAGTACCTTTCACAGTCCTGCTGTTTCCATCTTAGAAATATCTCCAGGATCAGACTCTTTCTCAATTTGGAAGCAACCAAGACCCACATCCATCCACTGGTCATGTCTAGACTGGACTACTGTAACCTCCCACCTTTGCCACTACAATATGTCCTCAATGCAGCTGCCCTGTCTCCCCTCTCTTACAAGTCCTACATTGTCTCAGCTTCACCTACAGAACCCACTACAAACTCCTCACACTCACAAAGCCCTTACCAAAGCCTCTCCTATTTACATCTCTGACATCATTATCTGTCACTCTCTCATCCATCCATTTCATTTCACAAATGTCTGTCATCTCTCCTCCCAACCAATTAACATCCTTCCACTCCTACTTCCAAGATTTTGGGGGTAATTCAGACCTGATCGCTGCTGTGCGTTTTTGCACAGCGGGCGATCAGGTCTGTACTGCGCATGTCTATGCACTGCAATGCGCCGGCACGTCAGACGACTGCACCAGGCATTGGTGCATAGCGGCGTGATGGTGCAAAAAATAAGAATTTACTTACCGATAATTCTATTTCTCATAGTCCGTAGTGGATGCTGGGGACTCCGTAAGGACCATGGGGAATAGCGGCTCCGCAGGAGACTGGGCACATCTAAAGAAAGCTTTAGGACTAACTGGTGTGCACTGGCTCCTCCCCCTATGACCCTCCTCCAAGCCTCAGTTAGGATACTGTGCCCGGACGAGCGTACACAATAAGGAAGGATTTTGAATCCCGGGTAAGACTCATACCAGCCACACCAATCACACCGTATAACCTGTGATCTGAACCCAGTTAACAGCATGATAACAGAGGAGCCTCTGAAAGATGGCTCACAACAATAATAACCCGATTTTTGTAACAATAACTATGTACAAGTATTGCAGACAATCCGCACTTGGGATGGGCGCCCAGCATCCACTACGGACTATGAGAAAATAAGAATTTACTTACCGATAATTCTATTTCTCGGAGTCCGTAGTGGATGCTGGGGTTCCTGAAAGGACCATGGGGGAATAGCGGCTCCGCAGGAGACAGGGCACAAAAGTAAAGCTTTCCGATCAGGTGGTGTGCACTGGCTCCTCCCCCTATGACCCTCCTCCAAGCCAGTTAGGTACTGTGCCCGGACGAGCGTACACAATAAGGGAGGAATTTTGAATCCCGGGTAAGACTCATACCAGCCACACCAATCACACCGTACAACTTGTGATCTAAACCCAGTTAACAGTATGACAACAGCGGAGCCTCTGAAAAGATGGCTCACAACAATAATAACCCGATTTTTGTAACTATGTACAAGTATTGCAGATAATCCGCACTTGGGATGGGCGCCCAGCATCCACTACGGACTCCGAGAAATAGAATTATCGGTAAGTAAATTCTTATTTTCTCTATCGTCCTAGTGGATGCTGGGGTTCCTGAAAGGACCATGGGGATTATACCAAAGCTCCCAAACGGGCGGGAGAGTGCGGATGACTCTGCAGCACCGAATGAGAGAACTCCAGGTCCTCCTTAGCCAGGGTATCAAATTTGTAGAATTTAGCAAACGTGTTTGCCCCTGACCAAGTAGCTGCTCGGCAAGGTTGTAAAGCCGAGACCCCTCGGGCAGCCGCCCAAGATGAGCCCACCTTCCTTGTGGAATGGGCATTTACATATTTTGGCTGTGGCAGGCCTGCCACAGAATGTGCAAGCTGAATTGTATTACACATCCAACTAGCAATAGTCTGCTTAGAAGCAAGAGCACCCAGTTTGTTGGGTGCATACAGGATAACAGCAAGTCAGTTTTCCTGACTCCAGCCGTCCTGGAACATATTTTCAGGGCCCTGACAACATCAAGCAACTTGGAGTCCTCCAAGTCCCTAGTAGGTGCAAGGCACCACAATAAGCTGGTTCAGGTGAAACACTGACACCACCTTAGGGAGAGAACTGGGGACGAGTCCGCAGCTCTGCCCTGTCCGAATGGACAAACAGATATGGGCTTTTTTGAGAAAAAACCACCAATTTGACACTCGCCTGGTCCAGGCCAGGGCCAAGAGCATGGTCACTTTTCATGTGAGATGCTTCAAATCCACAGATTTGACTGGTTTTAAACCAATGTGATTTGAGAAATCCCAGAACTACGTTGAGATCCCACAGTGCCACTGGAGGCACAAAAAGGGGGTTGTATATGCAATACTCCCTTGACAAACTTCTGGACTTCAGGAACTGAAGCCAATTCTTTCTGGAAGAAAATCGACAGGGCCGAAATTTTAACCTTAATGGACCCCAATTTGAGGCCCATAGACACTCCTGTTTGCAGGAAATGCAGGAAACGACCGAGTTGAAATTTCTTTGTGGGGACTTCCTGGCCTCACACCACGCAACATATTTTCGCCACATGTGGTGATAATGTTGTGCGGTCACCTCCTTTCTGGCTTTGACCAGGGTAGGAATGACCTCTTCCGGAATGCCTTTTTCCCTTAGGATCCGGCTTTCCACCGCCATGCCGACAAACGCAGCTGCGGTAAGTCTTGGAACAGACATGGTACTTGCTGAAGCAAGTCCCTTCTTAGCGGCAGAGGCCATAAGACCTCTGTAAGCATCTCTTGAAGTTCCGGGTACCAAGTCCTTCTTGGCCAATCCGGAGCCATGAGTATAGTTCTTACTCCTCTACGTCTTATAATTCTCAGCACCTTAGGTATGAGAAGCAGAGGAGGGAACACATACACCGACTGGTACACCCACGGTGTTACCAGAACGTCCACAGCTATTGCCTGAGGGTCTCTTGACCTGGCGCAATACCTGTCCCGTTTTTTGTTCAGACGGGACGCCATCATGTCCACCTTTGGTATTTCCCAACGGTTTACAATCATGTGGAAAAAACTTCCCGATGAAGTTTCCACTCTCCCGGGTGGAGGTCGTGCCTGCTGAGGAAGTCTGCTTCCCAGTTTCCATTCCCGGGATGAAACACTGCTGACAGTGCTATCACATGATTTTCCGCCCAGCGAAAAGTCCTTGCAGTTTTTGCCATTGCCCTCCTGCTTCTTGTGTCGCCCTGTCTGTTTACGTGGGCGACTGCCGTGATGTTTTTCCCACTGGATCAATACCGGCTGACCTTGAAGCAGAGGTCTTGCTAAGCTTAGAGCATTATAAATTTACCCTTAGCTCCAGTATATTTATGTGGAGAAAAGTCTCCAGACTTGATCACACTCCCTGGAAATTTTTTTTTTTTCCTTGTGTGACTGCTCCCCAGCCTCTCGGGCTGGGCTCCGTGGTCACCAGCATCCAATCCTGAATGCCGAATCTGCGGCCCTCTAGAAGATGAGCACTCTATAACCACCACAGGAGAGACACCCTTGTCCTTGGATATAGGGTTATCCGCTGATGCATCTGAAGATGCGATCCGGACCATTTGTCCAGCAGATCCCACTGAAAAGTTCTTGCGTGAAATCTGCCGAATGGAATTGCTTCGTAGGAAGCCACCATTTTTACCAGGACCCTTGTGCAATGATGCACTGTTTTTAGGAGGTTCCTGACTAGCTCGGATAACTCCCTGGCTTTCTCTTCCGGGAGAAACACCTTTTTCTGGACTGTGTCCAGAATCATCCCTAGGCACAGCAGACGTGTCGTCGGGATCAGCTGCGATTTTGGAATATTTAGAATCCACCCGTGCTGTTGTAGCAGTATCCGAGATAGTGCTACTCCGACCTCCAACTGTTCCCTGGACTATGCCCTTATCAGGAGATCGTCCAAGTAAGGGATAATTAAGACGCCTTTTCTTCGAAGAAGAATCATCATTTCGGCCATTACCTTGGTAAAGACCCGGGGTGCCGTGGACAATCCAAACGGCAGCGTCTGAAACTGATAGTGACAGTTCTGCACCACGAACCTGAGGTACCCTTAGTGAGAAGGGCAAATTTGGGACATAGAGGTAAGCATCCCTGATGTCCCGGGACACTATATAGTCCCCTTCTTCCTGGTTCGTTATCACTGCTCTGAGTGACTCCATCTTGATTTGAACCTTTGTAAGTGTTCAAAAAATTTTTTAGAATAAGTCTCACCTAGCCTTCTGGCTTCAGTACCACAATATAGTGTGGAATAATACCCCTTTTCTTGTAGTAGGAGGGGTAATTTAATTATCACCTGCTGGGAATACAGCTTGTGAATTTTTTCCCATACTGCCTCCTTGTCGGAGGGAGACCTTGGTAAAACAGACTTCAGGAGCCTGCGAAGGGGAAACGTCTCGACATTCCAATCTGTACCCCTGGGATACTACTTGTAGGATCCAGGGGTCCTGTACGGTCTCAGCGCCATGCTGAGAACTTGTCAGAAGCGGTGGAACGCTTCTGTTCCTGGGAATGGGCTGCCTGCTGCAGTCTTCTTCCCTTTCCTCTATCCCTGGGCAGATATGATCTTATAGGGACGAAAAGACTGAGGCTGAAAAGACGGTGTCTTTTTCTGCAGAGATGTGACTTAGGGTAAAAACGGCGGATTTTCCAGCAGTTGCCGTGGCCACCAGGTCCGATGGACCGACCCCAAATAACTCCTCTTCCTTTATACGGCAATACACCTTTGTGCCGTTTGGAATCTGCATCACCTGACCACTGTCGTGTCCATAACATCTTCTGGCAGATATGGACATCGCATTTACTCTTGATGCCAGAGTGCAAATATCCCTCTGTGCATCTCGCATATATAGAAATGCATCCTTTAAATGCTCTATAGTCAATAAAATACTGTCCCTGTCAAGGGTATCAATATTTTTAGTCAGGGAATCCGACCAAGCCACCCCAGCTCTGCACATCCAGGCTGAGGCGATCGCTGGTCGCAGTATAACACCAGTATGTGTGTATATACTTTTTAGGATATTTTCCAGCCTCCTGTCAGCTGGTCCTTGAGGACGGCCCTATCTATAGACGGTACCGCCACTTGTTTTTTTTGAATCAATAGTTTTTTATTGAGAAAACAGAATCACTTTTATGGGGTACAGAACAAAAAAAGGGGGGTGATACAACACTACATTGCAAGGGTAGATATGGAAGGGATACAGAGGTATGGGGGGGGGGGGGGAATGGGCATCCAGACTGAAATTGGGGGGGTAGTACATCAGTACCGAACAAACATTATGCATCAGTTAGGTTAAGACACACAGAAAATCATTACAATGCTGTAAGGGGATAATAATCTAGTTCTAGAGGTTAAAGCTAACAGGTGTAGATTGGGAGAAGACATTGAGGGGAATCAAAGCTGGGGTCGTCTCTCAACAGGCAAGGGGGGTATAGAACCACCCTGTTATAGGAGAGAGCGGTAGTAGACGGCATCACATAGATTCAGGCCCTGTCGGGTTGGACAGTTGAACTAGAAGGGGTTGGGGTGGGGTTATGAGAGTAATGAGACCCTTCAGTCGAGGTGATATAGCGGTGCCACGGGGACCAGCGTGTTTTGAGGGAAGTAGAGTTGAGAGATGAGGAGGTACATTCTGTTTCCATGAGGAAGTGGTGGTTCATCTTATGGATCACTCTTAACAGGGTGGGGGATGTGGGTTGTTTCCACATTTGAGCCAGGTTGGCACGGGCGGCTATCAAGATGTGGCCTAGGACATATCTAGCCGGAGGTGGGACTGAGGGGGGGACAACTTGAAGTAATGCTAGGGTCGGGTCTGGCGTAATTTGAATTGACAAAACGTTGTTTATTAGATCAAATACCTCTAACCAGTAATTAATGATCTTTGGGCACGTCCAGAATATATGGAAGATATGGCCTATCGAGCCGCACAATCTCCAGCACTTATTGCTATGGGAGGGCCAAAATTTATGAATTCGGTCTGGGGTCTGGTACAATCTGTTTACTAGTTTTATATGCATTTCAGTGTGGTTTAAACACTGGGACATAGAGTACGAGGTTAAGAAGACTTGGCGCCAGTCGTTTGGGGATAGGGTTCTTCCCAAGTCCTGTTCCCATTTTAATTGGGCGCTAGACTTGGAAGGGGAAGTAGGGGTTATCCGTAGGTTGTACCAGTATGTTATGTCGCCTTTGGATTCGGGTAAGGAGAGGCGGGCAAAAAGGGTGTAGGAAGTTGTGTGTAGCGTTGAGTAGGTAGGAGGGATCGTCCTCCACCAGTGTGCCACTTGCATATAGTGGAAGAGTTCTGTGGGTGGGAGAGAGTACTGCAACTGGAGAGAGGAGAAGGGTTTTAGAGAGAGTCCATCGAGTAGGTCGCCTAAGTATAGTATCCCAGCTCGTCTCCATTTAGTTAGATTGAGATGGGGAATCATCAGTGCTAGGGTGGTGATGGATATCTGGGGGATATGGGAAATAGGGGGAATTAAGGAGGCCGATAATTTGTCCCAGGTTTGTAGTGAAGCCTGCGTGGAGGGGAGGAGGTTTAAGTGAGTAGGTCGGAGCGATTTTGGGATGCGGAATAGATCAGCTAAAGGGATTGGGTTTGCTCGAATTTGTTCCAGCTCCATCCAACCGATGTGTGGGTGGGCTGTGAAGTAATGTTTAATGGGGGCTAGGAGAGAAGCTTCTTGGTATAGGGGAATATTAGGTATATTAAGGCCTCCATATGCTCTCGGCAGGACCATTCTTGAGAGAGCCATCGAGGGTGGTTTAGAAGACCAGATATATTTCGACATGATAGAAGAGCAAGATTGGATGTACTTCTTCGGAAAGGGGTATGGAATCGTGCGAAAGAGGTACATTAGCTTGGGTAGCAGGGACATCTTAAATGCCGCCATACGTCCCAGCCATGAAACCTCATAGGATGACCAGGATTTCGTAAGTGCTTCCAAAGACTCTATCAGCGGGGCGAGGTTGACAGAGAAGACGTCTGTAATGGAGACAGGGATGTTGATACCCAGGTATTTTATTGTGTGTTTCCGCCAGTTATACGGGAAGGAGGTTTGGAGTGTAGAGATGGAGTGAGATAGGTTAAAGGGAAGGGCGTCTGTTTTGGTAGTGTTAAGTTTATAGTAAGATGCGAGGCTATAGGCATCCAGGACTGAGTGTAAGACAGGAAGAGTTGTGGTGGGGTTAGAGATGAAGAGGAGGACATCGTCTGCGAAGAGGCTTAGTTTATGGGAAGACGTACCGAATTGGAGTGTCGGGATGTGGGGATTCTCTCGTATTTTAGTTGCTAGGGGTTCAATTGACAGGACGAAAATTAGAGGTGATAGGGGGCAGCCTTGTCTGGTGCCATTTGTGATGGGGAAAGGGTCGGACAAGAAGCCTCCGTTGAACACTCGGGCCGTAGGAGAGCTGTATAGTGCTAGAATAGAGGTTAGGATGCGATCTCTAAATCCGAATCTGAGGAGAGTTTCACGCATGTATGACCAATTTAATCTGTCAAAGGCCTTCTCTGCATCTAGAGATAGTAAGAGAAGGCCCTGGTCCCCAGATATGGAGTCTATTAGGTTGAAGACCCGGCGCGTGTTATCAGACGCTTGCCTCCCAGGGACGAAGCCAGTCTGGTCCGGGTGTATCAGCGATGGGAGGAATCTGTTAATGCGTGTTGCAATCATTTTGGCATAGAATTTGATGTCGCAATTGAGTAGTGCTATTGGACGGTAGTTATGTACATAGGCGGGGTCTTTTCCTGGTTTAGGGATAGTGACAATTCGCGCTTCTAGGAGTTCCGGGGGGAGGGAACCGTGATCTGAAAATGTATTGTAGAGCGCAGTCAGGTGGGGAGAGAGGACGTCATGAAAAGTGGCATAGAAGTCAGAAACAAAGCCGTCTGGGCCAGGGGCTTTATTCCTAGGGGTGGCTTTAATAGCGGCGGAGATTTCAGCCGTCGACCAAGGGGCATTAAGTGAAGACAGCTGATCTTGTGTGAGAGTAGGAAGAGAAAGGTTTTCTAAGAAAGAAGAAATAGACGAGGGGGTGGGTTGGGGAGTGGAAGGGTCAGTTGCTAAGTTATATAATTTGGCGTAATATTCTGCAAATTGATTCGTTATATCTTTGGGGTTCAAGATTTTTTGTTTGGTGGCAGAATAAATGCATTTAATCCTGTTCCTGGCTTGTTGAACACGTAGTTTCCGTGCCAACATTTTGCCAGCTTTATTGCCTAGAAGGTAGAATTTGTGGCGCATTCTGTTAAGAGCCGCTTGGGTGCGGGCGAGGAGCAACTTTTGGAGCTGGCCACGAACATTAGAGATCTCGTTTTTAAGGATTTTGGAGGGATGGGCTATATTCTTAGCTTCAAGGTCTATCAGGTCAGCTTCTAGTGTCTTCTGCATTTGGTGGGCCTGTTTTTTGAGGGTAGCGCCAGCCTGGATTGCGGCTCCACGGGTAACGGCTTTAAAAGCACACCAGTGGTTAATAGGGGTAGTATCTTGGGGGGAATTAGTAGCTAAATAAGAGTCAATGGAGTCGGAGATTATTTTTTTTAGACACATGGTTATGTAATAGGTAAGGGTATAAGCGCCATTGGAGGGGAGGGTTATAAGTACCCTGGAGATTCCATTTCCAGAGAACTGGGGCGTGATCAGACCATGTAATTGGTAGAATATCAACGTCTTTAGTTCTCTGGAGAGACCATTTATCACACAAGATCAAGTCTATTCTAGAGTAAGAGTTGTGGACCAGTGAGTGGAATGTGTATTCCCGACCCGAGGGGTTATGTGTTCTCCAGACATCATAAAGGTCAAATTCCGCAAGCAGATTGCGAAAGGCCAGGGAGGGGCCAGGGAGGGGCCAGAGAGGGTAGTGGGTACAGTTTGGGAGAATTGGCGGGACTTGTCCATTTTAGGGTCGAGAACAAGGTTATAGTCACCCAAGACTACCAGAGAACCCTTTAGTGTATTGCGTATAATGAGGAATAATTTCCGTAGGAAGGGGACCTGGTTAGAGTTAGGTGCATACAGGGATACCAGGGTAACCGGCTTGTCATCCAGGAGGCCAGTGAGAATAAGATAACGGCCATTTTTGTCTGAAAGTTGAGACTGTAGGGAAAAGGAGACATTTTTGCTAAAAAGAATAGCTACCCCATTCCTCTTGGATGGGCCATTGGCATAGTATCCCACAGGGAAGTGACTATTCTTAAAAAGGGGAGGGTTAGCAGAAGAAAAGTGTGTTTCTTGTAGTGCTACAAAATCAGCTTTTTGCTGGTGGAAGGAGGAGAGGGCCAGCCTACGCTTATTGGGCGAGTTCAGTCCTTTGACATTTAAAGATATAAGGTTCAGCATTGTAAACATATGTTAGACATGAGAAAGAAGAATCTATCTTGATCTACTGTAGCGTACCTGTACCGAGTACTGATGGGCAGTTGTGACCGGGGAAATGAATCAAGTCTGGAGCTCAGGGGAGGAGGGAGCATGCGGGAATGGCATGGGTTGGGTTGAAAACAGGGGAGTAGGAGGTAAACATCAAAAAGAAAAGGTCCGGTATATTGGACCTGCATGACTACTGCAGGGAAGGGGAAAAAGATTCGGGGGTTTGCAGTAGTACAGAAAAAGGTGGAGGCGGGCTGGGTGAACATGCACCGCCACTCCAATATAATTACTGATATAACAAGAATAAAGCACGTACATCTAGTGTAAATTTCACTAATTAACCGGGAGGTGCGTTATGGGGCACCAACAGGGATTTAGTGGGTAGTAATCAGCGGGCAAAGCATCGCCCCTTAATAGGAAACAACATTTAAACAACATGTGAAAGAGTAAGCCTGTAACTTGTAGACCAAGGAGGAAAACATGTAATAAGTCGTATTATGTCCTTTGGAGGAAGAAAAACAGAAAAAGTACTTATATCTTCCCAAGACGGGGTAGGAGGTCTACAATCTCCGTGATCCGGAGGTGTCAGTGAGTAAATTTTGAGAGGACCCGATGTGGCGGTCCGGTGGCTCAAGAGGGCGCCCAGTCTTGTCGGACAGTGGTAGCTCTTATCGAGGTAGGCGGCTTCGGGATAGAGATGTCCCAGTCCATCAAAAGCTTCACCCCCGCATCTAGGGAGGAAATTATATAGGTCGAATCTTCGTACGAGACTATCAATTTAACTGGGAATCCCCAGCGGTAGTGAATGTCGTGGGACCTCAATGCCAGGGTGATGGGGGTAAAAGCACGTCTCTTTGCAATAGTAGCAGCTGAGAAATCTTGAAATATCTGAAGTCCCCCCAAAGTATCGGAGTTCTTGGATTCTCTAGCGGCCCTCATAATACGCTCCTTAACTGGGAAGAAATGAACACGAAGGAGGGTGTCTTTAGGGAGGTCAGATGAAACGGTACGGGGTCTAGGGAGTCGGTGGATGCGGTCGATCATGAGCTCCGAGGTGTCCGCCGTTGGGAGAAGCTTCCTAAATAAGGCAGTGGCGTAGGATTCCAGTTCTGAGTTGGTAACTGAGTCTGGGATGCCTCTAATTTTGATATTATTCCGCCTTGACCTGTCCTCCATATCTGCCAGTTTGGATTTGAATTGGTCCAGGTCTTGTTGTTGACGATCATGGGATGAAAGCAGGTCATTGTGGGAGGCGACCAGTTCTTCCATCTTACGTTCTAGATGGTCTGTTCTGTCTCCCAATGCTACCAGTTCAGTCTTGACCTCGCGGACGGCAGAGGTCAGATCCTTAGAAAGTTCAGACTTGAAGGCGGAGAGAATCTGACATAGGGATCTCACAGTTAGGGGGGCATCCGATTCGCAATCCACACCTGACATTGAGAGAGCAGAAGTTAGGACACTAGATCCCGTGGGGTCCGGCATGGCGGAGGGGGAGGAGACATTTTGTAGAGGGGAAATTTGGAGGGACTTTTGAGTGGAGTAGGAGACCTTGGGGGGTATTATCTCCTTGTTTTTTTTAGGAGCCATTTCTCGTCGGTAATAGCGCGTGTAGGAGGCACAAAGAGACGTACTTCAGGGGTGGGTCCAATCAGCTGATAGTGGTGAAACAGGAGAACTCAGTCACATTGGTGGTGTGTACGTGTTATTCAGATGAACATGAGTGGCGATGCACAATTTGGAGAGCACTCACATTGCAGAGGTCTTGCAGATATAAGGCATCGGGATCGTAGAGTGGGAGGATTAAGAGTATAGGGGTGGAACAAAGTAGGTCAGAGTTATGCCCAAATCCGTTATTCCGGGAGAGCAGGGAGTCTCGTCCCGTGGGCGGTACGGCAGGGGCTGTCGATGATCTGCGATCCCCAACCCCACAGGGCTTGAGGTGGTCTAGGGACCGGCTGTAGGGTTTGGCATTGCCAGCACGTATTCACTGGAGCGTCGACCCCGACTCCCCACTGAAAGGGGTGCTTATTATGTATGTAGCTAAGTTGAACTCCTTCAGTGCTGGAGTGTGGGGAAAAGGCTGGGGTGCAGAGATATCCCGCTGGTGTACTTCCCAATCAAGGGGGGCCTTAGTAGGAGAAGTTCTCAGACCCTGTGATGGGATGAGGGGAGAGGATCGTGGGCAGCGTGTCTAGTTTGTGTGAAAACTGTGAGAACTGTTTCACTTACTTTCTGGCTGTGGAATCCAAGATGGCCGCCGTCATACAGCAAGGCAGGGGATCTAACACAGCAGTCCCGTTTCCAGGGGACAGGCAGCGATTCCACACTGTCCCAAAGGTGCCCAAGGGTCCAAGGCAGGCTGGAGGAGGTATGGGGGAGCTCCTGGTCTCAAAGAGGAGTAGCAGCGGGTCCCGTTTCGGCCGCGTTCCGGCCCCGGAGCTCGGCGCCGGGGGAGCTCCGAAATCTAGGCCCCGGCTTCAGGATGGATGGTAGGCCTCAGCCGTTAAACAGGTCGGAGGGGCCTCCTGATGATGCCCCTGTGCAAGGGTCCCTGGTCACAGTCGCGGGTAGTGCTGTGTGGGGTTGTTTAGGTGCAGGGGCCAGCAATTATAGGTAGTTTTAACCTTTTTTTTGCTGGAGCTCCTTTGCTGCACAGCTCTCCAGGTTAACGCTCAGGCCACGCCCCCCACCGCCACTTGTTTTGATAAGCGTGTGAGCGCCTTATCCACCCTAAGGGGTGTTTCCCAACGCGCCCTAACTTCTGGCGGGAAAGGGTATACCGCCCATAATTTTCTATCGGGGGGAACCCACGCATCATCACACACTTTATTTAATTTATCTGATTCAGGAAAAACTACGGTAGTTTTTTCACATCCCACATAATACCCTCTTTTGTGGTACTTGTAGTATCAGAAATATGTAACACCTCCTTCATTGCCTTTAACGTGTGGCCCTAATAAGGAATACGTTTGTTTATTCACCGTCGACACTGGATTCAGTGTCCCTGTCTGTGTCTGTGTCGACCGACTAAAGTAAACGGGCGTTTTAAAACCCCTGACGGTGTTTTTGAGACGTCTGGACCGGTACTAATTGTTTGTCGGCCGTCTCATGTCGTCAACCGACCTTGCAGCGTGTTGACATTATCACGTAATTCCCTAAATAAGCCATCCATTCCGGTGTCGACTCCCTAGAGAGTGACATCACCATTACAGGCAATTGCTCCGCCTCCTCACCAACATCGTCCTCATACATGTCGACACACACGTACCGACACACAGCACACACACAGGGAATGCTCTGATAGAGGACAGGACCCACTAGCCCTTTGGAGAGACAGAGGGAGAGTTTACCAGCACACACCAAAAACGCTATAATTATATAGGGACAACCTTATATAAGTGTTTTCCCTTATAGCATCTTTTTTATATATTTCTAACGCCAAATTAGTGCCCCCCCTCTCTGTTTTAACCCTGTTTCTGTAGTGCAGTGCAGGGGAGAGCCTGGGAGCCTTCCCTCCAGCCTTTCTGTGAGGGAAAATGGCGCTGTGTGCTGAGGAGATAGGCCCCGCCCCTTTTTCGGCGGCCTCGTCTCCCGCTCTTAACGGATTCTGGCAGGGGTTAAATATCTCCATATAGCCTCCGGAGGCTATATGTGAGGTATTTTTAGCCAAAATAGGTATTCATTTGCCTCCCAGGGCGCCCCCCTCCCAGCGCCCTGCACCCTCAGTGACTGCCGTGTGAAGTGTGCTGAGAGGAAAATGGCGCACAGCTGCAGTGCTGTGCGCTACCTTTAGAAGACTGAGGAGTCTTCTGCCGCCGATTCTGGACCTCTTCTTACTTCAGCATCTGCAAGGGGGCCGGCGGCAAGGCTCCGGTGACCATCCAGGCTGTACCTGTGATTGTCCCTCTGGAGCTGATGTCCAGTAGCCAAGAAGCCAATCCATCCTGCACGCAGGTGAGTTCACTTCTTCTCCCCTAAGTCCCTCGTTGCAGTGATCCTGTTGCCAGCAGGACTCACTGTAAAATAAAAAACCTAAGCTAAACTTTTCTAAGCAGCTCTTTAGGAGAGCCACCTAGATTGCACCCTTCTCGGCCGGGCACAAAAATCTAACTGGCTTGGAGGAGGGTCATAGGGGGAGGAGCCAGTGCACACCACCTGATCGGAAAGCTTTACTTTTGTGCCCTGTCTCCTGCGGAGCCGCTATTCCCCCATGGTCCTTTCAGGAACCCCAGCATCCACTAGGACGATAGAGAAATAGAATTATCGGTAAGTAAATTCTTATTTTCTCTAACGTCCTAAGTGGATGCTGGGGACTCCGTAAGGACCATGGGGATTATACCAAAGCTCCCAAACGGGCGGGAGAGTGCGGATGACTCTGCAGCACCAAATGAGAGAACTCCAGGTCCTCCTCAGCCAGGATATCAATTCTGTAGAATTTTACAAACGTATTTGCTCCTGACCAAGTAGCTGCTCGGCAAAGTTGTAAAGCCGAGACCCCTCGGGCAGCCGCCCAAGATGAGCCCACCTTCCTTGTGGAGTGGGCATTTACAGATTTTTGGCTGTGGCAGGCCTGCCACAGAATGTGCAAGCTGAATTGTACTACAAATCCAACGAGCAATAGTCTGCTTAGAAGCAGGAGCACCCAGCTTGTTGGGTGCACACAGGATAAACAGAGAGTCAGATTTCCTGACTCCAGCCGTCCTGGAAACATATTTTCAGGGCACTGACAACGTCTAGCAACTTGGAGGCCTCCAAGTCCCTAGTAGCCGCAGGCACCACCAATAGGTTGGTTCAGGTGAGACGCTGAAACCACCTTGGGGAGAAACTGAGGACGAGTCCTCAATTCCGCCCTGTCCGAATGGAAAATCAGATGAGGGCTTTTTCAGGATAAAGCCGCCAATTCTGACACGCGCCTGGCCCAGGCCAGGGCCAACAGCATGACCACTTTCCATGTGAGATATTTTAACTCCACAGATTTAAGTGGTTCAAACCAATGTGACTTTTGGAACCCAAAACTACATTGAGATCCCAAAGTGCCACTGGAGGCACAAAAGGAGGCTGTATATGCAGTACCCCTTTTACAAACGTCTGAACTTCAGGGACTGAAGCTAGTTCTTTTTGGAAGAAAATTGACAGGGCCGAAATTTGAACCTTAATGGACCCCAATTTCAGGCCCATAGACACTCCTGTTTGCAGGAAATGTAGGAATCGACCCAGTTGAATTTCCTCCGTCGGGCCTTACTGGCCTCGCACCACGCAACATATTTTCGCCAATTGCGGTGATAATGTTTTTGCGGTTACATCCTTCCTGGCTTTGACCAGGATAGGGATGACTTCATCCGGAAAGCCTTTTTTCCTTCAGGATCCGGCGTTCAACCGCCATGCCGTCAAACGCAGCCGCGGTAAGTCTTGGAACAGACAGGGTCCTTGCTGGAGCAGGTCCCTTCTTAGAGGTAGAGGCCACGGATCCTCCGTGAGCATCTCTTGAAGTTCCGGTTACCAAGTCCTTCTTGGCCAATCCGGAGCCACGAATATAGTGCTTTCTCCTCTCCATCTTATCAATCTCAGTACCTTGGGTATGAGAGGCAGAGGAGGGAACACATACACTGACTGGTACACCCACGGTGTTACCAGAGCGTCTACAACTATTGCCTGAGGGTCTCTTGACCTTGCGCAATACCTGTCGAGTTTTTTAATCATGTGGACGACTTCTGGGTGAAGTCCCCACTCTCCCGGGTGGAGGTCGTGCTGAGGAAGTCTGCTTCCCAGTTGTCCACTCCCGGAATGAATACTGTTGACAGTGCTATCACATGATTTTCCGCCCAGCGAAGAATCCCTGCAGCTTCTGCCATTGCCCTCCTGCTTCTTGTGCCACCCTGTCTGTTTACGTGGGTGACTGCCATGATGTTGTCCGACTGGATCAACACCGGCTGACCTTGAAGCAGAGGTCTTGCTAAGCTTAGAGCATTGTAAATGGCCCTTAGCTTCAGGATATTTATGTGAAGTGATGTATCCAGGCATGACCCTAAGCCCTGGATATTCCTTCCCTGTGTGACTGCTCCCCAGCCTCGCAGGCTGGCATCCGTGGTCACCAGGACCCAGTCCTGAAAGCCGAATCTGCGGCCCTCCAGAAGATGAGCACTCTGCAACCACCACATGATGGATACCCTTGTCCTTGGTGACAGGGTTATCCGCTGATGCATCTGAAAATGCCACCCGGACCTTTTGTCCAGTAGGTTCCACTGGAAAGTTCTTGCGTGGAATGTAACGAATGGGATTGCTTCGTAGGAAGCCACCATTTTTACCCAGAACCCTTGTGCATTGATGCACTGAGACTTGGTTCGGTTTTAGGAGGTTCCTGACTAGCTCGGATAACTCCCTGGCTTTCTCTTCCGGGAGAAACACCTTTTTTCTGGACTGTGTCCAGGAACATCCCTAGGAAACAGAAGACAAGTCGTCGGAATTAGCTGCGATTTTGGAATATTGAGAATCCAATCGTGCTGCCGCAACACTACCTGAGATAGTGCTACACCGACTTCCAACTGTTCCCTGGATCTTACACTTATCAGGGAATCGTCCAAGTAAGGGATAACTAAAATTCCCTTCCTTCGAAGGGATATAATTTCGGCCATTACCTTGGTAAAGTCCCGGGGTGCCGTGGACCATCACTACGGCAGCATCTGAACTGATAGTGAAAGTTCTGTACCATAACCTGAGGTACCCTTGGTGAGAAGGGTAAACTTTGACATGAAGGTAAGCATCCTTGATGTCCCAAGACATCATGTAGTCCCCTTCTTCCAGGTTCGCAATCACTGCTCTGAGTGACTCAATCTTGAATTTGAACCTCTGTATGTAAGTGTTCAAAGATTTTAGATTTAGAATCGGTCTCACCGGGCCGTCTGGCTTCGGTACCACAATAGTGTGGAATAATACCCCTTTCCCTGTTGCAGGAGGGGTACCTTGATTATCACCTGCTGGGAATACAGCTTGTGAATGGCTTCCAAAACTGCCTCCCTGTCAGAGGGAGACGTCGGTAAAGCCGTCTCGAATTTCAATATGTACCCTTGAGATATTACCTGAAGGATCCAGGGGTCTACTTGCGAGTGAGCCCACTGCGCACTGAAATTCATTGAGAACGGGCCCCCACCGTGCCTGAGCTTGTAAGGCCCTAGCGTCATACTGAGGGCTTTTGCAGAGGCGGGAAAGGATTTCTGTTCCTGGGAACTGAGTAATCTCTTCAGCCTTTTTCCTCTCCCTCTGTCACGAGCAGAAAAGAGGAACCTTTTGTCCGCTTGCTAACAAAGGACTGCGCCTGATAATACGGCGTCTTATTTTGAGAGTCGACCTGGGGTACAAACGTGGATTTCCCAGTTGTTGCCGTGGCCACCAGGTCTAAAAGACCGACCCCAAATGTCCCCTTTCAAAGGCAATACTTCCAAATGCCGTTTGGAATCCGCATCACCTGACCATTTTACTGGTAGAATTGGACAACGCACTTATACTTGATGCCAGTCGGCAAATATTCCGCTGTGCATCATGCATATATAGAAATGCATCTTTTAAATGCTCTATAGGCAATAATATACTATCCTTATCTAGGATATCAATATTTCCAGTCAGGGAATCCGACCATGCCAACCCAGCACTGCACCTCCAGGCTGAGGCGATTGCTGGTCGCAGTATAACACCAGTATGTGTGTGAATAAATTTTTGGATACCCTCCTGCTTTCTATCAGCAGGATCCTTAAGGGCGGCCATCTCATGAGAGGGTAGAGCCCTTGTTCTTACAAGCGTGTGAGCGCCTTATCCCCCCTAGGGGGTGTTTCCCAACGCACCCTAACCTCTGGCGGGAAAGGGTATACAGCCAATACTTTTTAAGAAATTATCAATTGTTATCGGGGGGAAACCCACGCATCATCACACACCTCATTTTATTTCTCAGATTCAGGAAAACTACAGGTAGTTTTTCCCTCACCGAACATAATACCCCTTTTTGGTGGTACTCGTATTATCAGAAATGTATAAAACATTTTCCATTGTCTCAATCATGTAACGTGTGGCCCTACTGGAAATCACGGTTGTCTCTTCACCGTCGACACAGGAGTCAGTATCCGTGTCGGCGTCTGTATCTGCCATCTGAGGTAACGGGCGCTTTAGAGCCCCTGACGGCCTATGAGACGTCTGGACAGGCACAAGCTGAGTAGCCGGCTGTCTCATGTCAACCACTGTTTTTTTTATACAGAGCTGACACTGTCACGTAATTTTCAACAGTACATCCACTCAGGTGTCGACCCCCTAGGTGGTGACATCACTGTTACAGACACTCTGCTCCGTCTCCACATCATTTTTCTCCTCATACATGTCGACACAAACGTACCGACACACAGCACACACACAGGGAATGCTCTGATAGAGGACAGGACCCCACTAGCCCTTTGGGGAGACAGAGGGAGAGTATGCCAGCACACACCAGAGCGCTATATATATATATATACATACAGGGATAACCTTATATAAGTGTTTTTCCCCTTATAGCTGCTGTATGTTTTAATACTGCGCCTAATTAGTGCCCCCCTCTCTTTTTTTAACCCTTTCTGTAGTGTAGTGACTGCAGGGAAGAGCCAGGGAGCTTCCCTCCAACTGAGCTGTGAGGGAAAATGGCGCCAGTGTGCTGAGGAGATAAGTCCGCCGAAAAGGGGGCGGAGCCTATCACCCGTTTTTCTGTATATTCTGGCAGGGGTTAAATGCATCCATATAGCCCAGGAGCTATATGTGATGTATTTTTTGCCATGTAAGGTATTTTTATCATGTTTTATTGCGTCTCAGGGCGCCCCCCCCCCCCCAGCACCCTCAGTGACCGGAGTATGAAGTGTGCTGAGAGCAATGGCGCACAGCTGCAGTGCTGTGCGCTACCTTATTGAAGACAGGAACGTCTTCTGCCGCCGATTTTTCCGGACCTCTTCGCTCTTCTGGCTCTGTAAGGGGGCCGGCGGCGCGGCTCCGGGACCCATCCAGGCTGAACCTGTGATCGTCCCTCTGGAGCTAATGTCCAGTAGCCAAGAAGCCCAATCCACTCTGCACTCAGGTGAGTTCGCTTCTTCGATGCAGTGAGCCTGTTGCCAGCAGGTCTCACTGAAAATAACAAACCTAAACTAAAACTTTCACTAAGAAGCTCAGGAGAGCCCCTAGTGTGCACCCTTCTCGTCGGGCACAGAAATCTAACTGAGGCTTGGAGGAGGGTCATAGGGGGAGGAGCCAGTGCACACCAGTTAGTCCTAAAGCTTTCTTTAGATGTGCCCAGTCTCCTGCGGAGCCGCTATTCCCCATGGTCCTTACGGAGTCCCCAGCATCCACTTAGGACGTTAGAGAAAAAGCGATTGCGCGGGCGATCGCAAGGTGACTGACAGGAAGAGGCCGTTTGTCGGTGGCAATTGACCATTTTGTGTCCGGGAAAACGCAGGAGGGAGCAGACGTTTGGAGGGAGGGTTTCTGCCGTCAGGTCCGGCCCCGATCATCACGGTGGCTGATTAAGTCCTGGGCTGAGCAGAGGGGCGCGCATTTACCCGTGTTTTTTCCTAGTGGAAAAGGGTCCCCCTGCAAATTCCCGTATCAAGTGATCCGGGAATCCTACCGGGTTGAACACGTGTTCAACCCGGTAAACTGTGTAGTGTGAACGGGAGTCGTGTCGCCGTTCACAGTGTATGGGAGGGCGGCGCTGGGAGATCATGTGATCTCCCAGCGCTGCCCCTGCAGCGCCACTAGCAGGGTCACCAACCCAGCAATATGCCGGGTTGGTGAGCGCGGTGGGAAAGGGGGCTGTAGCACGGGGCGCAGCCGTGTCAGGCGACGCGGCTGCGACCCGTGCTACAGATGGAAAAGGGGTATTAGCCCTCACTTACACTATTATCTTCTACCTACTGCCAACAGCACCAAATACTAAGGATCAGCCACGATGCTGCTTATTTGTGTTTTATGCCTTCTGCTGCAGTAATGTTTATAAACCTTGTCCATGTTCTGCTGTATTTTTATTTTATACTTTAAGTCCCTTTTTATTGTTTTGTTCATAGTGTGTATGTACTTTATAAGGTGCACTATATGCAAGATAATGATACATGCACATATAAAGTTGAAATGTGAAGAGGTACAAAAGTCTTTTCTCAAGCTCTATTCAAGTGCAATTAGAGTAACTACGTATTCATACACTTTATCAGCATGTAAGTCTTTTGCATTCTTAACTGGGACTAAAAGAGAATTCTTGCTATTAGGATAAATACAGTACACTACAATAAAGTGTACCTGTGTCTGCTTTGATCTGGTTATTTATAATTGCAGCACAAATCAAACAGGTTTCTGTAGCACAGAACTCATTTGCCTATGGGCATTGACCGTTGTTCTGTTGCTAAAACTAATCTGACATACAATCTACTTTCTATTAGCCAGATGTCTCCACCCACACATGCACTATACATGATGCATTCAGTAGAGTTTCTCTTTCTACATTTTCTGTAAATACAACTAGTGGCGTCTTCTTTTACGACCTTTATACTTCTACAATATGTAGACAAAAGTGATTGGACACGGGCAGCAAACAGATCAAGATTTTACAGACGTCAGTACTTTGTAGGTCCACCACGTGTGGTGATTACTGCGAAAACACACTACTTGGCAAACTGTCCACAAGTTCCTGGACAACAGCAGGTGGTTTGTTTTGACATTCCGCCTTAAGGGGGAGTATTCAGTAGCAGTCACTACTGATATGCGATTGCATCTCCCCGATTTCCCCCAGAGTGCACACGTGCAGGACCCGCTCTACGCGTGCTGGGAGATTGCATCTCAGTTATGCGGACGCATCTGCCCGATTGTGAGGCAGAGGCGTTGGATGGGCACCGACGTGGAGTTGGGGTAGGCGTGGCAAACTGAGCTGGGTTCAGGGCGGCTGCGTGCAGTCACATGAGTCCCAGAAAATGGCCTGGCTGCGGAGGCAGGGGGCCATCGCTGCCAGCCATTTACATGTTGGACGGCCCCTCGGCAGGCGATTTTATCATTAGCAGTTTTGCAATCTTAGCAAAACTGCTAATGAAGCTGAATGAGGTCCCAAGTACATTGACCAGCTCAGACACTGAAGACGGTTGAATAGGCCTAAAACGCACCCGTCGCTCCAATTCATCCCAGATATTCTGATTGGGGTAAAGATCTGGACTCTGAGCTGGCCAGTCCATCCGAGTTACCAAATTTTCTGTATGAGAGTCCAGTGTCGCCCTGGAAACATGACAGGTGGCATTGTCGTCCTGAAAAAAAACATTTGTTGTTTCAGAACTGCCACAATGTAGGGAGCACAGAGTTATCGAGAAGCCTCTATACTTCTCCAAGTTCATCTGACCATGATTACAACTAGTAGACCCATGCCAAACCAGCTGAAACAGCCTGACAGCATAACACCACCACCGCCATGCTTTACTGTAGGTACTGTACATGCTGGCTTCAGACGTTCTCCTGGTAATCCCCACACCTAAACACGTCTATCTGATCCGAAAAGTGTAAATCACGATTTGTTACTCACCACCATTGTTCCACTGCCCAGTTGTTGTGCTCTCTACACCATTATAAGCACTAGGCTGTATTTCTCTTTGTGATTAGAGCAGGCCTGGCCAACTCGTAGTTTGTCAACAGATTACAAGCCACAAATCCCAACATGTCCTGCCACAGTTTCAACATTCCCTGAATGCAAAAACAGTGGCTGGGCGTGCTGGGACTTGTAGTTTCACAACACCTGGAGAGCCTCAGGTTAGCCAGGTCCGGATTAGAGTTTTAGGAGCACCTGCTCGCCATAATATCCAAGTGCATGGGCCTCCCTACGAAGTGTTCTTGTCAAAACCAGCACATTAGTGGCCATTTGGAATTCGTCTGCAATGGTATGTATGGGTCGACACTGTTCTTTTGCAGCTCCCTGGTTAGCACTCTCCGGTCCCTAGGTTGCAGTTTCAGGGGTCTTCCAGGGCGAGGGTGCATTCCGGCAATGACAGTTTGTCTTTTTTCATTAATGCGTGGAGGACTAAGACATGTTCTTCCTAACATCCACAATGCTTCTCGCACTCATACCTCCAATCAAGCAGCCTACGAAGATCCCTTTTTCAAATTTTGCAAACTCCTTCTGGCTAGCCATTTCGTTAGAAAACTATCTAAATCAGTGCTACTCTACCCATTTTATACCTTCACAAATACGTGTCTGCTGCAGGAGCACACCATTTCAGTGGTGTGGGGGTGTCCAATCACTTTTGTCAACAAAGTGTAGCACTAAAAACAAATGTAATAAACAGACTGTAGAAAGAAAGAAAGAAAGAAAGAAAGAAGGTAAGTTTACAGCTATTCCCAAAGTATACTTCTTCACTTCTAAGTTTTATAGGACATTAAATTAAGCTAATAAAGTGCTAAAGAGCAACTAAAATTAATATGACTTTAGGAAAAGGCCCCCTCCTTCAAAATGGCAGATCTATGTAGTGCAGACCTGGCCAAAGGTAGATCGGTCTCAGCTCCCAGTAGTGCAGTGCATGGCTCATGTCATGTTGTCACCTGCATGCTGTGGAGAACTTAGGAACCGCACCGCAGAGGACAGACTGGGATCAGATCTCTACCACCAGCTCTGAGACATGCTGCTATGTACTGTGGGCAATTGCTCAACTGCACAAACATCAGTATATGATTGATTGTATTTTGTGGAATACTATCCAAGAAAAAAAATATTAGGGCAATTTTTGACCACCTTAACACCTGCTTACGATTAGGAATGAATATCTGCTGCCCAGATTATTCAGAGCTTTAAGCATTTTTAAAGCAAATTTATCATTAAGTTTCAATGCACTGATGCTGGTAGATCACAACTAAGTGAAAAAAAGTTAATCCAAATGTTACAAAAGTGTGACACCCCTGATGTAATGTTCTGCAGTTCACAAGTATCTTATCCCTGTCCTCTCTTCAGGGTTTCTCCAGGATATGTTGTTATGAAAAAGGAGATTTATGGTAAGACTTACCATTGTTAAATCTCTTTCTGCGAGGTACACTGGATTCCACAGGGGAATAACAACAGGGTGTAGAGTTGGATCTTGATCCGAGGCACCAACAGGCTAAAGCTTTGACTGTTCCCAGGATGCAATGCACCGCCTCCTCTATATCCCGCCTCCAGGCACTGGAGCTCAGTTTTGTTAACCAGTCCAATGCAGTAGCAGGCAAAAGAGACGATAGTAGTTAGCCACATAGAACCACATTCTTGCGACAGGAGAAGTACCAGCGGCTAATGCCATACAAACCCAAAAAAGCTAAGTGCGTCAGTGTGGGCGCCCTGTGGAATCCAGTGTACCTCGCAGAAAGATTTAACAATGGTAAGTCTTACCATAAATCTCCTTTTCTGCAGCGGGGTACACTGGTATTCCACAGGGAATAACATCGAGGATGTCCTAAAGCAGTTCCTCATGGAAGAGGATGCACTGTAGCGGGCACAAGAACCCAGCGTCCAAAGGAAGCATCCTGGGAGGCGGAAGTATCAAAGGCACAGAACCTAATGAACGTGTTCACTGAGGAGCACGTAGCCGCCTTGCACAATTGTTCGAGGGACGCGCCACGGCAGGCCGCCCAAGAAGGTCCAACAGACCGAGTAGAATGGGTCTTGATAGCAGCAGGAACTGGGAGTCCAGCCTGCGCATAAGCCTGTGCAATCACCATTCTAATCCATCTGGCCAAAGTTTGCTTATTCGCAGGCCAGCCACGCTTGTGAAAACCAAAAAGAACAAAGAGAGAATCAGATCTCCTAAGAGAGGTGGTTCTCTTCACATAGATACGGAAAGCCCGTACCATATCCAAAGACCGCTCTTTGGAGGACAAACCAGGAGAGATAAAGGCCGGAACCACAATCTCTTGGTTAAGGTGGAAAGAGGACACCACCTTAGGTAGATAACCAGGTCGAGTACGGTCAAAAATCAGAAAGAAAGACCGACAGGATAAGGCACCCAAGTCTGAAACCCGTCGAGCAGAGGCAATAGTAAGCAAAAATAAGACCTTATGCGTTAACCATTTAAGGTCCACAGACTCAAGAGGTTCAAACGGAGACTCTTGTAAGACATTCAGAACAATGGACAAATCCCAAGGAGCCACAGGAGGGACATAGGGAGGCTGAATCCGTAAAACACCATGAGTGAAAGTATGAACGTCAGGCAGAGACGCAATTTTTCTCTGAAACCACACCGACAAGGCTGAAATATGAACCTTGAGGGAGGACAGACGAAGGCCTAAGTCCAGGCCCTGTTGCAGAAAAGCCAAAAGTTTGGCAGTACTGAACTTGTATGCATTGTAATTCTTAGCCGCACACCAGGTGAAGTAAGTATTCCAAACCCTATAATAAATCCGAGCCGAAGCTGGTTTACGGGCTTTTAAAATAGTTTGAATGACCGCCTCAGAAAATACTTTGGCCCCCAGGAGTGAAGCTTCAAGAGCCACGCCGTCAAACCCAGTCGGGCCAGATCCTGGTAGACAAAAGGGCCCTGAACGAGGAAGTCTGGGCGTTACGGAAGCAGAAGAGGATGCTCTATCGCGAGACCCTGCAGGTCTGAGAACCAATGCCATCAGGGCCACACTGGAGCGACTAGACGTAGTATTCCTCCTTGTTTGAACTTCCTTATTACCCTGGGCAGGAGTGACACTGGAGGGAAAACGAACGGCAACCGAAAGTTCCACGGAATTGCCAGTGCATCCATGAATGCTGCTTGAGGATCCCTTGTCCTTGCTTCGAAGACTGGAACCTTGTGTCGAGACGCCATCAGGTCTACATCTGGTAGGCGCCACTTGTCCACTAGGAGTTGAAAGACTTCTGAATGAAGGCTCCACTCTCCGGCGTGTATGTCCTGATGACTGAGGAAGTCCGCTATCCAGTTGAGGACCCCCGGAATGAACACTGCTGATATGGCTGGCAGATGGCGTTCCGTCCATTGAAGAATATTCGACACTTCCAACATTGCCATGCGGCTTCGCGTGCCGCCTTGATGATTTATGTACGCCACCGTGGTGGCATTGTCCGACTGTACTTGAACAGGCCTGTTCTGTACCAGAGGCAGGGCAAGTTTCAGAGCATTGAACACTGCCCGCAACTCCAGAATATTTATCGGGAGGCAAGATTTCTCCCTGGTACACCGACCCTGAAGAGAGTGTTGCTCCAACACTGCGCCCCAACCCCGCAGACTGGCATCCGTCGTTAGGAGGACCCAGTTGGAGATCCAGAAGGGACGATCCCTGCTCAACTGTTGGTCCTGTAGCCACCAGCTCAGTGACAGACGAACCTCCGGAGTCAAGGAAATCATGTGAGATCTGATCTGGTGAGGCAGGCCGTCCCACTTGGAAAGGATTAACCTCTGCAGAGGGCGGGAATGAGATTGAGCGTACTCTACCATGTTGAAAGCCGACACCATGAGGCCTAATACTTGTATCGCAGAGTGTATCGACACTGTCGGGCGAGAGAGGAAGCATCTTATCCTGTCCTGAAGTTTCAGGACCTTCGCTGGAGACAAGAACAAACGTTGGTTGTGTGTGTCCAAGAGTGCCCCCATGCGAACCATGTTCTGAGCAGGGACCAGCGAGCATTTCTTCCAATTGATGAGCCATCCATGGGCTTGTAGGAATTGGACCGTTCGTTCTAGATGACGGAGGAAAACCTTTGGGGAGTTCGCCAGGATCAGAAAGTCGTCCAGATACGGCAGGATCCTGATGCCTTGACGACAGAGAACGGCCGTCATAACTGCCATGACCTTGGTGAAGAGCCGAGGAGCTGTGGTCAGTCCAAAAGTCAAGGCTTGGAATTGATAATGTAGGTTGCCAATAGCAAACCGCAGATACCGCTGATGCAACATGGCAATAGGTATGTGTAGATAAGCATCCTGTATGTCCAGGGATACTCTATTGTTCTGGCTCCAAAGCCAGAACAATAGAGTTTCCATACGGAATTTGGATACCTTCACAAATTTGTTCAAAGACTTAAGGTTGAGAATGGGCCGAGAGGATCCATTCGGCTTCAGGACTAGGAACAGAGTTGAATAGTACCCCCTGCCCATCTGAGACAGAGGCACCGGCACTATCACTCTTGTGTCCAGGAGGGATTGTGCCAACAAATGTAGAGTTTTTGCTTTTAATGGATCCGAAGGGATAACTGTCGAGCAAAACTGGTGAGTGGGACGTGTCTTGAAAGAGATGGCGTATCCGCGAGTGACGACTTCCCTCACCTAGGCGTCTGAAGTGGTCTGTAACCATACCTGGATGAACCAGAGAAGTCGGCCTCCCACCCTGGGGTCCCCCAGCGGGAGGCACGCCCCGTCATGCAGCAGGCTTGTCTGGTTTGGAAGCAGGCTCACGGGCAGCCCAAGTACGTTTAGGCTTGGAGGTTTTGGAAGTGCGAGCCTGTTTCGGGTACGCCTGACCCTTTGCTTTACTTGGAGGTCGAAAGGAACGAAAGGAGGTACTTTTAGCCTTCGGAGCCGAAGGATTAGTACTTGGTAGACATGCAGTCTTAGCAGACGCTAAGTCAGCAACAATCTTGTTCAAATTATCCCCGAATAGTATGTCTCCCTTAAAAGGTATCACCTCCAAGGTCTTTTTAGAGTCCAGGTCCACCGACCAGGACCGCAACCACAGAATCCGGCGAGCAAGAATGGACGTAGTAGACGCTTTGGCCACCAGAACACCGGCATCAGAGGCCGCCTCCTGAATGTAATGAGAGGCTGTGGTAATATATGAAAGACACTGTCTGGCATTATCAGAAAAATTCAGAGGTAGATCTGCCTCAACAGCTTGAACCCAGGCTTCAATTTCTTTTGCAGCCCAATAAGCTGCTATAGAGGGTCTATGTACGGCACCCCGCAAGAGTGTAAATAGACTTCAAGCAACCCTCCACACGATTATCCGTCGGTTCCTTCAGAGAGGTGACGGTAGTGACAGGAGAGTAGAAGACACCATAAGACGCGCTACATGCGAGTCCACCGGTGGTGGTGTTTCCCAATTCTTACTTAACGCTGCAGAGAGGGGATAACGAGCTAGCATCTTTGTAGACAGGGAGAATTTCTTTCCTGGAGACTCCCAGGATTCCTTACGTATGTCAACTAAATGGTCAGAATGTGGCAAAACTAATTTAGTAACCTTCTGAAGTTTGAACTTATCAGGTTTCTTAGACGTATCTGGAGGTTCAGTTTCATCATCAATCTGAAGAATCAGTTTGAGGGCTTCCATAGGTCAGGAACATCAACCTGCATTGTAGATTCCTCATCGGAAGCATCTGCATTAGTGTCTGATGGGTCAGTGTATACCCCATCTTCATCGGATGAAGTATCCGAAATAGGAGTGGATTGTGAGGAAAAAATGGCCCGCTTAGATGACCCTTTGGTCCTAGGAGGGCGAGGTTTAGGTTTTTGTTTAACTAAAGACTGATGTAACTGCTGTAACTGAGTTGACATAGTATCTGCCCATGGCAAATTAACTACAGGGACAATATGTGGCTGTAATGGCACAGGAGGTCCCAGAGGGGGCGTAAGTCTCGTTACAAGCGTAGTCCGTAAACTAGAAAAACTCTTTTCAGGGCTGCTTTCCATGTTAGCTTCTTGCACTGCAGGCACCAACTTACAAACTGAGCTCCAGCGCCTGGAGGTGGGGATATAGAGGAGGCGGTGCAGTGCATCCTGGGAACAGTCAAAGCTTTAGCCTGTTGGTGCCTCGGATCAAGATCCAACGCTACACGCCAATGTTATTCCCTGTGGAATACCAGTGTACCCTGCTGCAGAAATAGGATTTAAATACATATTGGTAAATCCTTTTCTCGTAGTCCATAAGTGATATTGGGGACACATTAGTGTGATGGGTATAGACGGGGTCCAAAGGAGCCAGTGCACTTTAAATTTCTTCAACTGGGTGTGCTGGCTCCCCCCCTCTATGCCCCCTCCTACAGGCAGTTTAGAAAAAAAGTGCCCTCAGGAGAGGATGCACACTCTGCTAGCTCCAGAGTTTTTCTTCAATTTCTTTTAAAGTTTTGTTTATTTGGGTATGCTGTTTGGGCAACAGCATACTTGCTTCGTGGGAGTTAGGGGGGGGGGTGTGTGGTCACCGGCCTCGCGAGGTGCAGAGCCGCTTCCCCGCTGCAGGACCACCGTCCCGAGTGGTTGTTTGTTCAGCGGGGCACTGTGCCTTGGCTGTCGCATCCGCAGCATGCCGAACACCCCTACCAGATGCCTGAAGGTGACAACAGTGGTGAGTACAAATTGGGGGCCCCGCTAGAGGGGTCCCCCAGTTCATTGTGCGGCTAACACGTAGGGGTGACATACGGGTCCATCCTGGGTGGGACCCGCTATAGCCCCCTGTGAAGACTGGCTAGAGGTGGGCTTAACTTATCATTTATGAGACGTTTTAAACATTTTGAAGACATTGCCAGTATAAAAAAACTTCAGTAGCTCCAACGCCATTAAGGGGGGCAGAGCTACATAAGAGCGGGCTCAGCTGCATTTTGGCGCCTTCCTCTGCATAAGCAGCAGCCGCAGCCTCACACAGCTCTTCCAGACGCTGGATCACTGGTAAAGGGCGTCACTTGGGGGAGAGCCGCTATTTGTGCACATTACCGATAAGAAATTATTTTAAAACAAGCAGTGTTTCACCGATATAATTGCTAGTAGCCTCACTGGGGCTCTCTAGCTTTGGGTGTCTCTTCCTCTGTGTCTCCTCTCACATACAGTGGGGCAGGCTTGCATTATAACTGTCTGTGTTGTATGTGTGTTACTTTCATTATGGTAAAAATAAGATTTTACTCACCGGTAAATCTATTTCTCGTAGTCCGTAGTGGATGCTGGGAACTCCGTAAGGACCATGGGGAATAGCGGGCTCCGAAGGAGGCTGGGCACTCTAGAAAGATTTATGACTACCTGGTGTGCACTGGCTCCTCCCACTATGACCCTCCTCCAAGCCTCAGTTAGGACACTGTGCCCGGACGAGCTGACATAATAAGGAAGGATTTTGAATCCCGGGTAAGACTCATACCAGCCACACCAATCACACCGTATAACTCGTGATACTATACCCAGTTAACAGTATGAATATAACTGAGCCTCTCAACAGATGGCTCAACAATAACCCTTTAGTTAGGCAATAACTATATACAAGTATTGCAGACAATCCGCACTTGGGATGGGCGCCCAGCATCCACTACGTACTACGAGAAATAGATTTACCGGTGAGTAAAATCTTGTTTTCTCTGACATCCTAGTGGATGCTGGGAACTCCGTAAGGACCATGGGGATTATACCAAAGCTCCCAAACGGGCGGGAGAGTGCGGGTGACTCTGCAGCACCGAATGAGAGAACTCCAGGTCCTCCTCAGCCAGGGTATCAATTTTGTAGAATTTTGCAAACGTGTTTGCCCCTGACCAAGTAACAGCTCGGCAAAGTTGTAAAGCCGAGACCCCTCGGGCAGCCGCCCAAGATGAGCCCACCTTCCCTGTGGAATGGGCTTTCACTGATTTAAGATGCGGCAGTCCAGCCGCAGAATGCGCCTGCTGAATCGTGTCACAGATCCAGCGAGCGATAGTCTGCTTAGAAGCAGGAGCACCCAGCCTGTTGGGTGCATACAGGATAAATAGCGAGTCAATTTTTCTGACTCTAGCCGTCCAGGAAACATAATTTTTCAAGGCCCTGACTACGTCCAGTAACTTGGAATCCTCCAAGTCCCTAGTAGCCGCAGGCACCACAATAGGTTGGTTCAAGTGAAAAGCTGATACCACCTTAGGGAGAAACTGGGGACGAGTCCTCAATTCTGCCCTATCCATATGGAAAATCAGATAAGGACTTTTATATGACAAAGCCGCCAATTCTGATACACGCCTGGACGAAACCAAGGCCAATAACATGACCACTTTCAACGTGAGATATTTTAAATCCACGGTTTTTAGTAATTCAAACCAATGTGATTTTAAGAAACTCAACACCACGTTGAGATCCCAAGGTGCCACTGGAGGCACAACCGGGGGCTGAATATGCAGCACTCCTTTTACAATGTCTGAACTTCAGGTACTGAAGCTAATGCTTTCTGGAAGAAAATCGACAGAGCCGAGATCTGTATCTTAATGGAGCCTAATTTTAGGCCCATAGACACTCCTGCTTGTAGGAAATGCAGAAATCGACCTAGTTGAAATTCCTCTGTTGGGGCCTTTTTTGGCCTCACACCAAGCAACATATTTCCGCCATATGCGGTGATAATGTTTTGCAGTTACATCTTTCCTGGCTTGAATCAGCGTAGAATGACTTCCTCCGGAATGCCCTTTTCCTTTAGGATCCGGCGTTCAACCGCCATGCCATCAAAACGTAGCCGCGGTAAGTCTTGGAACAGACAGGGCCCCTGCTGCAGCAGGTCCTGTCTGAGCGGCAGAGGCCATGGGTCCTCTGATACATTTTCTTGAAGTTCTGGGTACCAGGCTCTTCTTGGCCAATCCGGAACCACGAGTATCGTTCTTACTCCTCGCCTTCTTATTATTCTCAGTACCTTTGGTATGAGAGGCAGAGGGGGGAATACATAAAACGACTGGTACACCCACGGTGTTACCAGCGCGTCCACAGCTATCGCCTGAAGGTGCCTTGACCTGGCGCAATATCTTTTATAGCTTTTTGTTGAGGCGGGACGCCTTCATGTCCACCTGTGGCCTTTCCCAATGGTGTACAATTCTTTGGAAGACTTCTGGATGAAGTCCCCACACTCTCGGGTGGAAGTCGTGTCTGCTGAGAAGATCTGCTTCCCAGTTGTCCACTCCGGGAATGAACACTGCTGACAGTGCTAACACATGATTTTCCGCCCATCGGAGAATCCTTGTGGCTTCTGCCATCGCCATCCTGCTTCTTGTGCCGCCCTGTTGGTTTACATGGGTGACTGCCGTGATGTTGCCTGATTGGATCAGGACCGGCTGGTTTTGAAGCAGAGGCCTTGCCTGACTCAGGGCATTGTAAATGGCCCTCTGTTCCAGAATTTTATGTAGGGAAGTCACCTGACTAGACCAAAGTCCCTGGAAGTTTCTTCCCTGTGTGACTGCCCCCCAGCCTCAAAGGCTGGCATCCATGGTCACTAGGACCTAGTCCTGTATGTCGAATCTGCGGCCCTCTTGAAGATGGGCACTCTGCAGCCACTACAGTAGAAATACCCTGGTCCTTGGAGACAGGGTTATCAGCCTAATGCATCTGAAGATGCGACCCGGACCACTTGTCTAACAGGTCCCCCTGAAAAGTTCTTGCATGGAACCTGCCGAATGGGATTGCTTCGTAGGAAGCTAACATTTTTCCCAGGACTCGCGTCCAAAGATGCACCGATAACTGTTTTGGCTTCAGGAGGTCTCTGACTAGAGATGACAGCTCCTTGGCTTTCTCCACCGGGAGAAACACTTATTTCTGGTCTGTGTCCAGAACCATCCCCAGGAACAGTAGACGTGTCGTAGGAACCAGCTGTGACTCTGGACTGTTTAGAGTCCAACCGTGCTGTTGTAGCACTTTCCAAAATAGTGCTACCCCGACTAGCAACTGCTCCTTGGACCCCGCCCTTATAAGGAGATTGTCCAAGTATGGGATAATTAAAACTCCCCTTTTTCGAAGGAGTATCATCATTCCGGCCATTACCTTGGTAACACCCTCGGTGCCATGTACAGTCCAAACGGCAGAGTCTGGACTTGGTAATGGTAATCCCGTACCACAAATCTGAGGTACTCCTGACGAGTATAGTAAATAGGGACATGCAGGTAAGCATCCTTGATGTCCCGGGATACCATGTAATCCCCCTCGTCCAGGCTTGCAATAACCGCCCTGAGCGATTCCATCTTGAACTTGAATTTTTTATACATGTGTTAAAGGATTTTAAATATAAAGAAGGGTCACACCGAACCATGCGGTTTCGGTACCCCAACCGTGTGGAATAGTAACCCCGTCCTTGTTGAAGTAGGGGCACCTTAAGTATTACCTGCTGGGAATACAGCTTATTAATTGCCTCTAGCACAGCCTCCCTGCCTGAGGGAGTTGTCGGCAAGGCATATCTGAGGAAACGGCGGGGGGGGAAGACATCTCGAATTCCAGCTTGTACCCCTGAAATACTACTTGAATGAAACAGGGATCCACCTGTGAGCGAGCCCACTGATCGCTGAAACTTTTGAGACGGCCCCCCACCGTACCTGGCTACATCTGTGGAGCCCCCGCGTCACGCTGTGGACTCAGAGGAAGCGAGAGAAGAATTATGATTCTGGGAACAGGCTGACTGGTGCAGCTTTTTCCCTCTTCCCTTGTCTTTGTACAGAAAGGAAGCGCCTTTGACCCGCTTGCTTTTCTGAAGCCGAAAGGACTGTACCTGATAATACAGTGCTTTCTTAGTCTGTGAGGAAAACGGAGGAAAAAATATTTCTTCCCAGCTGTTGCTGCGGATACGAGGTCCCAGAGACCATCCCCAAATAATTCCTCACCCTTATAAGGCAGAATCTCTATGCGCCTTTTAAGGTCAGCATCACCTGTCCAGGGACAGGTCTCTAATACCCTCCTGACAGAATGGACATTACATTCATTTTGGATGCCAGCCGGCAAAATATCCCTCTGTGCATCCCTCATATATAAGACGACGTCTTTAATATGTTCTCATGTTAGCAAACTAGTATGTTTGACAGGGTCACCGACCACGCTGCAGCAGCATGCTCTGCAGGTTTCAGTCTAGTACCTGAGTGTGTAAATACAGACTTCAGGATAGCCTCCTGCTTTTTATCAACAGGTACCTTCAAAGTGGCCGTTCCTAAAACGGCAGTGCCACCTATTTTGACAACCGTGTGAGCGCCTTATCCACCCTAGGGGATATCTCCCAGCGTAACTTATCCTCTGGCAAGAAAAGGTACGCCATCAGTAACTTTTTAGAAATTACCAGTTTCTTATCAGGGGGAACCCACGCTTTTCACACACTTCATTCATTCATCTGATGGGGGAACAAAACACTGCCTGCTTTTTCTCCCCAAACATAAAAACCCCATTTTTAGAGGTTAATGTCAGAAATGTGTAACACATTATTTTTATTGCCGGGATCAAGTCACGGATGTTCCTAGTGGATTGTGTATATGTCTCAACCTTGTCGACACTGGAGTCAGACTGCCATCTGAAAGAGCAGGCGTTTTTGAGCCCCTGATGGCCTTTGAAACGCCTGGGCAGACACGGGCTGAGAAGCCGGCTGTCCCACAGCTGTTACGTCATCCACCCTTTTATGTAAGGAGTTGACACTGTCGGTTAATACCTTTCACCTAACCATCCACTCTGGTGTGGGCCCCACAGGGGGCGACATCACCTTTATCGGCATCTGCTCCGTCACTATATAAGCCTCTTCCTCAAACATGTCGACACAGCTGTACCGACACACCGCACACACACAGGGAATGCTCTGACTGAGGACAGGACCCACAAAGCCCTTTGGGGAGACAGAGAGAGAGTATGCCAGCACACACCAGAGCGCTATATAATGAGGGGATTAACACTATAACTGAGTGAATTTTCCCCCATAGCTGCTTGTATATACAATATTGCGCCTAAATTTAGTGCCCCCCCTCTCTTTTTTACCCTTTGAGCCTGAAAACTACAGGGGAGAGCCAGGGAGCTTCCTTCCAGCGGATCTGTGAAGGAGAAATGGCGCCAGTGTGCTGCAGGAGATAGCTCCGCCCCTTTTCCGCGGCCTATTCTCCCGCTTTTTTCCATATTCTGGCAGGGGTTTTTTCCACATATATAGCCTCTGGGACTATATATTGTGGAGTTTTTGCCAGCCAAGGTGTTTTTATTGCTTCTCAGGGCGCCCCCCCCCAGCGCCCTGCACCCTCAGTGACCGGAGTATGAAGTGTGTGTGAGGAGCAATGGCGCACAGCTGCAGTGCTGTGCGCTACCTTGGTGAAGACTGATGTCTTCTGCCGCCGTTTTTCCGGACCTCTTCTTGCTTCTGGCTCTGTAAGGGGGACGGCGGCGCGGCTCCGGGACCAAACACCAAGGACTGGGCCTGCGGTCGATCCCTCTGGAGCTAATGGTGTCCAGTAGCCTAAGAAGCCCAATCCGGCTGCAAGCAGGCGAGTTCGCTTCTTCTCCCCTTAGTCCCTCGCTGCAGTGAGCCTGTTGCCAGCAGGTCTCACTGAAAATAAAAAACCTAAATCTATACTTTCTTTCTAAGGGCTCAGGAGAGCCCCTAGTGTGCATCCAACCTCGGCCGGGCACAAGATCTAACTGAGGCTTGGAGGAGGGTCATAGTGGGAGGAGCCAGTGCACACCAGGTGGTCATAAATCTTTCTAGAGTGCCCAGCCTCCTTCGGAGCCCGCTATTCCCCATGGTCCTTACGGAGTTCCCAGCATCCACTAGGACGTCAGAGAAACACAAGTTATGCAGTATATGTAACACCAGATTCTCCCCACTCTCATCTGGTTCCAATTCATGTGTGCAGTGTAGCCAGTCCTCACAAAATGTTGAGGAGACTGTGGGGGAGGGTCACGAGCCTTCCTGGCTGGGTGTAATCAAAATTAGGATGTCTGATATGTCATCTCAGCTCACTGCAAATGCCCACAAAACACAATACAGCATTTCATATATATAGCATTTCGTAAATACGGCACAGTACAATGTTTTGTTAATGTGCCACCGTGACTCGGTCTTCCCCCCTTGTATCTACCACTGTACACGGTGCTAGGTCTGGCAAGCATGGAGGGTTTTCTAGCACTGCACCCTGCTTCTCGGCCTAAAACTGCTTCACAGAGACAGCGGTGTGGGCTGGTGCGTTGATCTGCTGGAGGATGAAACCATTTTTCCACAACTCTGGCCTTTTTTTTCTGAACCTTTCCCATAAAGCTTCTAGAATATTTTTGTAGTAATGTTGATTCACCATTGCGCCAGCTGGTACCCAGTCTGCCAAAATAGCACCCTTGATTTAAAAGGGAACAAAAAACATGGCTTTTAATTTGGATTTGCTTTGACATGCTTTTTTCATTCTTGGCTATGATGGCGTTTTCCAGTACAGGATCATCTGGGGGCAGAGCATCACTCAGCTGGCCCAACAAATTTTTCTTCTTAAATTGTGACTATGGGCCCGATTCAGCATGGATCGCAAAAGCATAATCTTTCTCTAATGGGCAAAACCATGTTGCAATGCAGGTGGGGCAAATCTAACATGTTCAGAGAGAGTTAGATTTGGGTGGGTTATTTTGTTTCTGTGCAGGGTAAATACTGGCTGCTTTATTTTTACACTGCAATTTAGATTTCAATTCAAACACACCCCACCTAAATCTCTCTGCACATGTTATATCTGCCCCACCTGCAGTGCAACATGGTTTTGCCTATTAGAGAAAGATTTTGTTTTTCGATCCATGCTGAATCAGGCCCTATATTTCTAAGATCTGTATTATCCACCAAATTGGTAAGCAGATCCTTAAATCAAACATTAGCATTTTAACATGCACAATGGTGGAAGTAAGCCTGTAAGTAAAGTATTCAGATAATTTTTTATGTTTTTCTTCCCCCCAGGTATTCAAGACTGAAAAGGCTCACTAACAGCAGATAGGTGGGGATGAATCCCCAGTGCATGTGGCAAAGGCAGGTAAACAAACCACTCAACATATTATGTACAATCTCTGCAAAGTAAATATGTTTAATAAAATGACAGACATTTTTGTGCTTGTTAAACATAGGTGCAATGTAAATGAAAGTAATGATTAACTGATGTAGTGTAGGAGTTCTAACCTATTTTGCATGCTTAGCGCTGGGGATTGTTGGCTAATAAAATAAAAATATGCAGTAAACAATAGCAACCAGACATCACACCCACAACCTGGCAGGTGCATACCAGGTGCAGCATTTCTGTATTAGGTCTATCTACAAAAAAGAAAAAAGAAAAAAGTTCCGACCTATACTCATCATGACTGCAGTGCAGGTATGGGAATGTATGCTTGAAGCAGCACAGGGTTAAAATAAAATGTTTGTACAGCATACAGTAATATGCACTGAATTCCACACATGTGGCAATAATATCACTGTTTATAGCATGCAATATATTTTCCTACTTGAGTGAATTGTTTAGGACAGGCCTGCCCAACCTGTGGCTCTCCAGCTGTTATGAAGTATGCCTTGTCACAGTTTTGCTAAAATGTGGCAAGGCATGCTGGGATATGTAGTTTCACAACAGCTGGAGAGCCACAGGTTGGCCAAGCCTGGTTTAGGACATCCTGAAAGATACTGTACAAATAAGGGTGTTACCTTGTTTTGTCTTTTCCCCCCACATTCAGAGATATTTGATTATATTATGTACTTTGTAAGAAAGTCACTTACATTCAGTAGTAATGAATAATATTCTTATCATTGCCTTGTCTAACTTAAAGACAGCAGCATGAAAAATGGAGCAAGAAGAATATGCTTATCTATTTTGCACACATTGCATATAACATAATTAAGTACACTTTTAAAACTCATACCCACAATTAGTTTAACAACTTAACTATTTTTTCCCCAAAAACCGCAAAGAAATGGTCTTCTTTTTTTTGTTAATGAGTGAATTAGGTGAAGAACATGTATTTAAAAAAAATGTTTTATATGTGTAAACAATCTGTTTATCAAACATCGAAATGGCACCATCAGAACATCGCAACTTTAAATTTTCACAGCTGCGGAGCTACCAGGTACACACTGGGGAGGTAAATTTACACTTCCCCAGTGGCTGCTATTATTTGCAGCTGCCGGGTGAAAGGTGCTGCCGTGATCAGCAGTGATCGGCGGCACGGAATACACTGGGGGAGGATTCAGGGAGGCAGAAGGACCAGAAGGTACCTCTGAAAGCAGCAGCTGCGGGAAGTTTTTCTTCCCTGCAGCCTGCACACACTGTATCTGACTGGTTGATAAGGCTGGTGCTGGACTTGCTGGTGTGGTTGCATCTGATGTGACCATGCCAGGCACGTGGTAAAACACATGCAAACATGTTGAAAGAGACCCCTACATCTGCAACATATTGGGGTAATTCCTAATTTTGCTGATGACTGGGTCGGATCATCAGCAAAACCCAACATGTAGGAAATCTTGAATAGTCGATTCTAACCTAAAAATTATTGGAATCCGTGAGTTGGGAATTTTTATCAATTAAGATTTTGACAATCCTCCACAAAAATCGCATATGGTTGATATATGGTCGCATATGGGCCCTCATTCAGAGTTGTTCGCTCGCTTGCTGCTTTTAGCAGCATTGCACACGCTTAGCCGACGCCCTCTGGGAGTGTATCTTAGCTTACCAGAATTGCGAACGAAAGATTAGCAGAATTGCGAATAGAAATTTCTTAGCAGTTTCTGAGTAGCTCGAGACTTACTCCTACATTGCGATCAGTTCAGTCAGTTTCGTTCCTGGTTTGACGTCACAAAGACACCCAGCGTTCGCCCAGACACTCCCCCGTTTCTTCAGACACTCCCGCGTTTATCCCAGAAACGCCTGCGTTTTTTCGCACACTCCCAGAAAACGGCCAGTTTCCGCCCAGAAACACCCACTTCCTGTCAATCACACTACGATCACCAGAACGATGAAAAATCCTCGTTAGGCCGTAAGTAAAATACCTAACTTTTGTGTATAATAACTAAGCGCATGCGCTCTGCGAACCTTGCGCATGCGCAGTAAGCGACTAATCGCAGTATAGCGAAAATCGTCAACGAGCGAACAACTCGGAATGACCCCCATGGTTGACTGATCAGATTGGCACCAGGGACTCGGTCGGGGAAGTGTCAGCTAGATGTATGAGCCACATAATACTAGAAACCATTCATGGTTTCTAATAACCAGATCCATTGGATGCTTATACTTGTGTCGCTGTAGCGTTTTTCAGAATATTACTTGTTCCTCTTTTTGCACTAACAGCATAAAAGTACATCAAAAGGTCTAAAAGGCTAGTAAAAATATAACAAAACCAGTAAAATGCAAGTGAGTACTGTCCCTGAATGAAAAATAAAATAAAAATACATATATAGACATCTGTTCTTTCTCTAGTGTTTTTATGGCCTATAAAAACATGGATGCAACACTTAGATGGCGATTCAGTTGCCCAATCTACCATTCAAAGTGACGGGAAACTGCAGGGCATTATTCAAATGGGTTTTATTTTTTATACACGTCGCACCCAAACACACCGGGTTTAGCCACATAAAACTGGGCACCAAACTTATGTAAAAAAAAAAAAAAAAAGAAGAAGATGACAATTAGACAGGTAGCAGTTTATTTACCGACGGACACAATATCGACGGTCATAATCCCGACACCCATTGACCGACAGTCAAAATACCAACATGTTCAACATGCCGACAGTCACAATACCGACATTTGAAATGCAGACATGTGTCTTTAAGGAATTTTTGCCCCAAAACAGACTTGTTTATACTTTACCATCCCAGTGGACCTGGAGGGGGAATAGAATAGTGTGCCAAGCGCAGCGGGGCATCGTGCCCGAAGTGCGAGGGGGCGCGGTACACTTAGTGTCCATGTCGACATGGACACAAAAAAAAGAAAATAAAAACTAAATGTCAGTATTTTGACATGTCGGCAGTTTGAATTTCGGTATTCTGACTATGGGGTATATTCAATTGCTGTCGGGTCCTTTCCAACGGAAAGGACCCGACAGCTCTGTATTCAATGAAGGGCCAAACCCAATAGGTTTGGCCAGTTCCCGACAGTGTCAATCCGACTTTTTTAAAAGTCGGATTAACATTGTTGGAAACTGGGCTAAAAACCTGTCGGATTTGGCCCCGCTTCTGACAATACACGCGGCTCAGCGGCTGATGCCGCCGATCCGCGTGTATTCCAACAAGTCGGAATTCCCAACTTGTCGGAAAAAATTAGGCTGTATTGAACTGCCAGGTTTCCGACTCTAAATGAATATACCCAAGTTGTCATTTTGAACATGTCAGCATAATGAATGTAGGCCAATGGCTGCTGGGATTATGACCGCCAGTTAATCATACTTAACCCAATTAGACACATGAAGATCCAGTAAGGACAAGTAAAGTGAGGCCAGTCTAAACTGTTTTAAATAGTTTTAGTAAACCCTAATGACACACAAACCTACTAGAGCCTAAAGTGATTCGAACATGGGGCCTAATTCAGACCTGATCGCTGCTGTGCGTTTTCGCACAGCAGCCGATCAGGTCTGAACTACGCATCCGCCGGCACAGCAGTGCACCGGCGCATGCCATACAGCCGACGGCTGTCTAAGCCCTGCGATCGTCTCTGCCTGATTGACAGGCAGAGGCAGTTGCTGGGCGGGAGGTGGTGGGCCGGCTGCGTTTGGCTGCCATTTAGGGGGCGCGGTCCGGGAAAGGCAGGTGTGCCCGGACCGTTGGGGGGGGGGGGTTGTGGCGGCTGCATGACGTCACACGCAGCAGCTGCGACCCTCACAGCGGTGGAAGGGTGTCGGCCTGACATGCGGCGCGGTCTAGCCCTGTGCTGGGCATCCCCCAGCATGTCTGTGTGACTGATCGTAGATGTGCTAAATTATGATCAGGTCTGAATTAGGCCCATGGAGTATTTCACCATCTTCAATTGAAAATGAAACATTGCTCCATTTTCGGGGTATTTTTTCTTTTTGGTGCAAGCGTCTATACCAGAGGTTCCCAAACCGTGTGCCGTGGCTCCCTGGGGTGCCTCGGGACACTTGCAGGAGTGCCCTGGGTTGGTGGTCCAGGACCAATTCAAATTATTCATGGTCATTATAATAGGCAAAACCAGTGCTGGTGGCTGCCAGTCATAAAATATGTGGCCAAACAGAAGCAAATCTTGTCCCTCACCACACAACTGACCCTAAGGATGACATATAAACGCGATCTACTTAATGTAATATTTCTTTCTAAATTTCTCAATAAGAAATTTTTGGCCTACGGGTGCCGTGAAAAAAAATCCTGATATTCTAGGGCGCCGTGATTCAAAAAAGTTTGGAAACCACTGGTCTATACCCAGACTCTATTACAAGATCTATAAAGAAGTGAATCATCACATTACTGTTCATTTTCCCTTCCACTATACACTGCAGAAACACACGCCTTTATGAATTTCACAGTGACAGTACAAATATGGGTATTGATCAAAATGCTTTGAAGAGACTTTGTAATAAAACATTGCACTGTGTAAGTCACATGTCAGAATACAGCAGGAACTGCAGTCTCTGATAATGGCAGCACTGAAATACAGAAAGTACAAATGCAGAAGTCACATGAATTCATAATTGCTTATTTTAAAGACAAACAGAACTTCCCCAACCAGACTTAGCAATGAGCAGCTGTCCCACTTCCAAACCATGTTCTGCAGTCACACTGATAGCTGGAGACTAGCGTGTACATTAAGTTTCTCTAACACACTGCCACAGTGAACAAACGTGCATGCTAATAAGTATGACAAATGTAGTGACGGCAATGGAGTGCAGACTGAAAGATTATATCGTTAAGACGGCATGACTTCAAAATTAGCCATAAAAGTGAAAAAAAAAAAAAAAAAAAAGGAAGAAGAAGAATTAAACACTTTTTTCTTGTTAAAAACTCAGCACTAAAGGGCCGTACTGACGGGGACATTTCCTCAGAGATGTGTGCTGAGCGGTCTAGCGCAGACCGCTCAGCACACATCTCTTACCCCCAACTCAGCACAGCGCGATTTGCTGAGCGAGGGGGGGACGGACACGGGGGCCGCTCATTTCACCCAGCGGTGAAATGAGTGACCTGCTAGATTGTGCCTGCACGCAGGCCAATCTAGCACTGGCGATGGTGACGTGCGGCACCCTACACACGGAGCAATGTTCTAAGCAATCTAGTCAGATTGCTTAGAAATGAGCTAAACATCACTCCGTGTGTACCCCCCTTTAGAGAAAGCAACAAATGTTACGGCTTCATCTCCATTTCATTTTTACTTTTGTTTTTATTTTATCAGGCCATTTTCAGAGCCACTAGATGAAAGGCTTTGCAGCAGATCATTAGTCATGCACCTCTAAACTGACTGCCTATAATTTGTATTTCCTTCATTAATAATAATAATAATAATAATAATAATTTTATTTATATAGCGCTCTTTCTCCAACAGGACTCAAGGCGCTTTACAGATATCAAAAACAATGCACATGATACAGAGGATTTGAGTAATACAACAATAGACAAGCAACACAGACATAAAAGAAAAACCTTAAGCCCACAGAAAGCATAACACGCAGGATTTGGTGCAGGCATTTTGGGTAATAACTTCCAAGGGTTGTGTATTCCACCCTCACAGGTACCAAGTGCAGCAGCCATCTTGGGCGCTCAGCGTAGGATTACCCAGGGTGGAATAGTCTACCCCTAGAAGAGATGACACAAAAATAAGAATTTACTTACCAATAATTCTATTTCTCGTAGTCCGTAGTGGATGCTGGGAACTCCGTAAGGACCATGGGGATTAGCGGCTCCGCAGGAGACTGGGCACAAAAGTAAAAGCTTTAGGACTACCTGGTGTGCACTGGCTCCTCCCCCTATGACCCTCCTCCAAGCCTCAGTTAGGATACTGTGCCCGGACGAGCGTACACAATAAGGAAGGATTTTGAATCCCGGGCAAGACTCATACCAGCCACACCAATCACACCGTACAACCTGTGATCTGAACCCAGTTAACAGCATGATAACAGAGGAGCCTCTGAAAAGATGGCTCACAACAATAATAACCCGATTTTTGTAACAATAACTATGTACAAGTATTGCAGACAATCCGCACTTGGGATGGGCGCCCAGCATCCACTACGGACTACGAGAAATAGAATTATCGGTAAGTAAATTCTTATTTTCTCTAACGTCCTAGTGGATGCTGGGAACTCCGTAAGGACCATGGGGATTATACCAAAGCTCCCAAACGGGCGGGAGAGTGCGGATGACTCTGCAGCACCGAATGAGAGAACTCCAGGTCCTCCTCAGCCAGGGTATCAAATTTGTAGAATTTAGCAAACGTGTTTGCCCCTGACCAAGTAGCTGCTCGGCAAAGTTGTAAAGCCGAGACCCCTCGGGCAGCCGCCCAAGATGAGCCCACCTTCCTTGTGGAATGGGCTTTTACAGATTTTGGCTGTGGCAGGCCTGCCACAGAATGTGCAAGCTGAATTGTGCTACAAATCCAACGAGCAATAGTCTGCTTAGAAGCAGGAGCAAGAAAAAAGGCAATTGTTTCCCCAGCACCCTGAATGATAACAGTAACCAGATATAAATCCCACATGATAATAGAATTCAGAGAGCTTCGTTACACATATTTGCGCAAATGTGTGGTTAAGCCCCAAAGCCGCATCAAGGCCTCTCTGTATATTTGGGGTCCCTAGCGCTATATCTAGGTGCAGGGTGTGGCACCCCAAAATACCAGAATGAGCCAGAAAGCCCAGCGTGGCATACCAGTGTAAAAAACTATAGTGTTAATAAATTAGTATTTAGGAAGCCGAAGCTATAGAGGGGGTGATACAAACATGAAATGTAATTAAAATAGAGAAATAGTGTTAGAAAATTAATAAGTGAAAAGTGTTAATAGAATGTAAAGGTATGCCACACTAAAGCCATCCAGCTCAGCCAGTCCAGAGGCACCACACCTCACACCTCCATTACCCCAATCTGGGTCTAATATTAACCAGCAAGGAGCCACATGATAATGGCTCCTTACTAAATATGTGTAACGAAGATCTCTGAATTCTGTTATCATGTGGGATTTATATCTGGTTACTGTTATCATTCAGGGTGCTGGGGAAACAATTGCCTTTTTTCTTGCTCAGAAATACCCCTTCCTTTCGAGCACCTGAATGATATCACTAAGCTAATTGAGCATTTACCAATCTATGGGGTAAATTTACTAAGATTCGTATTTTCCCGTTTCAGGTCAAAGTTCAATCACGAATGACATCGAAAGTGTAAAACTGCAACTTTTTGAATTTGTTACGATGGATTTACTAAGCTGTCGTATTCGGGTTTTTCTTTTCTTCCGATGTCGATGTCATTCGTGTTTTTTTTGTGTTTTTTACGGCAGTGATTAGCAAAACACTGCCGACTTTTTTACAATTAATCTCGGCCGGATCTGTGTGATCCGTGCTGGGGTTCTATTTTTTTTTTTTTTTTAATTGAACACTGTAAAATTAAAAAAAAAAATTGCGTGGGGTCCCCCCTCCTAAGCATAACCAGCCTCGGGCTCTTTGAGCCGATCCTGGTTGCCGAAATATGGGAAAAAAAATGACAGGGGTTCCCCCATATTTAAGCAACCAGCATCGGGCTCTGCGCCTGGTTCCAAAAATACGGGGGACAAAAAGAGTAGGGGTCCCCCGTATTTTTAAAACCAGCACCGGGCTCCACTAGCTGGACAGATAATGCCACAGCCGGGGGTCACTTTTATATAGTGCCCTGCGGCCGTGGCATCAAAAATCCAACTAGTCACTCCTGGCCGGGGTACCCTGGGGGAGTGGGGACCCCTTCAATCAAGGGGTCCCCCCCCCCCAGCCACCCAAGGGCCAGGGGTGAAGCCCGAGGCTGTCCCCCCCCATCCAATGGGCTGCGGATGGGGAGGCTGATAGCCTTTGTTGTAAAAGAAAAGATATTGTTTTTAGTAGCAGTACTACAAGGCCCAGCAAGCCTCCCCCGCATGCTGGTACTTGGAGAACCACAAGTACCAGCATGCGACGGAAAAACGGGCCCGCTGGTACCTGTAGTACTACTACTAAAAAAATACCCAAAAAAAGACAAGACACACACACCGTGAAAGTATAATTTTATTACATACATACACACATACATACATACTTACCTTAAGTTCCCACGCAGGTCGGTCCTCTTCTCCAGTAGAATCCAAGGGGTACCTGTTGAAGAAATTATACTCACGAGATCCAGGGGTCCAGGCTCCTCGGGAAATCCAGGGGTAATCCACGTACTTGAAAAAAATAACAAAACGGTGTCCCGACCACGAACTGAAAGGGGACCCATGTTTGCACATGGGTCACCTTTCCACGAATGCCAGAAACCCACTTTGACTTCTGTCTAAGTGGGTTTCTTCAGCCAATCAGGGAGCGTCACGTTGTAGCACTCTCCTGATCAGCTGTGTGCTCCTGTCCTCACTGACAGGCAGCACACGGCAGTGTTACAATGTAGCGCCTATGCGCTACATTGTAACCAATGATGGGAACTTTCTGCCCTGCGGTTGACCTAAAGTGACGTCACCGCTGAGCAGAAAGTTCCCAGCATTGGTTACAATGTAGCGCATAGGCGCTACATTGTAACACTGCCGTGTGCTGCCTGTCAGTGAGGACAGGAGCACACAGCTGATAAGGAGAGTGCTACAACGTGGCGCTCCCTGATTGGCTGAAGAAACCCACTTAGACAGAAGTCAAAGTGGGTTTCTGGCATTCGTGGAAAGGTGACCCATGTGCAAACATGGGTCCCCTTTCAGTTCGTGGTCGGGACACCGTTTTGTTATTTTTTTCAAGTACGTGGATTACCCCTGGATTTCCCGAGGAGCCTGGACCCCTGGATCTCGTGAGTATAATTTCTTCAACAGGTACCCCTTGGATTCTACTGGAGAAGAGGACCGACCTGCGTGGGAACTTAAGGTAAGTATGTATGTATGTGTGTATGTATGTAATAAAATTATACTTTCACGGTGTGTGTGTGTCTTGTCTTTTTTTGGGTATTTTTTTAGTAGTAGTACTACAGGTACCAGCGGGCCCGTTTTTCCGTCGCATGCTGGTACTTGTGGTTCTCCAAGTACCAGCATGCGGGGGAGGCTTGCTGGGCCTTGTAGTACTGCTACTAAAAACAATATCTTTTCTTTTACAACAAAGGCTATCAGCCTCCCCATCCGCAGCCCATTGGATGGGGGGGGGGGGACAGCCTCGGGCTTCACCCCTGGCCCTTGGGTGGCTGGGGGGGGGGGGGGGACCCCTTGATTGAAGGGGTCCCCACTCCCCCAGGGTACCCCGGCCAGGAGTGACTAGTTGGATTTTTGATGCCACGGCCGCAGGGCACTATATAAAAGTGACCCCCGGCTGTGGCATTATCTGTCCAGCTAGTGGAGCCCGGTGCTGGTTTTAAAAATACGGGGGACCCCTACTCTTTTTGTCCCCCGTATTTTTGGGACCAGGACCAGGCGCAGAGCCCGATGCTGGTTGCTTAAATATGGGGGAACCCCTGTCATTTTTTTCCCCATATTTCTGCAACCAGGATCGGCTCAAAGAGCCCGAGGCTGGTTATGCTTAGGAGGGGGGACCCCACGCAATTTTTTTAGAAAAAATAAGCACTTTCCCACCCCTTCCCACTGATATACATGCACGGATCTCATGGATCCGTGCATGCCTATCCAATCACGAATAAAAAAAAAAGGTCTGGTTTTTTTTAGCACTTTTTTACGAGTTGTAATTTTTCACGGCAGTGTTTTTTTTTTTTTTGCTTTGCACTTCTTAGTAAATGACCGAGATTCATACTTAAACAGCCGCGTTTTGACCGATGGTGTATTCATTCGTCATTTTTTACTTGGACTTGCAAAAAATTACGAATGCCCTCATCTCTGCCGTGATTAGTGTTTAGTAAATTACCGAGATGACACTTTGATGAAAAAACGGCATCTCGGTCAAAATCGGGAGCTTAGTAAATTTCCCCCTATATGTCTGTTGTGAGAGGCAGAGAGGTTTCTGCATTAGGAGGAGGTGCAGGCCCTGACATGCCACATGGAGCATTATGGGGTTGCTCCAAGGTAGGTAGCTCTTAGCTTAGACATATTTTAGTAAGGAGCCATTATCATGTGGCTCCTTGCTGGTTAATATTAGACCCAGATTGGGGTAATGGAGGTGTGAGGTGTGGTGCCTCTGGACTGGCTGAGCTGGATGGCTTTAGTGTGGCATACCTTTACATTCTATTAACACTTTTCACTTATTAATTTTCTAACACTATTTCTCTATTTTAATTACATTTCATGTTTGTATCACCCCCTCTATAGCTTCGGCTTCCTAAATACTAATTTATTAACACTATAGTTTTTTACACTGGTATGCCACGCTGGGCTTTCTGGCTCATTCTGGTATTTTGGGGTGCCACACCCTGCACCTAGATATAGCGCTAGGGACCCCAAATATACAGAGAGGCCTTGATGCGGCTTTGGGGCTTAACCACACATTTGCGCAAATATGTGTAACGAAGATCTCTGAATTCTATTATCATGTGGGATTTATATCTGGTTACTGTTATCATTCAGGGTGCTGGGGAAACAATTGCCTTTTTTCTTGCTCAGAAATACCCCTTCCTTTCGAGCACCTGAATGATATCACTAAGCTAATTGAGCATTTACCAATCTATATGTCTAGAAGCAGGAGCACCCAGCTTGTTGGGTGCATACAGGATAAACAGCGAGTCAGATTTTCTGACTGCAGCCGTCCTGGAAACATATATTTTCAGGGCCCTGACTACGTCCAGCAACTTGGAGTCCTCCAAGTCCCTAGTAGCCGCAGGTACCACAATAGGCTGGTTCAAGTGAAACGCTGAAACCACCTTAGGGAGAAATTGAGGACGAGTCCTCAATTCTGCCCTGTCCGTATGAAAAATTAGGTAAGGGCTTTTATAGGATAAAGCCGCCAATTCTGAGACACGCCTGGCTGAAGCCAGGGCTAACAGCATTACCACTTTCCATGTGAGATATTGTAAGTCCACAGTGGAGAGTGGTTCAAACCAATGTGATTTTAGGAACCCCAAAACAACATTGAGATCCCAAGGTGCCACTGGAGGCACAAAAGGAGGCTGTATATGCAGCACCCCCTTGACAAACGTCTGAACTTCAGGAACTGAAGCCAGTTCTTTCTGGAAGAAAATCGACAGGGCCGAAATTTGAACCTTAATGGACCCTAATTTTAGGCCCATAGACAGTCCCGTCTGCAGGAAATGCAGGAAACGACCCAGTTGAAATTCCTCTGTAGGGGCCTTCCTGGCCTCGCACCACGCAACATATTTACGCCAAATACGGTGATAATGCTGCACGGTTACATCCTTCCTGGCTTTGATCAGGGTAGGGATGACTTCATCCGGAATGCCTTTTTCCTTCAGGATCCGGCGTACAACCGCCATGCCGTCAAACGCAGCCGCGGTAAGTCTTGGAACAGACAGGGTCCCTGCTGGAGCAGGTCCTTTCTTAGAGGTAGAGGCCACGGGTCCTCTGTGAGCATCTCTTGAAGTTCCGGATACCAAGTCCTTCTTGGCCAATCCGGAGCCACGAGTATAGTCCTCACTCCTCTCCTTCTTATGATTCTCAGTATCTTGGGTATGAGAGGCAGAGGAGGGAACACATACACTGACTGGTACACCCATGGTGTTACCAGAGCGTCCACAGCTATTGCCTGAGGGTCCCTTGACCTGGCGCAATACCTGTCTAGTTTTTTGTTGAGGCAGTACGCCATCATGTCCACCTTTGGTTTTTCCCAACGGTTCACAATCATGTGGAAGACTTCTGGGTGAAGTCCCCACTCCCCCGGGTGGAGGTCGTGTCTGCTGAGGAAGTCTGCTTCCCAGTTGTCCACACCCGGAATGAACACTGCTGACAGTGCTATCACATGATTTTCCGCCCAGCGAAGAATCCTTGCAACTTCTGTCATTGCCCTCCTGCTTCTTGTGCCGCCCTGTCTGTTTACGTGGGCGACTGCCGTGATGTTGTCTGACTGGATCAGCACCGGCTGACCTTGAAGCAGAGGTCTTGCTAGGCATAGAGCATTGTAGATGGCCCTTAGCTCCAGGATATTTATGTGAAGTGATGTCTCCAGGCTTGACCACAAGCCCTGGAAATTTTTTCCCTGTGTGACTGCTCCCCAGCCTCTCAGGCTGGCATCCGTGGTCACCAGGACCCAGTCCTGAATGCCGAATCTGCGGCCCTCTAGAAGATGAGCACTCTGCAAACACCACAGGAGAGACATCCTTGTCCTTGGTGACAAGATTATCCGCTGATGCATCTGAAGATGCGACCCGGACCATTTGTCTAGCAGATCCCACTGGAAGGTTCTTGCGTGGAATCTGCCGAATGGGATTGCTTCGTAAGAAGCCACCATCTTTCCCAGGACCCTTGTGCATTGATGCACTGAGACTTGGCCTGGTTTTAGGAGATTCCTGACTAGTTCGGATAACTCCCTGGCTTTCTCCTCCGGGAGAAACACCTTTTTCTGGACTGTGTCCAGGATCATCCCTAGGAATAGAAGTCGTGTCGTCGGGATCAGCTGCGATTTTGGAATATTGAGAATCCAACCGTGCTGGCGCAGCACTATCTGAGATAGTGCTACTCCGACTTCCAACTGTTCCCTGGATCTTGCCCTTATCAGGAGATCGTCCAAGTAAGGGATAACTAAAACTCCCTTTCTTCGAAGGAGTATCATCATTTCGGCCATTACCTTGGTAAAGACCCGGGTGTCACAACTGAGGGCCTGAGCTGACGGAAGGCAGCCTCAGTTGTAGGGGCTGAGACGTACCGGAACCTGGGAGGTTGTATCAGACCCCTGGACATGTAAGTAACATGAAGAGAAACCGCCCGAAGGCGTGACCACGACAACTTGAGTAAAAGTCAATGATATTTATTTATGACAAACTCCATGCATCACAGTAGCAGTAAAAAGAAACATAAAAATCAGCAGAGAAATAATAATACAGTTCCTGGGTACTACAGGGTGGCAAGGACCACAGAGCTCTGGTGGTATGAGACAGTTCTTATTATCTGCAAGTTGGAAAGTCCTTACCAGGCTCAACTGTAGCAATGAGGAAAGCCCAGGGTCGTACCAGCTGGTGTTCCAGGGAAAGCTGGACTGCTGTAGATAAAATGCTGCTGTGGGTACTGGTTAGAACCAGACAGGTGTTGGCACGGAGTGGATACTGGCTGGAACCAGTTAAATAATAAATAAAGCTTGAGAGCGATGCAATATAGATGAAATGTAGAATTTGAGAGCGGAGAAATAATAATACCGGTGGAGAGTGGTAAACTGCAGAAAGGACACCGGCCCTTTAAGAGAAGCTGTACACTGCTGGAAGCTGAGCTGGAAGCAGGTGATGTTGTAGCTGGAAACAGGTGAGTCCAGAATGGATCGGAGAGTCAGGCTACACCGCAGATGGAATGCTGGTGCGGGTCTCTATAGCAGAAGTCTGGAGACAGGAGCTGGAACCTGGAAGACAATCACAGGAGAGAGACAAACTGGAACTAGGTTTGACAACCAAAGCACTGACGCCTTCCTTGCTCAGGCACAACCTATTTATACCTGCAGCAAGGAAGGCATTGGCTAGGCAATTATGCAAATTAATAATACTGACAACGGATTGGTAGGAAAGATCAGCTGACAGAATCCAAGATGGCTGCGCCCATGCAGACACTTGGAGGGAAGTTTGGATTGTAATCCATGTGGTCTGGAAAACAGTAATGGCGGCGCCGGCCACCGGAGACAGGAGAGGATGCGGGAATGTGCACATCAGGATAACAGATGGGATCCGGTCCTGGAGCGCTGAGCCAGCCTTAGGAGGCATCTGATAGGTAAGAAATGGCGTCCAGATACCCGGATCGTGACACCGGGGTGCCGTGGACAATCCAAACGGCAGCGTTTGAAACTGATAGTGACAGTTCTGTACCACAAACCTGAGGTACCCTTGGTGAGAAGGGTAAATTGGGACATGTAGGTAAGCATCTTTGATGTCCAGAGACACCATATAGTCCCCTTCTTCCAGGTTTGCAATCACTGCTCTGAGTGACTCCATCTTGAATTTGAACCTTTGTATGTAAGTGTTCAAGGATTTTAGGTTTAAAATTGGTCTCATCGAGCCATCCGGCTTCGGTACCACAAATAGTGTGGAATAGTACCCCTTTCCCTGTTGTAGGAGGGGTACCTTGATTATCACCTGCTGGGAATACAGCTTGTGAATGGCTTCCAATACTGCCTCCCTGTCTGAGGGAGACGTCGGTAAAGCAGACTTTAGAAAACGGCGAGGGGGAGACGTCTCGAATTCCAATTTGTACCCCTGAGATACCACCTGAAGGATCCAGGGGTCCACTTGCGAGTGGGCCCACTGCGCACTGAACTTCTTGAGACGGGCCCCCACCATGCCTGAGTCCGCTTGTAAAGCCCCAGCGTCATGCTGAGGACTTTGCGGAGGCGGGAGAGGGCTTTTGTTCCTGGGAACTGGCTGTTTGCTGCAGCCTTTTTCCTCTCCCTCTGCCACGGGCAGAAATGAGGCGCCTTTTGCCCGCTTGCCCTTATGGGGCCGAAAGGACTGCGCCTGATAATACGGCGTCTTCTTAGGTTGAGAAGCTACCTGGGGTAAAAATGTGGATTTTCCAGCAGTTGCCGTGGCTACCAGGTCTGATAGACCTACCCCAAATAACTCCTCCCCCTTATAAGGCAATACTTCCATGTGCCTTTTAGAATCCGCATCACCTGACCACTGCCGCGTCCATAAACCTCTTCTTGCAGAAATGGACAGCGCGCTAACTCTTGATGCCAGTCGGCAGATATCCCTCTGTGCATCACGCATATATAGAAATGCATCCTTCAAATGCTCTATAGTCAGTAATATACTGTCCCTATCTAGGGTATCAATATTTTCAGTCAGGGAATCCGACCATGCCAGGCCCGCACTGCACATCCAGGCTGAGGCGATAGCTGGTCGCAGTATAACACCCGTGTGAGAGTATATACATTTTAGGATATTCTCCAGCTTTTTATCGGCAGGTTCCTTTAGGGCGGCCGTATCAGGAGAGGGTAGTGCTACCTGTTTAGACAAGCGTGTGAGCGCTTTATCCACCCTAGGGGGTGTTTCCCAACGTGCCCTATCCTCTAGCGGGAAAGGGTACGATGCCAATAACCTTTTAGGAATTATCAGTTTTTTATCGGGGGAAACCCACGCCTCATCACACACTTCATTTAATTCCTCGGATACAGGAAAAACTACAGGCAGTTTTTTCTCACCAAACATAATACCCTTTTTAGTGGTACTTGTATTATCAGAGATATGCAATAAATTTTTCATTGCTTCAATCATGTAACGTGTGGCCCTGGTGGAAGTCACGTTTGTCTCCTCATCATCGACACTGGAGTCAGTATCCATGTCTGTGTCTGCCATTTGAGGTAACGGGCGTTTTAAAGCCCCTGATGGCGTTTGAGACCCCTGGATAGGCACAAGCTGAGTAGCCGGCTGTCTCATGTCGTCAACTGTCTGTCGTAAAGAGCTGACACTGTCACGCAATTCCTTCCATAAGCTCATCCACTCAGGTGTCTACTCCCTAGGGGGTGACAACTGTATAATAGGCAATTGCTCCGCCTCCATCTCATTTTCCTCCTCAAACATGTCGACACAATCGTACCGACACACCGCACACACACAGGGAATGCTCTGATAGAGGACAGGACCCCACTAGCCCTTTGGGGAGACAGAGGGAGAGTATGCCAGCACACACCAGAGCGCTATATATAGACAGGAATACCACTATAAATGTGCTTTTCCCTTTATAGCTGCTGTTGTTATCAAACAGCGCCAAATTAGTGCCCCCCTCTCTTTTTTACCCTTTTCTGTAGTGCAGGACTGCAGGGGAGAGTCAGGGAGACGTCCTTCCAGCGGAGCTGTGATGGAAAATGGCGCCCGTGTGCTGAGGAGATAGGCTCCGCCCCCTTCTCGGCGGCCTTTTCTCCCGCTTTTTTGGTGAGTTCTGGCAGGGGTTAAAATACATCCATATAGCCCTGGGGGTTATATGTGGTGTATTTATGCCAGCCAAGGTGTTTTACATTGCTGCTCAGGGCGCCCCCCCCCTAGCGCCCTGCACCCTCAGTGACCGGAGTGTGAAGTGTGTAACAATGGCGCACAGCTGCAGTGCTGTGCGCTACCTTGTTGAAGACAGATGTCTTCTGCCGCCGCTTTTTCCAGACCTTTTCTTGCTTCTGGCTCTGTAAGGGGGCCGGCGGCGCGGCTCTGGGACCGAGCTCCGAGGCTGGGCCTGTGTTCGGTCCCTCTGGAGCTAATGGTGTCCAGTAGCCTAAGAAGCCCAATCCACTCTGCACGCAGGTGAGTTCGCTTCTTCTCCCCTTAGTCCCTCGATGCAGTGAGCCTGTTGCCAGCAGGTCTCACTGAAAATAAAAAACCTAAAACTAAACTTTCACTAAGAAGCTCAGGAGAGCCCCTAGTGTGCACCCTTCTCGGCCGGGCACAAAATCTAACTGAGGCTTGGAGGAGGGTCATAGGGGGAGGAGCCAGTGCACACCAGGTAGTCCTAAAGCTTTTACTTTTGTGCCCAGTCTCCTGCGGAGCCGCTAATCCCCATGGTCCTTACGGAGTTCCCAGCATCCACTAGGACGTCAGAGAAATGGGGGTGATTTCAGAGTCCTACAGTTTAGAGTAGGGTTCCAACAAAACCACAAGGTCCATGTATTTTTCATCCCATCCACAAGTGTACCATATGGGGCAGCCATGTTGGGCGCACTTTGAAGGTTACACTGTGGGAGGTGAGCCATACAAGGGCCAAGTTCATATATGGGAAAACTGATGCTTATGTAGTAGTATGATGTACCCTGCATGTAGGGCACAATGGAAAGGTGTGCAATCAGTGGAGGTAAACATTACAGGAAAAACACATGGTGGGTTGGAAGCGAGCAATGAAGAGTGAAGAAAAAAAAAAAAAAAAAACACAATAGCAGGTAACTAGTGGCAGAAGTAGGAGTGGGATAACATTTTGATCAGATCTTAGTACGGGTTGGTAGGAGAATGTGGGGGGCATACTCAGACGCAATGGGGTTGTCCCTGCTGATCCTGGTCCTGGTGCTCTTCCCCCACAGTTCCCTGTTCATCTTGATGGCTAGGCCCAGGGGCAGACTTGATGTTCTCAGCCAGAGAGGTGGTAAGCCTGGTCTTGGTGTTCTCATGTTTGAGGCGAGGAGAGGCCACATAAAGTTCCAGAGTTTTTAGGTTGTAATGCAGTCCGTTTGTTATTTTATTAGTTTGTTTACCTTCTGTTTTCCTTCGGTTAAACACAGGTATAACACTGCTATTGATATTAGCTGCCACTTAATAACTAGCCACTTCATACACTAGCCACACCGGGTAGATCCTGTAGAATGACGAGAGATCAGGGGGCGCAATTCAATTTATTTTTAGCACGCTGATCACACCCAGACAGGCTTTTTATAGCTGCGTAAAAAGGCTAGACCTGGCCAATGTGCCGGGTGCGATGCGATAAGTGTTGTTTGGGCACCTAAGCGGGTCACTTTGCGCATTTCTTCTCACCACCATGGGGGGCTGCAAGAAGAAATGTTGGCACCGGCAGCGTGTGCTCCCATACGGCAGCACAAATGAATTACCTTTTACATTTTATATTATAATAATTATATAGCCTTTTATTAGTTTTGCAAATAATTATATTGTTTAATAAGAAAGACTGAAAGTTTGATTGTGGATGGATTGCCAAGATCTTAGGCGTTTTGGGAATCTATAAACATCCATGACAACACCAAACATTTACAAAACACACAAATGCTTCAAAAATGCACAAAGATCACATGACAGAAATGTTATTATTTGTTACCAGTTATACTATATATATATATATATATATATATATATATATATAGGGCACACATATTCCTCAGTGCTTTACACAGAATGCTTTGGCCGTTCTCATCAGTCCCTACCTCAGTGGAGCTTACAGTCTATGGGCCTAATTCAGAGTTGATCGCAGCAGCAAATTTGTTAGCAGTTAGGCAAAACCATGGGGGTGATGCAGACCCGATCGCACACAGGCGTTTTTTTTGCAGTGCTGCGATCAGGTAATTGCCGCCTACAGGGGTAAACGCTGTGCAGGGGTGCGATTGTTTGTGCAGAGAGCTGCACAAACAAAAGTTTGTGCAGTCTCTGCACAACTTAGGACTTACTCAGCTGCTGCGACGATCCGGCCTGGAGCTGATGTCAGGAACCCTCCCTTGAAACGGCTGGACACACCTGCGTTCGACCGGACACTCCTTAAAAATGGTCAGTTGAAACCCAAAAATGGCCTCATCCTGTCAATCTTCTTGCGATCGCCGTTGCGATCGCTTTCTTCATTAGATCTGTCGCTGTCTGGCGATCCCTGTCGCCGGCGCCCCGACGCGCCTGCGCATTACGGTGCATACGCATGCACAGTTCAGACCCAAATCGCACCGCTGCAAAAAAAAGCTAGCGTGCGATCGGGTCTGAATGACCCCCCATGTGCACTGCAGGTGGGGGGCAGATATAACATGTGCAGAGAGAGTTAGATTTGGGTGGGGTGTGTTCAAACTGAAATCTAAATTGCAGTGTAAAAATAAAGCAGCCAGTATTTACCCTGCACAGAAACAAAATAATGTTATATCTGCCCCCCCTGCAGTGCACATGGTTTTGCCCAATTGCTAATAAATTTGCTGCTGCGATCAACTCTGAATTACCCCCTATATTACCTACCACATGTATTGTACACACACACACACACACACACACACACACACACACACACACACACTAGGGTTAATTTTTTTTGTTGGGAGCCATTTAACGTACAGGTATATTTTTGGGATGTGGGAAGAAACCGGAGTACCCCCACGCAAGTATGCGGAGAATATACAAACTCCACACATTTAGGGCCATGGTGGGAATTGAACCCATGACCTCAGTGCAGTGAGGCAGTAAAGCTAATCATTACACCATCCGTACTGCCCACAAGAACTTCTTTTACATCAACATAAGAGGGTTGTCTGAAAGCAGACAATAACACTAGTCTGTTATGCAAAATAATGGCTTAGGGGTCTATTCAATGCATGTCGGATCCTTTCCAACATTTCCAATATCCTTTCCAATATTCAATTTGGGGCCAAATCCATCAGGTTTTGGCTGTTCTCGACAACGTCAATCCGACTTTTTTTTAAAGTCGGATTGACATTGACGAAAACGGGATTAAAAACTGTCGGATTTGGCCGCAAATCCGACAAAACACGTGGATCCTCGGCTAATCCGCCGATCCACATGTTTTCCGACAAGTGGGAATTGCCGACCTGTCGGAAAAACGGCAGCCCCATTGAATAAGTCGAATCACGATTCAACCTAAAAAAGTTGGAAACACCCCTTAGTCCCCAAATGGACAGAGTAATATTGGCAGCCCCATTTTTACATGGCTTAAGTAAAATTTAAGCTTATCTATTTCACAGCAAATACTGGATTGTGAAATCCATTTTCACAGAATGATTCTTACTGAGAAATATGTCAACATATGCATATCTGCAAGATGCTTTATTTGCATCGCTATACATAATATGTTATGGCCCTGTAATTGTTGGATGTAATAATGTTTTCTTCCTAATAACAAATTCATATTATCAATACATTCTATTATGCACAGAAGAAATGCTGTCTACTGTACTGAAACACAACTTTACCTTTACTGGTAAACCTTACAAAAATAAGCAAAATCCAGGTCTTTCAGGTTCTATACACACATTGTCAAAGCTGAATTACCAGAGAGGCAGACAAACAGGGTTCTCATGAAGGGAGGGAAATCTTGTTCAAGGATTTTGCAAACTCCTGACCTTGACTTATTCACAAAGTAATGTCTGCAGCGAGTACACCCCAAGACATCACAAGATACAGAACAAACAAGTGTGTGTTGACTGCGGTCTTCTACTGCACATTATAGTAATATGGTCACTCGGCAGCTGTATACACCCAGTAAACACTCCTTTACTGCCACATGCACATTAATACTTCATTACACAATAAAAAGCTGCTATGGATTAGAATTTCAAAATAATAATAATACACAACTGCACTTTTAATGTTGTCAGAAATGTGGCGTGTCAAATGACTGAATAAAAATCAGATATCCACAGACAAAGTTATTAAAGAAAAAAAAAAGAAAAAATAATAAAATGTATGTATATTATATATATTAGAACACAATCTCTCTTATTGCGCTATATTAAAAAAATATGTGGATAAGGATTTGTGGGCTGCCTTATTACACTGGGATCTCTGCTAGTCAGAACCAAAGCACACAACAGACACCACAATAGTGAAATTGGCGCCCTAGGGGAGGTATACGCCTGACCCCTCTTATGTTAGTATCTCTTTCAATATATCTTACAGAGCGCATAAAATACAGTGAGTTCAAATATAAAGATTTTTTATGAAAACATTGCTAAAATATCAATAATGTCCTCATATCCTTAGATGCATTAACAGATGACAGCCTCCTCACATAACATGGAGGTTTGATTTCTCATAGATGAACAGATTGCTTCTTTCATGAGATCCTTCTTCCAATAATACAGGTTGGAGGTTTCCGCAAAACATAATAGAATACCCACTGGGTGTTAATCTATTTATAAGGCAAGACACATTGTTATACTTGTCCTGATGAAAATGTCATATTAGTAAAAATAAGAATTTACTTACCAATAATTCTATTTCTCGTAGTCCGTAGTGGATGCTGGGGACTCCGTAAGGACCATGGGGAATAGCGGCTCCGCAGGAGACTGGGCACAAAAGAAAAGCTTTAGAACTACCTGGTGTGCACTGGCTCCTCCCCCTATGACCCTCCTCCAAGCCTGTTAGGATACTGTGCCCGGACGAGCGTACACAATAAGGAAGGATTTTGAATCCCGGGTAAGACTCATACCAGCCACACCAATCACACCGTACAACTCGTGATCTAAACCCAGTTAACAGCATGATAACAGAGGAGCCTCTAGAAAAGATGGCTCACTACAGCAATAACCCGATTTTTTGGTAACAATAACTATGTACCAGTATTGCAGACAATCCGCACTTGGGATGGGCGCCCAGCATCCACTACGGACTACGAGAAATAGAATTATCGGTAAGTAAATTCTTATTTTCTCTAACGTCCTAGGTGGATGCTGGGGACTCCGTAAGGACCATGGGGATTATACCAAAGCTCCCAAACGGGCGGGAGAGTGCGGATGACTCTGCAGCACCAAATGAGAGAACTCCAGGTCCTCCTCAGCCAGGGTATCAATTTTGTAGAATTTTACAAACGTATTTGCTCCTGACCAAGTAGCTGCTCGGCAAAGTTGTAAAGCCGAGACCCCTCGGGCAGCCGCCCAAGATGAGCCCATCTTCCTTGTGGAGTGGGCATTTACAGATTTTTGGCTGTGGCAGGCCTGCCACAGAATGTGCAAGCTGAATTGTACTACAAATCCAACGAGCAATAGTCTGCTTAGAAGCAGGAGCACCCAGCTTGTTGGGTGCATACAGGATAAACAGCGAGTCAGATTTTCTGACTCCAGCCGTCCTGGAAATATATATTTTCAGGGCCCTGACAACGTCTAGCAACTTGGAGTCCTCCAAGTCCCTAGTAGCCGCAGGCACCACAATAGGTTGGTTCAGGTGAAACGCTGAAACCACCTTAGGGAGAAACTGAGGACGAGTCCTCAATTCCGCCCTGTCCGAATGGAAAATCAGATAAGGGCTTTTACAGGATAAAGCCGCCAATTCTGACACGCGCCTGGCCCAGGCCAGGGCCAACAGCATGACCACTTTCCATGCGAGATATTTTAACTCCACAGATTTAAGTGGTTCAAACCAATGTGACTTTTTGGAACCCAAAAACTACATTGAGATCCCAAGGTGCCACTGGAGGCACAAAAGGAGGCTGTATATGCAGTACCCCTTTTACAACGTCTGAACTTCAGGGACTGAAGCTAGTTCTTTTTGGAAGAAAATTGACAGGGCCGAAATTTGAACCTTAATGGACCCCAATTTCAGGCCCATAGACACTCCTGTTTGCAGGAAATGTAGGAATCGACCCAGTTGAATTTCCTACGTCGGGCCTTACTGGCCTCGCACCACGCAACATATTTTCGCCAAATGCGGTGATAATGTTTTGCGGTTACATCCTTACTGGCTTTGATCAGGATAGGGATGACTTCATCCGGAATGCCTTTTTTCCTTCAGGATCCGGCGTTCAACCGCCATGCAGTCAAACGCAGTCGCGGTAAGTCTTGGAACAGACAGGGTCCTTGCTGGAGCAGGTCCCTTCTTAGAGGTAGAGGCCACGGATCCTCCGTGAGCATCTCTTGAAGTTCCGGTTACCAAGTCCTTCTTGGCCAATCCGGAGCCACGAATATAGTGCTTACTCCTCTCCATCTTATCAATCTCAGTACCTTGGGTATGAGAGGCAGATGAGGGAACACATACACTGACTGGTACACCCACGGTGTTACCAGAGCGTCTACAGCTATTGCCTGAGGGTCCCTTGACCTGGCGCAATACCTGTCGAGTTTTTCCCAACGGTTTATAATCATGTGGAAGACTTCTGGGTGAAGTCCCCACTCTCCCGGGTGGAGGTCGTGTTTGCTGAGGAAGTCTGCTTCCCAGTTGTCCACTCCCGGAATTGCTGACAGTGCTATCACATGATTTTCCGCCCAGCGAAGAATCCTTGCAGCTTCTGCCATTGCCCTCCTGCTTCTTGTGCCACCCTGTCTGTTTACGTGGGTGACTGCCGTGATGTTGTCCGACTGGATCAACACCGGCTGACCTTGAAGCAGAGGTCTTGCTAAGCTTAGAGCATTGTAAATGGCCCTTAGCTTCAGGATATTTATGTGAAGTGATGTCTCCAGGCTTGACCATAAGCCCTGGAAATTCCTTCCCTGTGTGACTGCTCCCCAGCCTCGCAGGCTGGTATCCGTGGTCACCAGGACCCAGTCCTGAATGCCGAATCTGCGGCCCTCTAGAAGATGAGCACTCTGCAACCACCACAGGAGGGACACCCTTGTTCTTGGTGACAGGGTTATCCGCTGATGCATCTGAAGATGCGACCCGGACCATTTGTCCAGCAGGTCCCACTGGAAAGTTCTTGCGTGGAATCTGCCGAATGGGATTGCTTCGTAGGAAGCCACCATTTTACCCAGAACCCTTGTGCATTGATGCACTGAGACTTGGCTCGGTTTTAGGAGGTTCCTGACTAGCTCGGATAACTCCCTGGCTTTCTCCGGGAGAAACACCTTTTTCTGGACTGTGTCCAGGATCATCCCTAGGAACAGAAGACGAGTCGTCGGAACCAGCTGCGATTTTGGAATATTGAGAATCCAATCGTGCTGCCGCAACACTACCTGAGATAGTGCTACACCGACCTCCAACTGTTCCCTGGATCTTACCCTTATCAGGGAATCGTCCAAGTAAGGGATAACTAAAATTCCCTTCCTTCGAAGGAATATCATCATTTCGGCCATTACCTTGGTAAAGACCCGGGGTGCCGTGGACCATCCATACGGCAGCGTCTGAACTGATAGTGACAGTTCTGTACCATAAACCTGAGGTACCCTTGGTGAGAAGGGTAAATTTGGACATGAAGGTAAGCATCCTTGATGTCCCGAGACATCATGTAGTCCCCTTCTTCCAGGTTCGCAATCACTGCTCTGAGTGACTCAATCTTGAATTTGAACCTCTGTATGTAAGTGTTCAAAGATTTTAGATTTAGAATCGGTCTCACCGAGCCATCCGGCTTCGGTACCACAACAGTGTGGAATAATACCCCGTTCCCTGTTGCAGGAGGGGTACCTTGATTATCACCTGCTGGGAATACAGCTTGTGAATGGCTTCCAAAACTGTCTCCCTATCAGAAGGAGACATCGGTAAAGCCGACTTTAGGAAACGGCGAGGGGGAAACGTCTCGAATTCCAATTTGTACCCCTGAGATATCACCTGAAGGATCCAGGGGTCTACTTGCGAGTGAGCCCACTGCGCGCTGAAATTCATTGAGACGGGCCCCCCCACCGTGCCCGATTCTGCTTGTAAAGCCCCAGCGTCATACTGAGGGCTTGGCAGAGGCGGGAGAGGGTTTCTGTTCCTGGGAACTGGCTGATTTCTGCAGCCTTTTTTCCTCTCCCTCTGTCACGGGGCAGAAATGAGGAACCTTTTGCCCGCTTGCCCACGAAAAGACTGCGCCTGATAATACAGCGTCTTCTCATGTTGAGAGGCGACCTGGGGTACAAACGTGGATTTCCCAGCTGTTGCCATGGCCACCAGGTCTGAAAGACCGACCCCAAATAACTCCTCCCCTTAATAAGGCAATACTTCCAAATGCCGTTTGAAAACCGCATCACCTGACCACTGTCGTGTCCATAACCCTCTACTGGTAGAAATGGACAACGCACTTAGACTTGATGCCAGTCGGCAAATATTCCGCTGTGCATCACGCATATATAGAAATGCATCTTTTAAATGCTCTATAGGCAAAAATATACTGTCCCTATCTAGGGTATCAATATTTTCAGTCAGGGAATCCGACCACGCCAACTCAGCACTGCACATCCAGGCTGAGGCGATTGCTGGTCGCAGTATAACACCAGTATGTGTGTAAATACATTTTAGGATACCCTCCTGCTTTCTATCAGCAGGATCCTTAAGGGCGGCCATCTCAGGAGAGGGTAGAGCCCTTACAAGCGTGTGAGCGCTTTATCCACCCTAGGGGGTGTTTCCCAACGCACCCTAACCTCTGGCGGGAAAGGATATAATGCCAATAACATTTTAGAAATTATCAGTTGTTATCGGGGGAAACCCACGCATCATCACACACCTAATTTAATTTCTCAGATTCAGGAAAACTACAGGTAGTTTTTCCTCACCGAACATAATACCCCTTTTTGGTGGTACTCGTATTATCAGAAATGTGTAAAACATTTTTCATTGCCTCAATCATGTAACGTGTGGCCCTACTGGAAGTCGCATTTGTCTCTTCACCGTCGACACGGGAGTCAGTATCCGTGTCGGCGTTTTTATCTGCCATCTGAGGTAACTGGCGCTTTAGAGCCCCTGACGGCCTATGAGACGTCTGGACAGGCACAAGCTGAGTAGCCGGCTGTCTCATGTCAACCACTGTCTTTTATACAGAGCTGACACTGTCACGTAATTCCTTCCAACAGTTCATCCACTCAGGTGTCGACCCCCTAGGGGGTGACATCACTATTACAGGCAATCTGCTCCGTCTCCACATCATTTTTCTCCTCATACATGTCGACACAAACGTACCGACATACAGCACACACACAGGGAATGCTCTGATAGAGGACAGGACCCCACTAGCCCTTTGGGGAGACAGAGGGAGAGTTTGCCAGCACACACCAGAGCGCTATATATATATATACAGGGATAACCTTATATAAGTGTTTTTCCCCTTATAGCTGCTGTTTTATTTAATACTGCGCGTAATTAGTGCCCCCCCTCTCTTTTTTAACCCTTTCTGTAGTGTAGTGACTGCAGGGGAGAGACAGGGAGCTTTCCTCCAACGGAGCTGTGAGGGAAAATGGCGCCAGTGTGCTGAGGAGATAGGCTCCGCCCCCTTATCGACGGCCTTATCTCCCGTTTTTCTATGTATTCTGGCAGGGGTTAAATGCATCCATATAGCCCAGGAGCTATATGTGATGCATTTTTTGCCATCCAAGGTGTTTTTATTGCGTCTCAGGGCGCCCCCCCCCCCAGCGCCCTGCACCCTCAGTGACCGGAGTGTGAAGTGTGCTGAGAGCAATGGCGCACAGCTGCAGTGCTGTGCGCTACCTTGTTGAAGACAGGACGTCTTCTGCCGCCGATTTTCCGGACCTCTTCTGTCTTCTGGCTCTGTAAGGGGGCCGGCGGCGCGGCTCTGGGACCCATCCATGGCTGGGCCTGTGATCGTCCCTCTGGAGCTAATGTCCAGTAGCCTAAGAAGCCCAATCCACTCTGCACGCAGGTGAGTTCGCTTCTTCTCCCCTTAGTCCCTCGATGCAGTGAGCCTGTTGCCAGCAGGTCTCACTGAAAATAAAAAACCTAAAACTAAACTTTTCACTAAAGCAGCTCAGGAGAGCCACCTAGTGTGCACCCTTCTCGTTCGGGCACAAAATCTTAACTGAGGCTTGGAGGAGGGTCATAGGGGGAGGAGCCAGTGCACACCAGGTAGTTCTAAAGCTTTTCTTTTGTGCCCAGTCTCCTGCGGAGCCGCTATTCCCCATGGTCCTTACTGAGTCCCCAGCATCCACTTAGGACGTTAGAGAAAAGGCATTGAAACGTTGCAATTACTAACGTGATAGCGTCCTTATTTATTGGGGTGCCGCACCTCATGCTTCTGTATACACGTTCTTTTGTGAGGGCACCCGGAACGTAAATGTTATAAGAGGCTGTGCCAGGTCCTGCTGCTATATATATATATTTTATATATATATATATATATATATATATACATACATACATACATACATATATACACATATATACATACACACACACACACACACACAATTGCAGGTGCGGCACTCAGCTAAATGAATAGTCAGCAGACCATAGTAACTGTAACAACAACGTTTCAGTGCTTTATTGCACTATCGTCAGGTTATCCAAAAGACATATAACAATCACATACCTTTATACCAAACACCCAGGTGCATTGTCCGGTTTGCGGGTTATATGATGACAAATTTATCAAATTTTGTGTGACACTTATGGAATTTATTCTTACAAAAAAATATTTTCTGTTCGATAACAAATATTATATTCAATTGAGCAGCTGCTCGATGGGATCATCGGTAGCACCAGCATTTGCTAACATCTTTATGTTTTATATCGAGCAGTAATAGTTTTTTTTCGGATCCAGGAGTCTCAGGTAGTATATGTCTTTAAACTAGGTTTATAGACAACCTACTTATTCTGTGGACAGGCAGTGAGAATGTATTTAAGGATTTAATAAATTTACATAACTGCTCGGATTGTCCTATCAAATTCAGTCAGAAGTAGCAAAGATCATATTGACTTTCTAGATGTTGATGTCAAAATTAGGAACAACAAGTTTGTAACTTCTGTGTTTGTCAAGCCTACCGATCGTAATACTTTATTACAATACAGTAGCTGTCACCCTATCGGTTTGAAAAAACTCTTTACCCTATTCACAGATGATCCGTATCAGACGCATTAATACAGAGGATACGATGGCCATGACACAAATAGATTCCCTAATTGCTAAACTTATAACCAGAGGATATTCAAACAAGATTTATTAAATACTAAAGCGAGAGTTATGAAGCTAAATCGGGAACATCTATTACAAAAAAAGAAGGTGATTCATAAGGATAAAAGGTTACCATGGGTTAATCAGTTTAATACCCAATCCATGGATGTTAATAAAGCTGTTAGGAAACATTGGCATGTTTTGAGATCTGATCCTAATTTACCACTCACGGATACTAAATCGCATGTTACAGCAGGGGAAGAAACCTAAGGGATATTTTGGTAAAATCAGACATAAGTAAGTTATCACGTGATAAACCTACACACCTCTTAACTAATAAAAAGAAAGGTTTGTTTTAGGTGTGGATGTACAACATGCTCTTTCTTAATTTAATTGCAGGTGATACATTTTTTCACCCTCATACGGGTAAAAATATTTGATCCGATATAACCTCACATGTAACTCCACATATGTAATATATCAACTTATGTGTCCCTGTGGCTTGTCTTACGTCGGCAAGACACAAGTTTAGTTCAAAGAATGTATGTCAATCCACCGTTCCAGTATTAGAGCAGCATTGGGATCGGATATCAAATCTGAACATCCAGTAGCACGGCATTTTGCTGAATATAAACATAGTGTGTCCAGTATTCGATACAGAATGATTGATTGGGTACCCAAACCGGTGAGAGGGGGTGACTGCAATCGGCTCCTGCTTCAAAGGGAAGCACAATGGATACACCGCTTAGGCGTCTTGTCCCCGCGGGGATAAAATGAATATATGAGCTTTTCCAGTTTCAACTAAACAGCTTGATTAATATTGTTTTATATACATAACTTGGAAATATTGATATATGAATTTATTTGTTATACAGCTCCATTGTTAATCTGTTGTCATGGTGATGGGATGTGTGTGTTGACGACCGTTGATACGGTTACGTCACGTTTTCACAATTTCCGGAAATGAACTCTGGGCGGGATCTCTGACCGGACAATGCACCTGGGTGTTTGGTATAAAGGTATGTGATTGTTATATGTCTTTTGGATAACCTGACGATAGTGCAATAAAGAACTGAAACGTTGTTGTTACAGTTACTATGGTCTGCAGACTATTCATTTAGCTGAGTGCCGCACCTGCAATTGTATATGGATATACCGAGGTATATGTGAAGGCACCAGTGTGTATCATTAGAATGTCGGGAGCGCCGGTACTTGCAGAGAGAGAGAGAGAGAGAGAGAGAGAGAGAGAGAGAGAGAGAGAGTGTATAATATATATATATATATATATATATATATATATATATATATCTATATATATATGTGTGAAAGTAGAGAAAAGGGCGCCTTCTAGTGTCTAAGTAAATTGTATACAGTGTATACCCAGTGTGAATAGGAAATGAACACTACTTATCTGGAGCGTAAATTTTCCTTCGGTCGTGAGACCAATAATGGAACATAAAAGAGATATAAGAAATATAACATAACGCGTACCGTTTTCATGCAATTATCATACCATTGTTCAGCACAAAACCAGTTGTATATAAAAAAAAAACCTTACAAGGATAGGCAGATCCCATGATTTAAAATCCACAGCCAGGTTTAATTAAAAGGTTTTTCACAAATTTTAATACAACACATAAAAACTAATGGTAGAAATGCAAGCGTACAGGATATAAAATACAATCGAGCTTATCTGTAAATATAGGAAAACAGGTACATTGAGCTTTTCATAAATATCCGTAGAAATGGTAACAATGCAAACGTACAAGAAATAAATAATAAAAGGCTTATCTGTCCATATGAGAGGTTCAGGTACAGCAGTCCCAACGCGTTTTGTCAATGGTTAGACTTCATCATATATATATATATATATATATATATATATATATATATATATATATATATATATATATATATATATATATACACACACATACACACACACATATATACACACCACATACATGCATACACACACACAGTCTATTCACACTATGTGAAAAGGACACATTTACAAAATCATATGGAAAGAAGAAGAGGACAGAACCAGAAAGTAACTGGGCATGCACTACACTTCATCCTTTCACTAGAGTACTATTCACACTCATCAATAGGCACCCATGAAAACTGGAAAGCTACATGTTTATACCTGGGTGGGGTGTGATACAGAAACTTACCTTTCAGATATCGGCAGTGGCCATTCTGGCGCTGGGATTCCAGTATCGGTAACATGACAACATGCCTCTGTGTGTATGGATTAGTTTTCTTGTATTATAACAAAAAAAATAAGATTTTAAACCTACCGGTAAATCTTTTTCTCCTAGTCCGTAGAGGATGCTGGGGACTCCGTAAGGACCATGGGGTATAGACGGGCTCCGCAGGAGACATGGGCACTCCAAAGACTTTAGATGGGTGTGAACTGGCTCCTCCCTCTATGCCCCTCCTCCAGACCTCAGTTAAAGAACTGTGCCCAGAGGAGACTGACAGTACGAGGAAAGGTTTTTTGTTAATCTAAGGGCAAGATACATACCAGCCCACACCAATCACACCGTACAACTTGGAATATACTAACCAGTTAACAGTATGAAACAAAACAGCATCAGCCAGAGACTGATCAAAACTGTAACATAGCCCTTATGTAAGCAATAACTATATACAAGCATGGCAGAATTTAGTCCGCACTGGGACGGGCGCCCAGCATCCTCTACGGACTAGGAGAAAAAGATTTACCGGTAGGTTTAAAATCTTATTTTCTCTTACGTCCTAGAGGATGCTGGGGACTCCGTAAGGACCATGGGGATTATACCAAAGCTCCAGACCGGGCGGGAGAGTGCGGATGACTCTGCAGCACCAATTGAGCAAACATGAGGTCCTCATCAGACAAGGTATCAAACTTATAGAATTTAGCAAAAGTGTTTGAACCCGACCAAGTAGCTGCTCGGCAAAGTTGTAATGCCGAGACACCTCGGGCAGCCGCCCAAGAAGAGCCCACCTTCCTAGTGGAATGGGCCTTTACCGAATTTGGTAACGGCAACCCAGCCGTAGAATGAGCCTGCTGAATCGTGTTACAGATCCAGCGGGCAATAGTCTGCTTAGAAGCAGGAGCGCCAACCTTGTTGGCTGCATACAGGACAAACAGTGCCTCTGTTTTCCAAACCCGAGCCGTCCTGGCTACATAAACTTTTAAAGGCCCTGACTACATCAAGAGACTTGGAATCCTCCAAGTCACCCGTAGCCACAGGCACCACAATAGGTTGGTTCATATGAACCGATGAAACCACCTTAGGCAGAAATTGAGGACGAGTCCTCAACTCTGCTCTATCCAAATGGAAAATCAGATAGGGGCTTTTGTGAGACAAAGCCGACAATTCGGACACCCGCCTCGCAGATGCCAAGGCTAACAACATGACCACTTTCCAAGTGAGAAATTTTAACTCAACTGTTTGAAGAGGTTCCAACCAGTGTGACTTAAGGAACTGTAACACCATGTTAAGGTCCCATGGCGCCACTGGGGGCACAAAAGGAGGCTGGATGTGCAGCACTCCCTTTACAAAAGTCTGGACTTCTGGGAGAGAAGCCAATTCCTTCTGAAAGAATATTGACAGGGCCGAAATCTACACCTTAATGGAGCCTAACTTTAGGTCCATATCCACTCCTGCCTGCAGAAAGTGGAGAAAACGGCCCAGGTGGAAATCATCCGTAGGAGCATTCTTGGCTTCACAGCAAGATACATATTTCCTCCAGATACGGTGATAATGTTTTGCCGTCACCTCCTTCCTTGCTTTTATCAGAGTAGGGATGACTTCCCCCGGAATACCTTTCCTAGCTAGGATTTGGCGTTCAACCGCCATGCCGTCAAACATAACCGTGGTAAGTCTTGGAACACGCAGGGCCCCTGCTGCAACAGGTCCTCCCTGGGAGGAAGAGGCCACGGATCTTCTGTGAGCATTTCCTGAAGATCTGAATACCAGGCCCTTCGAGGCCAATCCGGAACAATGAGTATCGTCTGGACTCTTTTTCGTCTTATGATTCTCAGTATTTTTGAGATGAGTGGAAGAGGAGGGAAGACATAGACCGACGGAAACACCCACTGTGTCACCAGGGCGTCTACCGCTACAGCCTGAGGGTCCCTTGACCTGGAACAATACCTCCGAAGTTTCTTGTTGAGGCGTGACGCCATCATGTCTATTTGAGGAAGCCCCCAACGACTTGTTATCTCTGCAAAAACTTCTTGATGCAGACCCCACTCTCCTGGATGGAGATCGTGTCTGCTGAGGAAGTCTGCTTCCCAGTTGTCCACTCCCGGAATGAAGACTGCTAACAGCGCGCTTACGTGATTTTCCGCCCAGCGAAGAATCCTGGTGGCTTCCGCCATTGCCACTCTGTTCCTTCTCCCGACTTGGCGGTTTACATGAGCCACTGCTGTGACGTTGTCCGATTGAATCAGAACAGGTAGGTCGCGAAGAAGAGTTTCCGCTTGTCGTAGGCCGTTGTATATGGCCCTTAATTCCAGCACGTTGATGTGTAGACAAGCCTCCTGGCTTGACCATAGTCCCTGAAAATTTCTTTCTTGTGCGACTGCTCCCCATCCTCGGAGGCTCGCGTCCGTGGTAACCAGAACCCAGTCTTGAATGCCGAACCTGCGACCTTCTAGAAGGTGAGTACTCTGCAGCCACCACAGGAGAGACACCCTGGCCCTGGGGGACAGGCTTATTTTCTGATGTATTTGTAGATGGGACCCGGACCACTTGTCCAGAAGGTCCCACTGAAATGTCCTCGCATGGAACCTGCCGAAGGGGATGGCCTCGTAGGCAGCCACCATCTTTCCCAGTACTCGAGTGCATTGATGAACTGACACCCTTTTTGGCTTTAACAGGTCTCTGACCATGCTCTGGAGTTCCTGGGCTTTTTCCGTTGGGAGAAAAACCCTCTTCTTTTCTGTGTCCAGAATCATGCCTAAAAATGATAGAGTCGTTGGAATCAACTGCGACTTTGGCAGATTTAGGATCCAGCCGTGTTGCTGCAGCACTCTCAGGGAGAGTAACACGCTTTTCAGCAACTGATCTCTCGATCTCGCTTTTATCAGGAGATCGTCCAAGTATGGGATAATTGTGACTCCTTGCCTGCGTAGGAGCACCATCATTTCCGCCATTACCTTGGTGAAAATCCTCGGGGCCGTGGACAGCCCAAACGGCAACGTCTGAAACTGATAATGACAGTCCTGTACAGCGAATCTCAGGTACGCCTGATGAGGAGGATAAATGGGGACATGAAGGTATGCATCCTTTATGTCTAGTGATACCATAACCCCCCCCCCCCCCCCCCTTCCAGGTTGGAGATCACTGCCCGGAGAGATTCCATCTTGAATTTGAACCTCTTTAGATAACAAACCCCCCCCCCCCCCCCCCCCCAAGTCCCACGAAGCAGGCAGTCTGGTGCCATCAGACCTTCCTGAAAATAAATAAATAGAAAATAAATGCAGAAAACTCTTCAGGAGCTTCCCTCCGGGCACATTTTCTAAACGTAGTCTGTTAGGATGGGCATAGGAGGAGCCAGCCCACTCTATCAAATTCTTTAAGTGCCCATGGCAACATCCTAGTGGTCCAAGTGGACCCGTCTATACCCCATGGTACTAATGTGGACCCCAGTATCCTCTAGGATGTAAGAGGGGGGGAAAAATCTCAAACCCAATAAGTATGCAAGTGGACCCAGAAGATACGGATTGGATTTGGAAAGAAAGGAATGTTTACTGCATGGGAATGTGCTGTCATCTAACAGCCAAGCTTCATGGAGCCTACTTTAGTCTTGTGATTCACTAAACAGTCAGATTTGTAAAAGTGACCTCTCACACATGATTTGACCAACCAGATTATGACACGTATTAACCACTAAAAAGAATGTCCGAATCAGCGGAGGAGAATGCGCTAGCCTCATGAAATAGATAATAACGTAATACTGCCTGATTGCCGTAATACTGCCTGATCTTTCGATGTGCTACTGTACCTCTGCTTTTTCGCTCCACTGGCTTTCTGTCCCTAACAGAATCACATTCTAACATCTATTCCTCACTTACAAAGCCCTGAGCCATTTTTAGTTTCCCTTCTTGTCTCTCCAACCTCATTTTCACACACACCCCCTCTCGCCCACTTTCGTCTGCCAACAACTACAGCTTTACCTCCACCCCTCATCACCTTTTGCTGCCACACCTGCCTCTCAACCTCTGGAATACACAATACCACACCCAATTTTAACTTTCCTCCAGCCCACCTTCCTTTAATCCTGCCCTTAAAAGTCTCTTGATAATACTGTAACGTGTAAATCTTTAAAATATGTACAGGTAGCATGTATCATATGTATGTTTCCAGCGAGAAACGTGTTGTACAGTCCTATAGTAAAGTGCGGTTGTTTGAACAAGCATAAACTTATGAGGCTGTTCTAAACAATGCCCAAGAACTAGGGAGCTGCAGTTTTATGTCAGTAACACAATTGCCCACATTGGGGGGGGATTCAATAAACTCATACCCGCACACGAGGCGGGCCAGTTGACATTGTCGGTAGCAGCATTGGAACTCGCCACCCTCACTGCTTGGACTCACACGCCAAACTCGCACATTTATGCCTATAGCCCTATGAGGCATGTAGCCGCACTTACTTGGTGGGGAAAGAACATTACCCCTATCTGAATTACCCCATAGGGTCTATTTCTGGTGCAGACACATCACTCCCACAGTATTACTTTTATTTTTAGGCATGATGCACATTCCACAACAAAGCTTATAATATTATATCATTTTCACACCAAATATCAGTTCAGACCATTTAGGGCAATTTTTTTGTTGTGTTTCACTATATTTAAAAATAGTGGGGCTACAGTCAAACTCCACACAGATGTCTAATATGCTTCACTGTAAAGACAACAGTAGGGGGCCCTAGTGATTTTTGCCAAATCTTGAAATTATCAAGCAGAGTTGTTGAATGTGGTTACCAAAACACCGTACAGAAATGTATTCAGTGACTATTGCTCACCAGTGCTGTGTCATATACAGGGTGCGTTTCACATATCCAAAATGCTTGGGACCAGAAGTAATTTGGATTTCGGATTTTCCCGTATTTTGGAATAATTGCATACCATAATGAGATATCCTGGCGATGGGACGCAAGTCTAAACACAGAATGTATTTATGTGTCATATACACATTATACACACATTCTGAAGGTCATTTTAGCCAAAAAAAAAATTATACTTTTATGCAGGAAACAAAAGTATATACACAAAATGTATTTATATTTCCTATATACACAGCCTGAAGGTAATTTTACACAATATTTTTAAGAATTTGCGCATTTATCAAAGTTTGCACATTGAACTATCAAAAAGCAAATGTGTCACTATCTCAGTTGCGCGCAGAAAAATCCGTATTCTTTTAATTTTATATATGGGAGGATTCAGGATTTTTTGTATTTGCGCTAATTAGGGGGCACCCAACAGAGCAATTCAATTATTATTTTATTAGGGCGTGACTTGCTGCAGGGGCACACATTAAAGCTCGCACAGGTCGCCAGCTGGAATGTGCAGAAAGACAGATGTTTGGGCACCCAAATAGCACTTTTCGCATCTCGCCCACTAATTTAGATTGGTTTTATACCCATAAATACATGTACAAAGGGATTCAGTATAGGATCCTGACCGGCCGTCATAAGACCGACAACGGAATCCTCCCTCCCCCCCGAGTAGGGATTCTGGGCTCAAGTCGGGATTCCGGCATCTGTGTCCTGACCGCCGGGATGCCGACTGCCGGGAAACTAACTGCTTCCCAATAAAAATACCAGTTTTACTTGCTTCCTAATAAAGGCACCCCAATGGTCCTGGTCTTAAATGTATCCATGCTTGGCCACAGGTGACTTAATTAGCACCTTAGTCAATTTGAGTTAACCATCTGTGCTGAGCCATGGATAACCTGGACTGTTGGGGTGCCTTGAGGACCGCGTTTGGGAACCTCTGGGCTATGTATTATTCAAAGTTGCAGACATCAGAGAAACAGAGGAAGCAAATTAAAGGCATCTGAAGGTGGGAACACCTTTAAAAGTTGAAATAAAAAACAGCACAACGTAAGAATAGTCAAGAAAAGAGGCAAAGAAAGTCAGTATATATCCCAGATGCTACACTAATTAAATTGTTTTAAATATAAAAATGTTGACACTACAGGTTGAGTATCCCATATCCAAATATTCTGAAATACGGAATATTCCGAAATACGGACTTTTTTGAGTGAGACTGAGATAGTGAAACCTTTGTTTTTTGATGGCTCAATGTACACAAACTTCGTTTAATACTCAAAGTTATTACAAATATTATATTAAATGACCTTCAGGCTGTGTGCATAAGATGTATATGAAACATAAATGAATTGTGTGAATGTAGACACACTTTGCTTAATGCACAAAGTTATAAAAAATATTGGCTAAAATTACCATCAGGCTGTGTGTATAAGGTGTATATGAGACATAAATGCATTCTGTGCTTAGATTTAGGTCCCATCACCATGATATCTCATTATGGTATGCAATTATTCCAAAATACGGAAAAATCCGATATCCAAAATTCCTCTGGTCCCAAGCATTTTGGATAAGGGATACTCAACCTGTATTAGAAAAGCAAAGTGAAACAAGCGAGGGCATTCCACAGTACTGATGCAGTGTGAGCAAAACCTCATAAGTAGTTTGTAGATGGCCCTCTGCCGTTTTACAATCCCACACTGAGCCAGTAGAAAAAAAATACATATTCTTATCTACAACAATGAACATACTTAATAAAAGACTAGTGAATTGTTACGACTATAGCAAAATATAAAAAGAAAAATGAGGAAACTAAAAAACCATGTTCATTTATACCCATTACCACTAAAGGACTAAACATAAGATCACAGATTTCATAACTAAATATTATTTAATCTACCTAGACTGATTTAGAAGAGAAAAAAAGAAACACGGGCAAACAGACCCACATACAAGGGGTGTGCAATAAGTTTCTGAATGTGCAGTGCGGTACAGTAGACACAATCGGAGCGGGGAATTCCGTTAGACCTGGCCCCCTGAGACTTCTTCATGTTCCCACAAATCACGCACAAGATGCATGGGATTCAGTCTGAGTCGCTGGAAGCTGTAGTGGAACCCTTCATTCAGCATGTAGAAGACATACCTGCTTCGGACCGGCCCATCAAGTGGTTTGAGCACATACAACTTTGATAGACTCCTCTGGCAAATACTTTGAAAAATTGTAATGTTCACTTTGTTTGTAAATGTAATACTTTTTGGATAGAATGCAATTGTTTTTAAGGTGCAATAATTAATGGGCGCACATTGTTGCAATTCAATTGTTTTTGACCTCTAATTTTCTTGCTTATCGCACCCAATCAGTAAAGGCCAGTACACACAGGGAGAGATGTATGATGAGCGGTCTGTGCTAGATCGCTCAGTACACATCTCTCCCCCACTTATCGCACATGGCGATGTGCTAGATTGTGCCTGCATGCAGGCCAATTAGTACCGGCGATAGCTATCGCTGTGGGGTATACACACAGAGATCCGTGCTTAACTTCTAAGCAATCTAGTCAGATTGCTTAGAATTTAAGCTTGGATCTCTCCGTGTGTACCCGCCTTAAGGGTTTAGTTGCATAAAGCAGCTAAACATGACTAATCTAATGGGCGCAAATGGAAAAGTGCTGTTTTGGTGCCCAAACAGCTGACTTCGCACATTTCAGCTTGCCACTTCCGGGGGGTGCGAGCTGAAATGTGACTGCCGGGGCTAATGGGCGTATGATCTGTGCAACAATTGAATAACTCCGATAGATGCCCATTAGTTTAGATGCCTTTAAAAATAAATTCTGCCCTTTGTGCATCCAGAAACTTATTGCACACCCCTCGTACAGACTTTTTGCATTTCCACTGCACCAGTTTCAAGGTTGCCTGAAACATGAAACATTCACTAGCGTTTGCAATTTGTATTTAGTACACTGTATTGCAAAAAGGCATAAGAACATGCTTTGAACCCTCTGTTAAAAAGTGACCAAGTAAAAGGTTTATACATATATGCTCACTCTCCTGGAACATCCTGGAGACTTCAGAATGTCAGGGAGAGTAGCCGGATCGCTGCCTCTTCTCCTTATATAGATGGTGGGCCTTAGCAAAGCAATTCCTGTCATGGTGCTTGCCCCTTGGAACTCCCCATGGAGAGCTGCAGTAGGGTTTGTCCAGCAGTAGGGTTTGTCCAACAGTAGGTAAACCTGCTTTAATACATATTTTTAAAGAGGCATTTTTTTCAACACCCATGAGTATAGGATGATTCAATTGTTTTCTCCCATTGCTACCGACGAAGCAATTCAATTGTTGCTCCGTGCATGTGCAAGTGCCGTGGGGGACACATTTCTCCTCACAGACTCCTGAGGTGGTGAGAAAAAATGTGTGAGAAGTCCACGGTTTGGGCACCACAGGAAAAGTATATTGTCTCCACAACTGCTGAAACTTTTTTTTTTTATTAACTTTAGTGGGACAATGGTGATTTGATTGTTGCCAACTAGTACTCTGAAATTAAAAACATTGTTTGCAGATAACTACAGTATATAAAGAGAACAGTCACGTGAGATTACGTTAAACCTAGCATTTTATTAATAAGATTAAATTCAGGGTGCCGACACTACTTTGTATATTCTTATTCAAACTTTCAAAGATTCAAGAGCAAAGGGTGTGAATTACACAGTATTATGGACGGCAACATATATGAGACCAGAATAGCTGAATTGAAAAAGATGATTTTAGTAACATTTTAAAAAATACATCAGTCATCAGCAACATCATAAACCGACTCTGCAACTCTGAAGCTACAAGATGCAACATTACTAAGCAGATCTGACGTATCATTGTAAGCACTCTGCATAGCATGGCACAGGCTGACTCCCTGCTTCACCTTCACTGTTTATCCTGGTGACCTATGGACTTTAAATACAACTATTTCTCCTACAAACAACTGAGCTGACTGTTTCCCATTGTCTGCATGAACACTGCTATGATGTCATTTATTTGGCAGATGCTGTAGATCTGTTTTAAACGCAGTAATGGTATAAAAGTATGCATTGCATTCAGCTCTGCACGAAGAGTGTTTACACAAACATAAGAATGTTGTACACATTACCCTAATACGCTGGGGTCTATTATTAGTATTGCCAAGAACTAATGCTTATTACTGCCGCAGACAGCAGTGCTAGAAACATAATATGTCTTGACATTAGAAAGCATTCTATTTGCAAAAAGAGATAAATGTAATGAACCACAATTTGTCCAAGACAATGATTTGTGCTATAAAAAAAATTACAATGCAAATTACTGTATCGGTCAGCAGCAATTTTGTCGATTTTTGCATGAAAATAAATAAATCACAGCTTTACATCCAGTGAGAGAATTGCAGAAATCTCTGATCTGGATAAATCATAATTCATTAAATTTCCTTACAAAATTTCTATTGCACTTTGTATTTATTAAAATGACTAATGTAGTTTATTTAGACACAAGGGAGAATATTCAATCAGCCACAGATTGTGTCACACAGTCTTTTCATCCAAGTAAAGAGCCCTCTAGAAGGTGCGAGCTGAAATAAACATTAACTACTGCCTCCCGGCTGCTTTCAGGTCTCTAATACCCCTTTCAGATGTTAACACCAGCTTTAACCAGCTCGAACCCAGGACTCTGAGCACATGTTAAAGATGGGATTTTCTGTACTTACCTCCATTCACGCATGGGTGACGACCCAACCCGGATTGTCACTTTTCACACAGGACCCGGGTCTTCCGACTTACACTGGGCTCCAAGCGGTACTGTCCTCTACCAATTAATTTCTTTTAGGCATCAAGACCTGTTTCATGCCTCTTCACACAAGCCAGGGCACTGCATTGCAAATACCGGGAATAACCCTGGTCGGTTGCAAGGTTGTGGAACCAGGACTGTCAACCCGAGGCAGACCATTTCCGACATAAGCTAGACCTGGGCCGACACTTCTGTCTGAAAGAGGTAGGAGTGAATAGCTCCGGGCACTTTAACCAGGAGAAGAGACAGGGCGACAACACGCAGCTGATTGATTCTGCCTCCAAGTGTTGATGTCTGAGTATACACAATTATTTTTGATAATTCTAATTAATAAGGGATAGAATTAAATGGTAACATATACAGCAGCGATTCAACAATATGTCAAATGTAAACAGTAAATGGTTACAAGAAAGCAAAAATAAACAAGCTGAAGACATAAGGTGTGTACACTTGGGGAGATTTTGACTATACTATGTACACTATATAGTCAAGATTGAGTTTCCTGCACAGCCTATCTTTCCTTGCGATACCGACTCCACGGGCGCGCGCATCGGTATCGCAGCTCACTAAGCACAGTGCGATTTGCACTAACTTTCCTTGCAATTTTGACTATATAGTCATAACCGAAAAGGATACATCTCACCGTGTGTACACACCTGTATAGTGATAACATACACAAGACAATTACACACACACAAAAAAAAAAATGGTTTCCTTTCCAAGGATAATAGAATGAATTTAAGGTATTTTGGGTTTGCTGAATTAAAAAAAAAAAATTGCAAATTAGCTCTAGTTCTTGCGATAATGTGTACCTCAATTCATAGGGCACTTAGCCATAACACGCTCATATGGGAATGAATATAATATATATATATATATATATATATATATATATATATATATATATATAGATATAGAAAAACACAGATTCCCAAGTGCGCTAGTGATGTAATGTAATTACACAATTCTTCCAGCGTTTATTTCATCAGAAAATGTGGACTGGAGGATGTTTAGATCTGGGGACCTGTAACAGACACCCCTCACCAAAAAGTCACCCAAACAAGAGGCCAACAGGCCAATTAATAAAAGGTTATTTTAATAACATATGATTATACATATGAATTTTAATACACAATATAAAATTATATCAATAAAACACAGCCACAACCAACATGTTTGTAAGATGGATTCTAGATACTCCCTCACCTTTTTCAAGGTGCGAGCTCGAAGGGAGTATCTTCACAAACTAGGGTGCGATTTTCTGACTGACAAATCCAACGCGTTTCGTCTTATCGACTTCATCAGGGGTAACGCATATAAGAAAAAAGGCTAATTCACTCTCGATGGGTTTATATGGCAAAACGTAACCTCAAATGGGAATTAATACAGTCTCCTTTATCAGGATTTAGTAGATGGAATTCCTATATTCAGGCTCCTAGCCGGAGTGGTAATTCTTTTTGGATATAGAAATCTATAGAATAATAGTGTTTTTAGAAACACTGCCTTAAAACTAATTAAGCATGATTCCTTAAAGGCCGTCTAGGAAATACTCTTGATTATAGTCCGTTGGGAGTGCCGACAACTGTATGCCGGCGTTTTTGCAAACTGCTAAAGTATGGTCTCCAGTTCTTATAATCAGAGTTATTATTGGTTCAAATGTTGACTCACATGAAATTCAAAACTCAAATAGCTGGTCTGACAATCACAGGAATATAAAAGATGCGACTTCCCCAAATAGATCTCAAGGAACAAATCCTGGAGGAGATTTTGGCTGTATCTGGAAGCTACAAATTCAGCGAGCAATAGTCTGCTTAGAAGCAGGAGCACCTATTTTGTTGGGTGCCTACAGGATAAGAAGCGAGTCAGTTTTCCTGACTCCAGCCGTCCTGGAAATATAATTATTTAAGGCCCTGACTACGTCCAGTAACTTGGAATCTTCCAAGTCCCTAGTAGCCGCAGGCACTACAATAGGTTGGTTCAAGTGAAAAGCTGATACCACCTTAGGGAGAAACTGGGGACGAGTCCTCAATTCTGCCCTATCCATATGGAAAATCAGATAAGGGCTTTTACATGACAAAGCCGCCAATTCTGACACACGCCTGGCCGAAGCCAAGGCCAATAACATGACCACTTTCCATGAGATATTTCAGATCCACAGTTTTAAGTGGCTCAACCAATGTGATTTCAGGAAACTCAACACCACGTTGAGATCCCACGGTGCCACAGGAGGCACAAAAGGGGGCTGAATATGTAGCACTCCCTTTACAAAAGTCTGAACTTCAGGCAGTGAAGCCAGTTCTTTCTGGAAGAAAATCGACAGAGACGAAATCTGGACCTTAATGGAACCCAATTTTAGGCCCATAGTCACTCCCGACTGTAGGAAGTGCAGAAAACGACCCAGCTGAAATTCCTCTGTTGGGGCCTTCCTGGCCTCACACCACGCAAAATATTTTCGCCAAATACGGTGATAATGGTTTGCGGTTACTTCTTTCCTGGCTTTTATCAGCGTAGGAATGACTTCCTCCGGAATGCCCTTTTGCTTTAGGATCCGGAATTCAACCGCCATGCCGTCCAACGCAGCCGCGGTAAGTCTTGGAACAGACAGGGCCCCTGCTGTAGCAGATCCTGTCTGAGCGGTAGAGGCCATGGGTCCTCTGATATTATTTCTGTAAGTTCTGGGTACCAAGCTCTTCTTGGCCCATCCGGAACCACGAGTATCGTTCTTCCTCCTCGTTTTCTTATTATTCTCAGTACCTTTGGTATGAGAGGCAGAGGAGGGAATACATAAACCGACTAGTACACCCACGGTGTCACTAGAGCGTCCACAGCTATTGCCTGAGGGTCCCTTGACCTGGCGCAATACCTAGTTTTTTGTTTAGGCGGGACGCCATCATGTCCACCTGTGGCCTTTCCCAACGGTTTACCAACAGTTGGAAGACTTCTGGATGAAGTCCCCACTCTCCCGGGTGTCGGTCGTGTCTGCTGAGGAAGTCTGCTTCCCAGTTGTCCACTCCCGGAATGAACACTGCTGACAGTGCTAAGACGTGATTTTCCGCCCATCGGAGAATCCTTGTGGCTTCTGCCATCGCCATCCTGCTTCTTGTGCCGCCCTGTCGGTTTACATGGGCGACTGCCGTGATGTTGTCTGATTGGATCAGTACCGGCTGGTTTTGAAGCAGAGGCCTTGCCAGACTTAGGGCATTGTAAATGGCCCTCAGTTCCAGAATATTTATGTGTAGGGACGACTCCTGACTTGACCAAAGTCCTTGGAAGTTTCTTCCCTGTGTGACTGCCCCCCAGCCTCGAAGGCTGGCATCCGTGGTTACCAGGACCCAGTCCTGTATGCCGAATCTGCGGCCCTCTTGAAGATGATCACTCTGCAGCCACCACAGTAGAGATACCCTGGTCCTTGGAGACAGGGTTATCAGCCGATGCATCTGAAGATGCGATCCCGACCACTTGTTCAAGAGGTCCCACTAAAAGGTTCTTGTATGGAACCTGCCGAATGGAATTTTGCTTCGTAAGAAGCTACCATTTTTTCCCAGGACTCGTGTGCAGTGATGCACCGATACCTGTTTTGGTTTCAGGAGGTCTCTGACTAGAGATGACAGCTCCTTGGCTTTCTCCTGCAGGAGAAACACTTTTTTCTGTTCTGTGTCCAAAACCATCCCCAGGAACAGTAGGCGTGTGGTAGGAACCAGCTGTGACTTTGGAATGTATAGAATCCATCCGTGCTGTTGTAGCACTTCCCGAGATAGTGCTACTCCGACCAACAACTGCTCCTTGGACCTCGCCTTTATAAGGAGATCGTCCAAGTACGGGATAATTAAAACTCCCTTTTTTCGAAGGAGTATCATCATTTCTGCCATTACCTTGGCAAAGACCCTCGGTGCCGTGGACAGTCCAAACGGCAGTGTTTGGAATTGGTAATGACAATCCTGTACCACAAATCTGAGGTACTCCTGGTGAGGATGGTAAATGGGGACATGCAGGTAAGCATCCTTGATGTCCAGGGATACCATGTAATCCCCCTCCTCCAGGTTTGCAATAACCGCCCTGAGCGATTCCATCTTGAACTTGAATTTTTTTATGTATGTGTTCAAGGATTTCAAATTTAAAATGGGTCTCACCGAACCGTCCGGTTTCGGTACCGCAACCAGTGTGGAATAGTAACCCCGTCCTTGTTGAAGTAGGGGCACCTTGACTATCACCTGCTGGGAATACAGCTTGTGAATTGCCTCTAGCACAGCCTCCCTGCCTGAGGGAGTTGTCGGCAAGGCAGATTTGAGGAAACGGCGGGGGGGAGACGCCTCGAATTCCAGCTTGTACCCCTGAGATACTACTTGAAGGATCCAGGGATCCACCTGTGAGCGAGCCCACTGATCGCTGAAATTTTTGAGGCGGCCCCCCACCGTACCTGGCTACGCCTGTGGAGCCCCCGCGTCATGCGGTGGACTCAGAGGAAGCGGGGGAAGAATTTTGATTCTGGGAACTGGCTGACTGGTGCAGCTTTTTCCCTCTTCCCTCGTCTCTGTGCCGAAAGGAAGCGCCTTTGACCCGCTTGCTTTTCTGAAGCCGAAAGGACTGTACCTGATAATACAGTGCTTTTCTTAGGCTGTGAGGAAACCTGAGGTAAAAAAAATTTCATCCCAGCTGTTGCTGTGGATACGAGGTCCCAGAGACCATCCCCAAACAATTCCTCACCCTTATAAGGCTCTATGTGCCTTTTAAAGTCAGCATCACCTGTCCAGTGTCTGGTCTCTAATACCCTCCTGACAGAATGGACATTGCATTAATTCTGGATGCCAGCCGGCAAAATATCCCTCTGTGCATCCCTTATATATAAGACGACGTCTTATGTTCGCAAAATAGTATACCTGTTTGAAAGGGTTACAGACCACGCTGCAGCAGCACTATCTGCAGGTCTCAGTCTAGTACCTGAGTGTGTAAATACAGACTTCAGGATAGCCTCCTGCTATTTATCAGCAGGTACCTTCAAAGTGGCCGTATCCTAAGACGGCAGTACCACCTTTTTTGACAAACGTGTGAGCGCCTTATCCACCCTAGGGGATATCTCCCAGCGTAACTTATCCTCTGGCGGGAAAGGGTACGCCATCAGTAACTTTTTAGAAATTATCAGTTTCTTATCGTGGGAACCCACGCTTTTTCACACTTCATTCACTCATTTGATGGGGGAACAAAACACTGCCTGCTTTTTCTCCCCACACATAAAACCCTTTTTTTTTTTTTTTTTTTTTTTTTTTTTAGTGGTACTTGGGTTAATGTCAGAAATGTGTAACACATTTTTTATTGCCGGGATCATGTAACGGATGTTCCTAGTGGATTGTGTATATGTCTCAACCTCGTCGACACTGGAGTCAGACTCTGTGTCGACATCTGTGTCTGCCATCTGAGGGAGCGGCGTTTTTAAGCCCCTGATGGCCTTTGAGACGCCTGGGCAGGCGCGGGCTGAGTAGCCGGCTGTCCCATAGCTGTTACGTCATCCAGCCTTTTATGTAAGGAGTTGACACTGTCGGTTAATACCTTCCACCTATCCATCCACTCTGGTGTCGGCCCACAGGGGGCGACATCCCATTTATCGGCATCTGCTCCGCCTCCACATAAGCCTCCTCATCAAACATGTCGACACAGCCGTACCGACACACCGCACACACACAGGGAATGCTCTGACTGAGGACAGGACCTTACACAGCCCTTTGGGGAGACAGAGAGAGAGTATGCCAGCACACACCAGAGCGCTATATAATGTAGGGATAAACACTATCACTGAGTGAATTTTCCCCCATAGCTGCTTGTATAAACAATATTGCGCCTAAATTTAGTGCCCCCCCTCTCTTTTTTACCCTTTGAGCCTGAAAACTACAGGGGAGAGCCTGGGGAGCTTTCTTCCAGTTGCACTGTGAAGAGAAAATGGCGCCAGTGTGTCTGAGGGAGATAGCTCCGCCCCTTTTCCGCGGCCTATTCTCCCGCTTTTTTCTGGATTCTGGCAGGGGTATTTACCACATATATAGCCTCTGGGGCTATATATTGTGGTATTTTTGCCAGCCAAGGTGTTTTTATTGCTGCTCAGGGCACCCCCCCAAAGCGCCCTGCACCCTCAGTGACTGGAGTGTGAAGTGTGTATGAGGAGCAATGGCGCACAGCTGCAGTGCTGTGCGCTACCTTGGTGAAGACCGATGTCTTCTGCCGCCGTTTTTCCGGACCTCTTCTTGCTTCTGGCTCTGTAAGGGGGACGGCGGCGCGGCTCCGGGACCGAACACCAAGGACTGGGCCTGCGGTCGATCCCTCTGGAGCTAATGGTGTCCAGTAGCCTAAGAAGCCCAATCCGGCTGCAAGCAGGCGAGTTCGCTTCTTCTCCCCTTAGTCCCTCGCTGCAGTGAGCCTGTTGCCAGCAGGTCTCACTGAAAATAAAAAACCTAAATCTATACTTTCTTTCTAAGCGCTCAGGAGAGCCCCTAGTGTGCATCCAACCTCGGCCGGGCACAAGATCTAACTGAGGCTTGGAGGAGGGTCATAGTGGGAGGAGCCAGTGCACACCAGGTAGTCATAAATCTTTCTAGAGTGCCCAGCCTCCTTCGGAGCCCGCTATTCCCCATGGTCCTTACGGAGTTCCCAGCATCCACTAGGACGTCAGAGAAAAGGATTTACCGGTAGGTATTAAAATCCTATTTTCTCATACGTCCTAGAGGATGCTGGGGATGCTTCAAGAATCATGGGGTTTATAGCAAAGCTCTAGAACGGGCAGGAGAGTGCGGATGACTCTGCAGCACCGATTGACCAAACAAGAGGTCCTGCTCAGCCAGGGTATCAAACTTGTAAAACTTCGCAAAGGTGTTTGATCCCGACCAAGTAGCAGCTCGTCAAATCTGTAAAGCCGAGACCCCTCGGGCAGCCGCCCAGGATGAGCCCACCTTTCTGGTAGAATGGACCTTCACTGATTTCGGTAACGGCAATCCTGCCGTAGAATGAGCTTGCTGAATCGTATTAAAGATCCAGCGTGCAATAGTCTGCTTGGAAGCAGGAGCCCCAGTCTTGTTGGGAGCCCACAGGACAAACAGAGACTCTGTTTTCCTAATTTGAGCCGTTCTGGCGACATAGATTTTCAAAGCTCTAACCACATCGAGAGACTTAGATTCCGCCAAGGCGTCAGGAGCCACTGGCACCACAATAGGCTGGTTTATGTGAAACGATGAAACCACTTTTGGTAGAAATTGCTGACGAGTTCTCAACTCCGCTCTATCAGCATGGAAGATTAAATCGGGGCTTTGGTGAGACAAAGCCGCCAATTCAGATACGCGCCTTGCGGATGCCAAGGCCAACAACATGACTACTTTCCAAGTAAGGAATTTCAACTCAACCTTACGCAAAGGTTCAAACCAATGAGATTGCAGGAACTGCAACACCACATTAAGATCCCATGGTGCCACTGGGTGCACAAAGGGAGGTTGGATGTGTAACACGCCTTTCACAAAGGTCTGAACCTCTGGAAGGGAGGCCAATTCTTTCTGAAAGAAAATTGATAAGGCCGAAATTTGTACTTTAATTGAGCCCAACTTTAGGCCCGCATCCACACCTGCTTGCAAAAAATGGAGCAAACGCCCCAGCTGAAATTTTTCCGTAGGAGCCTTCTTGGATTCACACCAAGAGACATATTTTCTCCAAATATGGTGGTAATGCTTCGCCGTTATTGCTTTTGTAGCCTGAAGTAGTGTGGGAATGACTTCACTGGGAATACCCTTCCGGGCTAGGATTTGGCGTTCAACCGCCATGCCGTCAAACGCAGCCGCTGTAAGTCTTGATACACGCACAGTTCTTGCTGTAACAGGTCCTCTCGTAGAGGAAGAGGCCAGAGATCTTCTATGAGTAATTCTTAAAGATCGGGATACCAGGCCCTCCGTGGCCAGTCTGGAACAATGAGTATCGCCTGAACCCTTGTTGTTCTTATGATCCTTATCACTTTTGGAATGAGTGGAAGTGGAGGGAACACATAGACCGACTGAAACACCCACGGTGTCACCAGGGCGTCCACTGCTATTGCTTGAGGGTCCCTCGACCTGGAACAATATCTCTGAAGTTTCTTGTTGAGGCGAGACGCCATCATGTTTATTTGAGGAATTCCCCAACGACTTGTCACTTCTGCAAAGACCTCTTAATGAAGACCCCACTATCCTGGATGGAGATCGTGTCTGCTGAGGAAGTCTGCTTCCCAGTTGTCCACTCCTGGAATGAAGACTGCTGACAGAGCGCTTGCATGTTTCTCCGCCCAGCGAAGAACTTTTGTGGCCTCCGCCATCGCCGCTCGGCTCTTTGTTCCGCCCTGTCGGTTTACGTACGCCACTGCTGTTACGTTGTCTGACTGAATCAAGACGGGCCGACTGCGAAGAAGATGTTCCGCTTGCCGAAGGCTGTTGTAAATGGCCCTTAATTCCAGAATGTTTATGTGCAGGCAAGTTTCCTGGCTTGACCATTTTCCCTAGAAATTTTCCTTCTGTGCGACTGCTCCCCAGCCTCGGAGACTTGCATCCGTGGTCACCAGGATCCAATCCTGGATCCCGAACCTGCGTCCCTCTAGTAGGTGAGCACTGTGCAGCCACCACAGGAGAGAGATTCTGGTCCTGGAAGACAGGATTATTTTCCGGTGCATGTGGAGGTGAGACCCGGACCACTTGTCCAACAGGTCCCACTGAAACACCCTGGCATGGAACCTGCCAAACTGAATGGCCTCGTAGGCCGCCACCATCTTCCCCAGCAACCGAGTGCATTGAAGAAACGACACTCTTGCCGGTTTCAGAATCTGTTGTTGTATTTCTAGAGCCTTTTCCACTGGAAGAAAAACTCTCTGTAATTCTGTATCCAGAATCATGCCCAAGAACGACAGCCGTGTTGTCGGAACCAACTGAGATTTTGGCAAGTTTAGGAGCCAACCATGTTGTTGCAGAATTGTCAGGGAGAGCGTAACGTTTTTCAGTAATTTCTCCTTGGATCTCGCCTTTATCAGGAGATCGTCCAAGTACGGGATAATTGTGATTCCCTGCTTGCGCAGGAGAACCATCATTTCTGCCATGACCTTGGTGAAAATCCTCGGAGCCGTGGACAGACCAAACGGCAACATCTGAAATTGGTAATGACAATCCTGAACAGCAAACCTCAGATAAGCCTGATGTGGAGGATATATGGGGATGTGTAAGTAGGCATCCTTTATGTCGACCGACACCATAAAATCCCCCTCCTCCAGACTGGAGATCACTGCTCGGAGAGATTCCATCTTGAATTTGAATTTTTTTAGATAGAAAATAAGATTTTAAACCTACCGGTAAATCTTTTTCTCCTAGTCCGTAGAGGATGCTGGGGACTCCGTAAGGACCATGGGGTATAGACGGGCTCCGCAGGAGACATGGTCACTCCAAAGACTTTAGATGGGTGTGCACTGGCTCCTCCCTCTAGGCCCCTCCTCCAGACCTCAGTTAGAGAACTGTGCCCAAAAGAGACGGACAGTGCGAGGGAAGGATTTTTGTTAACCTAAGGGCAAGATACATACCAGCCCACACCATCCACACCGTACAACTTGGAATATACTAACCAGTGAACAGTATGAAACAAAACAACATCAGCCAGAAACTGATCAAAACTGTAACATAACCCTTATGTAAGCAATAACTATATACAAGTCTTGCAGAATTTAGTCCGCACTGGGACGGGCGCCCAGCATCCTCTACGGACTAAGAGAAAAAGATTTACCGGTAGGTTTAAAATCTTATTTTCTCTTACGTCCTAGAGGATGCTGGGGACTCCGTAAGGCAAATGGGGATTATACCAAAGCTCCAGACCGGGCAGGAGAGTGCGGATGACTCTGCAGCACCGATTGAGCAAACATGAGGTCCTCCTCAGCCAAGGTATCAAACTTGTAGAATTTAGCAAAAGTGTTTGAACCCGACCAAGTCGCCGCTCGGCAAGGCTGTAATGCCAATACGCCTCGGGCAGCCGCCCAAGAAGAGCCCACCTTCCTAGTGGAATGGGCCTTTACCGAATTTGGTAACGGCAATCCAGCCGTAGAATGAGCCTGCTGAATCGTGTTACAGATCCAGCGGGCAATAGTCTGCTTAGAAGCAGGAGCGCCAACCTTGTTGGCTGCATACAGGACAAACAGTGCCTCTGTTTTCTTAACCCGAGCCGTCCTGGCTACAAAAAATGTTAATGCCCTGACTACATCAAGGGACTTGGAATCCTCCAAGTCACCCGTAGCCACAGGCACCACAATAGGTTGGTTCATATGAAAAGATGAAACCACCTTAGGCAAAAATTGAGGACAAGTCCTCAATTCTGCTCTATCCACATGGAAAATCAGATAGGGGCTCTTGCGAGACAAAGCCGCCAATTCGGACACCCGCCTTGCAGATGCCAAGGCCAACAACATGACCACCTTCCAAGTGAGAAATCTGTACCTTAATGGAGCCTAACTTTAGGCCCATATCCACTCCTGTCTGTAGAAAGTGGAGAAAGCGGCCCAGATGAAAATCTTAAGTAGGAGCATTCTTGGCTTCACACCAAGATACATACTTCCTCCAGATGCGGTGATAATGTTTCGCCGTCACCTCTTTCCTAGCCTTAATCAGAGTAGGGATGACTTCCTCCGGAATACCTTTCCCCGCTAGGATTTGGTGTTCAACCGCCATGCCGTCAAACGTAACCGCGGTAAGTCTTGGAACACGCACGGCCCCTGCTGCAACAGGTCTTCCCTGAGAGGAAGAGGCCACGGATCTTCTGTGAGCATTTCCTGAAGATCTGAATACCAGACCCTTCGAGGCCAATCTGGAACAATGAGTATTGTCTGCACTCTTTTTCGTCTTATGATTCTCAGTATTTTTGAGATAAGCGGAAGAGGAGGGAACACATAGTCCGACTGAAACACCCGTGGTGTCACCAGGGCGTCCACCGCTACTGCCTGAGGGTCCCTTGACCTGGCACAATACCTCCGAAGCTTCTTGTTGAGGCGTGACTCCATCATGTCTATTTGTGGAAGTCCCCACTGACTTGTTATCTCTGCAAAAACTTCCCGATGAAGTCCCCACTCTCCTGGATGGAGATCGTGTCTGCTGAGGAAGTCTGCTTCCCAGATGTCCACTCCCGTAATGAAGACTGCTGACAGAGCGCTTACGCGATTTTCCGCCCAGTGAAGAATCCTGGTGGCTTCCGCAATTGCCACTCTGTTCCTTGTCCCGCCTTGGCGGTTTACATGAGCCACAGCTGTGACGTTGTCTGATTGAATCAGAACCGGTAGGTCGCGAAGAAGATTCTCCGCTTGTCGTAGGCCGTTGTATATGGCCCTCAATTCCAGTACGCTGATGTGTAGACAAGCCTCCTGGCTTGACCATAGTCCCTGAAAATTTCTTCCTCGTGCGACTGCTCCCCATCCTCAGAGGCTCGTGTCCGTGGTCACCAGAACCCAGTCTTGAATGCCGAACCTGCGATCCTCGAGAAGGTGAGCACTCTGCAGCCACCACAGGAGAGACACCCTGGCCCTGGGGGACAGGCTTATTTTCTGATGTATTTGTAGATGGGACCCCGACCACTTGTCCAGAAGGTCCCACTGAAACGTCCTCGCATGGAACCTGCCGAAGGGGATGGCCTCGTAGTTCGCCACCATTTTCCCCAGTACTCGAGTGCATTGATGGACTGACACTCTTTTCGGTTTTAACAGGTCTCTGACCATGCTCTGAAGTTCCTGGGCTTTTTCTATTGGGAGAAAAACCCTCTTTAGTTCCGTGTCCAGAATCATGCCTAAGAAAGATAGCCGAGTCGTTGGAACCAACTGTGACTTTGGTAGATTTAGAATCCAGACCTGCTGCTGCAGCACTCTCAGGGAGAGCGACACGCTTTTCTGCAATTGATCTCTCGATCTCACTTTTATCAGGAGATCGTCCAAGTACGGGATAATTGTGACTCCCTGCCTGCGCAGGAGCACCATCATTTCCGCCATTACCTTGGTGAAAATCCTCGGGCCCGTGGAAAGCCCAAACGGCAACGTCTGAAACTGGTAATGACAGTCCTGTACAGCGAATCTCAGGCACGCCTGATGAGGGGGATATATGGGGACATGAAGGTATGCATCCTTTATGTCTAGTGACACCATAAAATCCCCCCCTTCCAGGCTGGAGATAACTGCCCGGAGTGATTTCATCTTGAATTTGAACTCTTTCAAGTACAGGTTTAGGGATTTTAGATTTAGAATGGGTCTGACCGAGCCATCCGGTTTCGGGACCACAAACAGGGTTGAATAGTACCCCTTCCCCTGTTGACCTAGGGGAACCTTGATAATCACTTGTTGTTGACACAGTTTTTGAATTGCAGCTAAAACTATCTCCCTCTCTGGGGGAGAAGCTAGTAAAGCAAATTTGAAAAATCGGCGAGGAGGCACCTCTACGAATTCCAGATTGTAGCTTTGGGATACGTCGCCCAAGGATCCAGGTCTGACTGAACCCAGACGTGGCTGAAGAGTCGAAGACGTGCCCACAACGACGCGGACTCCCTCAGTGGAGCTCCAGCGTCATGCGGTGGATTTAGTAGAAGCCGGGGAGGACTTCTGCTCCTGGGAACTAGCCGTAGCAGGCATTCTTTTCCCTCTACCTTTACCTCTGGCGAGGAAGAAAGAGCCCCGACCTCTTCTGGACTTATGCGACCGAAAGGACTGCATCTGATACTGTGGAGTTTTCTTTTGCTGTGGGGGAACATAAGGTAAAAAAGTAGATTTATCTGCGGTAGCTGTGGAAACCAGGTCCGCGAGACCGTCCCCAAATAAAACCTCACCCTTGTAAGGCAAAACTTCCATATGTCTCTTTGTGTCGGCATCACCCGTCCATTGGCGGGTCCACAGGGCTCGCCTAGCAGAAATTGCCATGGCGCTGGCTCTTGAACCTAACAGCCCAACGTCTCTCGCAGCGTCTCTCATATAGAAGGCTGCGTCTTTAATGTGACCCAAGGTCAATAAAATGCTAACCCTATCTAGGGTATCAATGTCAGATGACAAGTTATCTGCCCAAGCTGCTACTGCGCTACAAACCCAAGCAGACGCTATTGCCAGTCTGAGCAAGGCACCCGCATGTGCATAAATTGATTTTAAGGTAGTTTCCTGTCTGCGATCAGCAGGATCCTTGAGGGCTGCCGTGTCTGGAGACGGTAGTGCCACCTTTTTGGACAAGCGCGTTAAGGCCTTGTCCACCCTGGGCGAGGATTTCCACCGTAACCTGTCCTGTGCAGGTAAAGGATACGCCATAAGAATTCTCTTGGGAATCTGCAGTTTCTTGTCTGGAGTTTCCCAAGCCTTTTCAAATAACGCGGTCAGCTAATGAGATGGGGGAAAGGTTACCTCAGGTTTCTTTTCCTTAAACATGCATACCCTCGTGTCAGGGACAGAGGGGTCATCTGTGATATGCAAAACATCTTTTATTGCAAAAATCATATAATGAATACTTTTGGCCACCCTTGGGTGTAACCTCGCATCATCGTAGTCGACACTTGAGTCAGAATCCGTGTCGGTATCAGTGTCTGCTACTTGGGACAGGGGACATTTCTGAGACCCTGGAGGGCCCTGTGCTACAGCCAAAGCCATGGATTGACTCCCTGTCTTTTCTCTGGACTCTGCTTTGTCCATTCTCTTATGTAATAAAGACACATTTGCATTTAAAACATTCCGGGGACACCACAATCATCTGCTCCACCTCCTCCTTAGATGAGCCTTCCGCTTCAGACATGCCGATACACACGTACCGACACCCCCACACACTCAGGGATAGAAAGAAATTATATATATATATATATATATATATAGAGAGAGAGAGAGAGAGAGAGAGAGAGTGTGAGTCCCCCAATAAGGCCCTTTGGAGAGACAAAGAGAGTATGCCAGCACACACCCAGCGCCACCGGACACTGGAATAAAATCCCAGTCAGTACAGCGCTTTTATAAAAATATACTCACTGCGCCAAATAAATGTGCCCCCCCCCCCCTCTTTTTTTGCCCTCTGTATTTGTGTTCAGCAGGGGAGAGTCTGGGGAGCCAGCTTCTCTGCAGCGTGCTGTGGAGAAAATGGCGCTGGTTAGTGCTGAGGAATCAAGCTCCGCCCCCTCACCGGCAGGCTTCGATCCTGCTCAAATGTTTATACTGGCGGCGGTTTTTGTAATATACTGCCTCCGCAGTATATAACTATGCCAGTGTCCCTAGAGGTTTAATAATTGCTGCCCAGGGCGACCCCCCCTGCGCCCTGCACCCATACAGTGCCGCCAGTGTGTGTGTTAATGTGGGAGCAATGGCGCGCAGCGTTACCGCCACGCGTTACCGCCGCGCGTTACTTCATAGAAGATCTGAAGTCTTCTGCCGCCTTTGAAGTCTTCCTTCTTCTCATACTCACCCGGCTTCTTTAAATACATTAATAGCAAGAGATTAAAGAAGGAGAGTATAGGCCCTTTAAAAGACAAGTTGGAAATCTTAAGCAAAAATGATAATGACATAGCGGACACACTAAATGAGTTTTTTTCAACAGTATTCACTAGAGAGGACCCTATTCAGGGACTGACACACAATCTCAATAATGAGAATATCACACTGATAGGTACTTATTTAAGCGAGGAAGTAGTCTGTGACCGATTAAAACATTTAAAGATTAATAAATCACCAGGGCCCGATGGTATTCATCCAAGGGTTCTAATGGAGCTTCACTCTGAACTGGCAAAACCGCTATCTTTGATCTTTGAGGATTCAGTTATATCAGGTATGGTTCCCAAAGACTGGCGTATAGCGGAAGTAGTGCCTATATTCAAAAAGGGAAGTAAAGCTGAACCAGGTAATTATAGACCAGTTAGTCTTACATCTATAGTGGGGAAAGTATTGGAAGGTATTCTAAGAGATAGTATTCAGAAGTTCCTTGAAACCAATAAGGTCATTAAAAGGAATCAACATGGGTTTATGAAGGACAGATCCTGTCAAACCAACTTACTTGGCTTTTATGAAACAGTAAGCGCAAACCTAGATCAGGGTAAAGACGTGGATGTAATCTTTTTAGACTTTGCCAAAGCGTTCGATACTGTACCACACATGAGACTTATATACAAGCTACAAGAATCAGGGCTAGGAAGCACAATATGCACTTGGGTCAAAAACTGGTTAGATAATAGGAAGCAGCGCGTTGTGGTTAATGGATCTTTTTCAACTTGGACTGAAGTGCTAAGTGGTGTGCCGCAAGGCTCAGTATTAGGACCGCTATTGTTCAATATTTTCATTAACGACCTAACAGAAGGTCTAGAGAGCATGGTGTCAATTTTTGCAGATGATACCAAATTGTGTAAGGCTATAAATACAGAGGAGGATGCCGAGTCTCTTCAGAACGACTTAGTTAAATTAGAAGTATGGGCAGCCAAATGGAGAATGCGCATCAACACAGACAAGTGTAAGGTAATGCACTGTGGTAACAAGAACAAAAATTACACCTACCTATTAAATGGGGTAAAATTAGGGGATTCTGTACTGGAAAATGACTTAGGTGTCCTCATAGATAGCAAGCTAAGCAGTAGTACCCAAAGTAGGACTGCAGCAAAGAAGGCTAATAAGATATTAGCATGCATAAAACGGGGTATTGATGCTAGGGACGAGAGTATTATACTCCCGTTATATAAATCACTAGTGAGGCCACACCTTGAATACTGTGTACAATTCTGGGCACCGTACTACAAAAAGGATATCCTGGAGCTTGAAAAGGTACAGAGGAGGGCGACCAAACTAATTAAGGGCATGGAGACGATGCAATACAAGGAAAGGCTTGAAAGACTAGGCATGTTTACATTGGAAAAGCGGAGACTAAGAGGGGATATGATCAACATCTACAAATATATAAGGGGACAATACACAGAGCTTGCGCGGGACCCGTTTTTGGTTAGATCAACACAGAGGACTCGTGGACACTCGCTCAGGTTAGAGGAGAGGAGATTCCGCACAATACGGCGTAAAGGCTTTTTCACGGTAAGGACAATACGTGTTTGGAATTCCCTGCCCGAGGGAGTTGTAATGGCGGAATCTGTCAACACCTTTAAGAATGGGTTAGATAAATTCCTATTGGATAAGGATATCCAGGGGTATGGTGCATAGTCATGCATTATAGTTACTATAAATAGGGATAAAATGCAATGGCTGACAGCAGCATCAGTCAGAAATTTTAGTCAAATCATCATGCATAGGACACCACAAATAGGTTGAACTCGATGGACAATTGTCTTTTTTCAACCTCAGATACTATGTTACTATCTTCCGGCTCTGTGAGGAGGACGGCGGCGCGGCTTTGGGACGAACGGCAAGGGTGAGACCTGCGTTCCGACCCTCTGGAGCTAATGGTGTCCAGTAGCCTAAGAAGCAGAGCCTATCATTTAAGTAGGACTGCTTCTCTCCCCACAGTCCCACGATGCAGGGAGCCTGTTGCCAGCAGTGCTCCCTGAAAATAAAAAACCTAACAAAAAGTATTTTTCAGAGAAACTCAGTAGAGCTCCCCTGCAGTGCATCCAGTCTCCTCTGGGCACAGGATCTAACTGGGGTCTGGAGGAGGGGCATAGGGGGAGGAGCCAGTGCACACCCATCTAAAGTCTTTAGAGTGCCATGTCTCCTGCGGAGCCCGTCTATACCCCATGGTCCTTACGGAGTCCCCAGCATCCTCTAGGACGTAAGAGAAATTGAGGGATTTTAGGTTCAGCATCGGTCTGACCGAGCCATCCGACTTCGGGACCACGAACAGGCTCGAATAAAAGGCCCGTGACAATGACCTGATTTTGACACAGCTTTAGTATTGCAGCGCATACTACCTCCCTTTCTGGAAGAGAAGCTGGCAAGGCCGATTTGAAAAATCGGTGAGGGGGCACATCTTGAAACTCCAATTTGTACCCTTGGGCTACTATTTCTAATACCCAAGGATCCAGGGCCGAGCGAACCCAGACCTGACTGAAGAGTTGGAGACATGCCCCCACCTATGCGGACTCCCGCAGAGGAGCCCCAGCGTCATGCGGTGGATTTGGCAGAAGCCGGGGAGGACTTCTGCTCTTGGGAACTTGCGACAGCCTGTGACCATTTTCCTCTTCCTCTCGTAACAAGGAAGGAAGACCCTCGTCCTTTTTTTGTATTTATTGAGCAGATAGGACTGCATCTGATAGTGAGGCATTTTCTTTTGTTGTGCAGGAACATAAGGTAGGAACGATGACTTACCCGCGGTAGCCGTAGATACCAGGTCAGTGAGGCCGTCACCAAACAAGACACTACCATTGCTTCTTAAACCTCTCACAATCCTTTCATTTCTTACACTCCAAATACATTTCTGCAACCACTTTATCTACGCTTTTGACTCTTTTCATACTAAATCTACACCCCTTGAGCCTACACTGCTTTTCAGCAAATCTTCTGCTTGGATTCACTTGCAGTCTCCTCTCCTACTTCCACTTTCCCTCAACCTATTTACCTACTTAACACTATGTCAAGGCTTTCCTATACTCCCCACATCACTCAGTGTCTACTTAATAATGTATCTTTATCCTTCCCCCCTAGTTTCCTACACCTCCTCCTCTCTCCCCTCCTCTGTCTCCCCTCCCCACCTTTCCTGTTACCCCACTTTCATTCACCTCTGCCCCATGGTCCTGCTACCCCACAACTCAGCCCTGCTCCCTCTCTCCCTTCCCTGTCACCTGCCCACACCCCCATCCACATCACACTGACCTCCCTCCCTGCCCACCTCCTGCAGTTTCCCCTCCTAGCTCAGGCACCCGTACCATCACTACTCTCTCATCATCCCTGCCCTCAAAGTTAATCCCACCTCATCGCTACAGCAACCCTGAAAATCTCATTCACATCTCTCCCACAAACTCATACCCCCTATCCTGTGCACTCTGGAATGCCAGATCTGTTTGTAACAAACTGGTCCCCACTCATGACCTTTTCATTTCCAACTCCCTACACCTACTAGCCATTACTGAAACTTGGATTACACCCTCTGACACTACTTCTGCTGCTGCTCTCTCTGCTGGGGGCCTCACATTCACACACACACCCCGACCTGGGGGTCGCCATAGGGGTGGTGTTGGGGTCCTTTTACCTTCTAGTTACTCCTACCAACTCATACCACCAGAACCATCCCTTATATTCTCTACATTTGAGGTCCACGCCATACGCCTCTTCCAACCAGTCCATCTTAGAGTAGCTGTCATTTACCGCCCCCCTGGCACTGCTTCCAAATTCATCGACAACTTTGCTTCCTGGCTTCCTCACTTCCTCTCTTCTGACATTCCCACCATTATTCTAGGCGATTTCAACATCCCTATTGACATCCCCACACAATCCCCTGCCTCTAAACTCCTTAACCTCACCTCTTCACTTGGTTTCTCCCAGTGGACCTCCTCACCCTCCCATGTGAATGGGAGCTCACTGGATCTGGTCTTCACTCACCGCTGTGATATTTCTGATTTTTCCAACTCCCCATTTCCCTTCTCTGACCACCACCTGCTCTCCTTTAACCTATCTCTCTCGACTTCCCCATCTCTACCTCCTAAGGCTACCATCACTAAGCGTAACATTGAAGCTATTGACACCACATTCCTTTCCTCCCTGTTTGACTCACTTCTCTCTCCTATTCTCTCTCTCTCTCATGCCCTGAACAAGCCACTTCCACATACAATGCTTCCCTTACTTCTGCTCTTGACTCTGTTGCTCCACCAACCACTATTCACCCTCGCAAATTAACACCTCAACCCTGGCACACCAAATGCACCAGATATCTGCAAAAATGCTCACGTACTGCTGAGCGACACTGGAGGAAATCACGCTCTAAGGCAGACTTCCTCCATTTCAAACTTATGCTTTCATCCTTCAGTGCTGCCCTTTCTCTTGCTAAACAGTCATACTTCAAGAACCTCATCTCCTCCCAGTCTTCCAACCCCCGGCGCCTCTTTGCCACTCTCAACTCACTCCTCTGCCCACCTCCACCTCGTCTCCCTTCCTCACTCTCTGCTCTTGACTTTGCCACTTACTTCACATCCAAAATTGACTCCATACGTCAGGACATCACATCACACCAGACCATCAGTAACCAGCCTTCTCCCATCCCTTACCAACCCTCCCCATCCCTCGCACCAACTCTGTCATCTTTCTCCCATGCATCTGGAGAGGAAGTCATGGCCCTCATTCGTTCCTGTCCCCTCACCACCTCCCCACTTGACCCTATCCCCTCCCGCCTCCTCCGCTACCTCTCTTCTTCTGCTTGTTCCCATCTTTCCCACCTTCTCAATCTCTCCCTATCATCAGGCACTGTCCCCTCTGCCTTCAAGCATGCACTCATCTCTCCTATTCTTAAAAAACCTACCCTTGATCCAAACACTCTCTCCAACTACCGACCCATCTCTCTCCTCCCTTTTGCCTCCAAACTCCTTGAGCGTATTGTCTACAACCGCCTTACTTCCTTTCTTTCCTCACACTCACTGCTTGACCCATTCCAATCTGGCTTCCGTCCTCTCCACTCCACTGAAACTGCCCTTACAAAAGTATGCAATGACCTCCATGCTGCTAAATCTAAGGGACACTACTCTCTACTTATTCTACTTGATCTCTCTGCTGCTTTTGACACTGTGGACCATCCTCTCCTACTGCAAATCCTTCACTCCATTGGTCTGCGTGACACTGCCCTCTCTTGGTTGTCGTCCTACCTTTCTAACCGTTCATTCTCTGTCTCCTCTCATGACTCCACCTCCCCCTCACTTCCACTAACTGTAGGGGTACCCCAAGGTTCTGTCCTTGGTCCTCTTCTCTTCTCTCTCTATACGTCCTCACTAGGTAAGCTCATTAGTTCTTTTGGTTTCCAATATCATCTTTATGCTGATGACACTCAAATCTATCTTTCCTCTCCAGACCTCTCCCCTACTCTCCTCACTCGTATCTCCAAATGTCTCTCTGCTATCTCTTCCTGGATGTCCCAGCGCTTTCTTAAACTTAACATGTCTAAGACCGAGCTGATCATCTTCCCTCCCTCCCGCATAACCTCACCTCCTACAATCTCATTATCTATTGATGGCACTACTATCTCCTCTACCCCCCAAGTGCGCTGTCTTGGAGTAATCCTTGACTTCTCCCTCTCCTTCAAACCTCACATTCAGCACCTCTCACAAACCTGCCGTTTTCATCTAAAAAATATTTCCAGGATCAGACCCTTTCTGACCCAGGATGCGACTAAGACTCTTATCCACTCACTGGTCATCTCCAGACTGGACTACTGTAATCTCCTCCTGACTGGCATTCCTGACAAATACCTCTCTCCACTCCAATCTATCCTCAATGCTGCTGCCCGGCTCATTTTCCTCACCAAACGCACTACGTCCACCTCTCCTCTCTTACTAGACCTTCACTGGCTCCCCTTCCCTTTCAGAATCCATTTCAAGCTTCTCACACTTGCTTACAAAGCCCTCACCCACTCCTCTCCCATCTACATCTCTGATCTTATCTCGCTTTACACTCCCACCCGTCCTCTTCGCTCTGCTAATGCTCGCCGACTCTCCTGCCTACGGATTACTTCCTCCCACTCCTACCTCCAAGATTTTTCACGCGCTGCACCACTTCTCTGGAATTCCCTACCTCTCCCCCTCAGACTCTCCACAAAACTTCAAACGGGCTCTCAAGACCCACTTCTACACCAAACCCAGCCAAATCTTATTATTTGTTTATGTACTCTGTAATTGGGCGCTGCGGAACCCTTGTGGCGCCATATAAATAAAGGATAATAATAATAATAATAAATACCGTTAAACGGCAGAGACTCCATAGTCTTCTGAGTCAGCATCAGCATTCCATTGATGAATCCACAATGCTCTTCTAGCCGAGACTGCCATGGCATTGGCCCTTGATCCCAAAAGGCCAATATCCCTTGCAGCTTCCTTTAGATAGGCTGCAGCGTCCCTGATATGACACAGTGTCAAAAGTACGCTATCCCTGTCCAGGGAATCTATATCAGATGACAAGTTATCTGTCCACTTTTCAATAGCGCTACTCACCCACGTAGATGCAACGGCAGGCCTGAGCAGCGTACCAGTAGTGACATAAAATGGACTTCAGTGTATTTTCCTGCTTACGATCCGCAGGATCCTTTAGGGCTGCCGTGTCAGGAGACGGAAGCGCCACCTTTTTGGAAGACGCGATAGAGCTTTGTCCACCGTGGGGGTTGACTCCCACTTGTCCCTGTCCCCAGAGGGGAACGGATATGCCACCGGAATTCTCTTGGGAACCTGTACCTTCTTGTCAGGATTTTCCCAAGCTTTTTCAAAAAGAGCGTTCAGTTCATGAGAGGGGAGAAACGTCACCTCAAGTTTCTTTCCCTTAAACATGCAGACCCTAGTATCAGGAACAGCAGGGTCTTCCGTGATATGTAATACGTCTTTTATCGCCACAATCATGTACTGAATGCTCTTAGCCAGTTTAGGATTCAATCTGGCATCACTATAGTCGACACTGGAATCAGAGTCCGTGTCGGTATCTGTATCCGCTATCTGGGTAAATGAACGCTTCTGTGACCCCAAGGGGGTCTTAACCTGCGACAATGCATCCTCCATGGATTTTCTCCATGTCTGGTTCTGAGACTCAGATTTATTTAATCTCTTATTCAACCGAGCCACATTTGCATTCAAAACACTCAACATATTTACCCAATCAGCCGTCGGCGGTGCCGACACGGTCACTCCCACAGTCTTTTCTGTCCCCACTCCAGCCCCCTTCTGGGAAGAGCACTCAGCCTCAGACATGTCGACACATGCGTACCGACACCCACAACCACACTGGGGCTACAGGGGACAGACCTACAGCAAAGCCTGTTAGAGAAATACAGAGGGAGTTTTGCCAGCTCACAACCCAGCGCCTATCCCGGTACTGAAACGATTAAAGTAATGCCTCAGACCTGTTAGCGCTTTAATAATAATAATAAAGCTCCAAAATACTGTGCCCCCCCCCCCCCCCCCCCCGTTTTGCACTCTGTTACTTGTACAGCAGTGTAGGAGGTCAGGACCAGCGTCTCTGCATCTCTGTGAAGAGAAAATGGCGCTGGTTAGAGCTGTGAGGGCTAAGCTACACCCCCTTAATGGCGCGCTTCAGTCCCGCTATTTTTTTAAATATTTATACTGGCGGGGGTCCGGTTTTTAGTGCCCAGGCACTGTAAGCCTCTTTTGCCAGTTTGTTTAGTGAGGTTTCATGCTGCCCAGGGCGCCCCCCCTGCGCCCTGCACCCTGTAGTGCCGCTGTGTGTGTGGGAACATAGCGCGCAGCGGCCTCAAAAACACTGAAGTCTTCTACCGTCACTGAAGTCTTCTGATCTTCTTTTACTCACCCGTCTTCTGACTTCTGGCTCTGCAAGGGGGGTGACGGCGCGGCTCCGGGAACGAGCATCTAGGCGTACCTAGCGATCAGTCCCTCTGGAGCTAATGGTGTCCAGTAGCCTAAGAAGCAGAGCCTTGAAACTCACAGAAGTAGGTCTGCTTCTCTCCCCTCAGTCCCACGATGCAGGGAGCCTGTTGCTAGCAGGTCTCCCTGAAAATAATAAACCTAACAAAAAGTATTTTTCTGAGAAACTCTGGAGAGTTCCTCAGTGTGCATCCAGTCTCACTGGGCACAGAATCTAACTGGAGTCTGGAGGAGGGGCATAGAGGGAGGAGCCAGTTCACACCCCTTTTAAAGTCTTAAAGTGCCCATGTCTCCTGCGGATCCCGTCTATACCCCATGGTTCTTGAAGCATCCCCAGCATCCTCTAGGACGTATGAGAAAAAAAACTGAGTTTCTGCTGTAGTTATCTGGTACCTGACTCATTTTAAAATTACCCTATATACTTAAACATTGAGGCAATGCTCCAAAAACAGCAGAAAAACAACCTTAATAAATAGGTAGCTAAAGCTGGGTACACACTGGCGTGACGGGGATTCATTCCAACATAGGAACAAATCCGCATCAGCTCCGAATTGGCCCCACACACTGTGGCGACTTTAATGAAGGACAGACCCAAGCGTCTGTCACATGTGACCGCAGGAGTGTGCAATCCTGGATACACACTGCGCAATGTAAGCAATATGTCGCTCCAAAACGGCATTTTGGCGAGACACTGCTCCAGTGCGTACCCGATTTATGTGATAATATTAGTCCCACTGTCATGATGATCAAGAAGCAGCATTTCTTTACTTTTTTTTTTTTACTTTCTGGTTTTTTTTTCAAAGTTTGATAATTGTAATGGCAAAATGATAGAAATGGGTAAATTAAAACTTGTAGCTCTGGAGCTCATCAAAACGTTTAAGAATCCATCCATCCAGTTATGTTTGGAAAAGGTGAAAGATTTTATGATCTAATGCAATCAGTGGGGAATTTCGGAATATCAATGTCTCACCCAGAATGAATTTTGTCTTATGCTTTGAACATGGAGAAAACGTGAAAAACAGGAAATTAAATCACATTAAGCCATGTGTAAGAATAAGAATAATGTGGATCTACAATGTGCCAATAACAGCAGTGAAAGCACACCTTATGCTTAAAGGAGACAAAAACTCACAATTTACATTTCAAGATTTACAAAACAAAATAAAGTATAACCATTAATGAACTATAAGTATTTCATAGTACAATCCCTTTAATCACAGCACTCAACACATCAATCAATTATTCTGTATATAAATGTATATACATAGGGCCCCTATTACTGTAAACTGATACTTATGTATAATTCCAATGCTTGTTCTTAAGATTCCTTCCATTCAGTATAGTTCATGTGTGGCTTATATACAGCAAAGCCCAGGGGCAGTGGCTGGGAACTGACAGGTCAGCATTAAAACTGCCAATCTCAGGTTGTGAAGCCTATGTTCAATTACAGCGCAACCCACACAGACCTCTCCCACAGTCACATGATGCACTGTTCCAGAGAACATGACTGCTATTCCCAGCAACTGTCTGGAAAGCTGTAATCATTTTCAAGGGAAATCCCAAACTCAGAGGAAGGAACCCAAGCAATCAAGTCATGTGAAACCAGAGAGAATGCAGACTTGTATCAAAATAAGAGCTCCGTTATATAGCGTCCGACTCTGTGCCAACCATTACATGTAATTCCGTGACAGACAGCCTGACAAATGAGTGCACAGCAGTAATCACACTCTTCTATAAAACTGAAGCCAGGACGTGGAAAAAAAAGACACACATAAACGTTGGGTGGGTGGATGGATATTGCAAATGTGTCCTGGAGTGGGTTTTGACTTGGTATCCAAGGGCTCACACCCATGAAGTGGGAGGACAACAAATTTAATGCCATCTAACCCTAGAATGCCACTCTACATATGTAAGGATGTTTTACAGACTTCACTAGTGTATTAAAACTACTTATAAGTGAATAATACAGAAGCTGATCAATTGTGTTCTTGGGTGAACTCTGGTATGAGGGTCTAAATTTAGAAATAAGATTCCTTTTACAAACCTCCATCTTTGGAACCCGTAAAAAGGGCACAGAGAGATCTATGCAAAGCGTCTTTTTCCCCATGAAGCTGGTGTTGTTGAAGTCATTTGGACTTATATAAAAGACTATCTGGTGCACCACAAGACACCCAATATAATACATATATTACAATATACATCATTCTTGTATTGTATATCTAATATACATTTATATGTTTTGTTTGATTGAGGACATAGATAAATGAGAGCTTTATACTGTCAACAGTTAAGGTGCATACACCATACTTGCCTACTCTCCCGGAATGGCCGGGAGGCTCCCGAAATTCGGGTGACCCTCCCGACCCACGGAAGAGCAGACAAGTCTCCCGACTTTTCCACTTCCCTCCTGCCCGGCCGCCCACTTTGAGAGTAAAGTGGGCGGTCCGGACACTCGATGACGCGATTCAACAAGAATCGCGTCATCGTAGTCACGCCCCCTGCTGGAAAATGCCGGTTATAGCGGCATTACAGAGCCGGGGGGGTGGCTTAAACGTGTTGTCGCTGTAACCCCGCCCTCGTACCGCCTCTGACCCGCCTCCACCACGCCCCATTCCGCCTCCTCCTCTCATCATCGTCCCGGACAGCCCCTCCACTGAGCCGACCTGACAGCTCTCTCCCGGAGAGGGCTGCCAGAAAGTAGGTAACTATGGCATACACATGGTGCCTATCTGCCTAAAAGTCTATTTTGACTGCGATTTCTTTTGAACTCCCCGGAGCCCAGAACCACAGATATTGACTATACACACGGTGCAATTGTGGCCATATACAATTTTAACTATACTAGAAACTAGTTGTACACTTTCTAGTCAAAATTGATCTTTCTGCAGTCTATTTTTTCTTGCGATACCGACCCAGCGGGAGCGCATATCAGCATCGCAAGCTGTATGCACACTGGGGGTCATTCAGAGTTGATCGCTCACTAGCAGTTTTTAGCAGCCGTGCAAACGCATTGTCACCGCCCACAGGGGAGTGTATTTTCGCTTTGCAGAAGTGCGAACGCCTGTGCAGCAGAGCGCCTGCAAAAACATTTTGTGCAAAACAAGACGAGCCCTGTAGTTACTCTTCGTGTGCGTTGATTCTAACGTTGGAGGGTTGGCTTTTGACGTCACACACCCGCCCAGCGTTAGCCCAGCCACGCCTGCATTTTCCCTGGCCCGCCTGCGTATTTCTAAGCACTCCCTGAAAACGGTCAGTTACCACCCAGAAACGCCCATTTCCTGTCAATCTTCTTGCGACCGCTAGTGTGAATGAAAACGTCGCTAGAACCTGTGCAAAACCACAAAGGGCTTTGTACCCATACGACGCGCGGTGCATGCGCACAAATGCCGATTTTTAGCCTGATCGCTGCGCTGCGAACAACGGCAGCTAGCGATCAACTCGGAATGACCGCCACTGTGTGATATGTACTATGTTTTCTACAGATATGGACTATATAGTCCATATCGGTAGTTCAAATCGCACCATGTGTATGCAGCTTAAGACTTTTAAAATAAACATTTTCTGTGCAGAAAAGGTTATCCGACTTACACAGATTGACTGGCCAGTATTTGTTCCTAGTCATTTAACTAGCTAGCAATTACCTGCGGAACGCACCTAAACCTGACTAAACTAATGGGCACCAGCGCAAAAAGAGCTGTTTGGGCAACCAAATCGGTCATTTTTTCCACATTTCAGCTCGCAAGCATGAGGGGGCTGCGAGTGGAAAGGCGTCCCTGTTCAGGCGCCATCTAGTAGCAGCCGCGGGGAGAAAAAATGTAATTCCTCCCCACAGTATTGACATGCGAGTTTCAAATCTAAACTAATTCAATCTGTCCGATTATGTGAGCGTAGCGATCAACAATTTTAACAGTGCACTGTTACTCAGCATGACAGCCAGCCAAATACATAAATAAAATGCAGCTGTCCACATGTTGATAACTACTGCCATTTTTAATGCATTTTTTTTTTGTGCTAATAAAAACACATAGGAAAAAGGTTCAAACTGCTAAATATTTGAGGCTTTTCAAGTGTTTGTATACTTTCTAATATGTTCAAAAGAGGAAACACCTGGAGATAAAACAAACAGCATTCCAAAAACCACTAACACACTGCAAATGGGTATCACAAACACACTACGAACAATGGGGTAAATGTATGAATGGTCGTTATGGGGGAGAAGCAGTATCAGCGTATGTTATGTGCACCAATACCGCTTCTCCCCCATGTATTACTACGGTGGTGCTGGCACAGGCCGATATGAGAAGGCGCACAGCATCGCTGACCGTTCTGACATCTGCAGCTGTCGATTTTGACAGCTGCAAGTGGCGATGTCCTATCTCCACAGCAGGGACAGAGCTGTCCCGGCTGTGGCGTGTGCCGGCTCCAGACTGCGCAGTAGGTCTCATGTGAGTAGCAAGATCCCGCGCACGCGCAGTGGAGCCAGTCAGGCAGGGAGACACAGCGTATCAGCGCGGATCTGATGCGGTGTGTGCACAGCGGGGCATCGCCAGAGGGGGGAGTTTTCACTCTGCCGCTTCGGCAGACAAGATGTTCTTACATCTTGTCGCTGTCCCTTCCTGCTTCGCCTCGGTAATGAGGTGAGGCAGGAAGTGTTAGAGCACTGCCGCTATAATACATTTACCGCAATGATTTCTAACGTCAGATCATTTAACAAGCGTTTCAAAATCCATGTACAATGGTTTTTAAAAAATACCAGAGGGCATGTAGACTAAACCAGAGTTGGGGAGGGGAGTTCTCACTCATGCAAGTTAGCCCGACAACAGCTGCACTTGACGGCAGCTTGAACTCGCCTACATCTGCTCGCGCCCCCAAAGGGCTGCAAGCAAAAAGAAATTTGCAAATTTGGGATGAGCGCATGCTGCAAGGGACATTTCAGGTAGCTTGCATCCTTTGCCTGCAGTTGGTTTCACACCATAGATTGCTTGGGACCCCATTTAACCGCTTGCCTGGCATGGTTACATCAGATGCGACCATACCAGCAAGTGCTTTATCCCACCTGGTCGCACAGGATGGGACCGGTCACATACACACTGTTTGCAGCTGCAGGAAAGAGAAACTTCCTTCCACTGCTTCTCTCAGAGAGACCGAAAGGTCCCTCTGCCAGCCCTCACCCTGCCCCAGTGTTTGCCGTGCTGCCGATCACTGTGCTGACAATAGCAGCCGCTGGGGAAAGGTAAATTAACCCCAACCCCCCCCTTCCATGTGTACCCGATTGCGGCCCTGGGGGTTAAATGGAAAGTTACAGTGTTTCCGACGATGTCGACCGATGTTCTGACGTTTGGGGAAAAGCTATGTTCTTTTCCCAAATATAAAAATACAAATAACCATTTTGGATAACATTAAATACATGTTCTTCACCTAATTCACTTATATAAAAAATCATCAAATTCTGAGCAGTTTTTAGGAAGAAAAATGTGTCTGTTAAGTGGTCAAGAATGAGTCCTCCTAGTTTACACCGGATGGCAAAAAGCCAGACAAACTTTTTCCGGCTTTTTGCCATCCGGCGTGGTCTGTCAAACACAATGGCTTTGAGCCGTGTGTAATGCTGTGCGCATATGCAGCAGCAGTAGTGACTAAAAAAAAAACCTGTTGTGTGTGAAAGCGCCCCTTCACACACACGGTTCTCTGCCTACAAAGGCGTGCGCAGACGCCGACATGCGGTTGCTGCTCCGGACTCCCCCTGGGCGGCCCAGGTGAGCAGTCTTATGTCCCAGTGGAAGGGGTGGGAGACGTAGTCAGTAACCTGGCGGAGGGGGAGTCCAGAGCGGCACCCGCATGTCGGCGTCTGCGCACGCCTATGTCTGCCTACAAAGACGGCACGGCTCCGGCCCGGCAGCCGGACCTTGCAGTGGATATTTCCGGCTGCAACCCGGCAGCTGTTCTGTGTGAAAGGACACATTACTCTGAATGTGTCTCAGCAGCACGAAAAAGCCGTCCGGGATTTTACCGGGCGGCGGGAGCCGGCGCGTGTGTTACAGCCCTATCCCCTTCAGCATGTACTATAAGGGATATGACATCCATTCCGTATTTAGCGAACAGCAGTATGATCATCTAACTGGTGTTTATGACTGTAGCGCATACGCTATCTATAGATGGCATAAGCGTAAAAGGGTCTATGTACTAAGCCTTGGAGAGAGATAAAGTGGACGGAGATAAAGTACCGGCCAATCAGCACCTAGCTGTAATGTTACAGGCTGGGTTTGAAAAATGACAGATGGGGTTGCAGCGATGCCACCGCCGGAGTACCAGAGACACAGGCTTTTCTCCCTCTGAGACGCTCTGTGGCGAGCGTAGTGAACCCGCAAGTGGCTTTCTAGCGCTCGCCCCGCTGACGGCATTCTAGCGGACAGGATCCTGTTGTCGGGATCATGACTGCCGACATACTGTCCGCTGGCGAATAGTACATATTCCCTTATGTATGAATACCAGCAGCTACACATTATGCGGTGCTGGTGATCAGTATTATTGTAAGAGGGAGCCCTTGGTGTGACGTGAGAAAGGGGGTAATTCCAAGTTGATCGCAGCAGGATTTTTGTTAGCAGTTGGGCAAAACCATGTGCACTGCAGGGGAGGCAGATATAACATGTGCAGAGAGTTAGATTTGGGTGTGGTGTGTTCAATCTGCAATCTAATTTGCAGTGTAAAAATAAAGCAGCCAGTATTTACCCTGCACAGAAACAAAATAACCCACCCAAATCTAACTCTCTCTGCACATGTTATATCTATCCCCCCTGCAGTGCACATGGTTTTACCCAACTGCTAAAACAAATCCTGCTGCGATCAACTTGGAATTACCCCCAATGTGCGAGGCCAGCATAGAAAGCGCTGACTGGGAGCAACCTGCCATGTGCGGGAGCACCGCCACTGGCTCACCTGTGCCGCTGTATGTACATCGGGTGACAGCAGCCCATGTGCCGGGGGGAGAGCATGAAAGGGCACGCTGACAGTAGGGAGAGAGCCGGGGCTGGCGGGCGACCTGCTGTCTGTCACCTGACGCCCTGTGTGTGCGGTAGCCTCGCCGGCACTGGAGGGAGCGCTGTGACACTGGCAGGAGAATGGGGAATTCCCACACCGGGAGCGGGGCCCGGGCCGACTGGGGAATACCAGGAATCCTGAGCGCTACACCATATGGAAGCCGGGCTGAGCGAGCACACAGCAGCCCCGCCCCCTTACCTGACGTCACCCGTGACCGTTACCCATCCCTGACAGCACCGGCTCCCCCGTCACATGACCCCCGCCTGGTCATGGCACCCGAAGCGGAGGAAGGGGGGCTGGCGGGGAGGCTGCGGGGGCATAGGGCAGTGAGTACCCGTATGTGTGGCACCCGCGGCTCGGACTCATCACCGGTGACAGCTGCGGGCGGCACAAACAAGACAGACACCGCAACAACAACACTACTGCCACTGTGCTACTGTCACTCACCTGGCTCCGCTACCGGTTCGCCCTCCCTGCCGTCCCCGGCTGCTGCTGCTGCGGGCGGTGGCACTGACTGGACGGGTCGCTGTATCTCCGAACTTGTTTGCAGAGCTCTCATGCCAAGTTTGTTTTCACCGCCCACAGGAGACGACAGAGGAGGAGCCTGAGGCGAAGCAAAGGTTTCCTGAGCCTTCCTGGCCGCCGTAGCGGCATCTGATTGGGCTGTGCCGGCTTCCGTAATGCTCTCCGCTGTGATGGAGATATGTCCGTGTGAAACGTACTGAGGGTGAGTGCTGAGGGCGCAGCGTGGCTGTTGTAGGGGCTGGAGAGCCGTAGTACTCCTATGTGGGGCTGGACTGGGCATGCTGAGACCTGTAGTTCCTTACCATTCCATAGCGTCTGCACCTGCTGTACCAGTCACCACACTGTGTTGTATTGCAGCTGCTGAGGTGGTACACACCACAGCATGCACTAATAGTAATACAGTGGCAGGGCATGCTGGGATTTGTAGTTCCACTACACCTGGAGGAGTGCCTCGGGTTACCTGCCACTGCTTTGTGGTGACTGGCTATAACTGGACAAGCACTTTGAGTCCTATTAGGAGAAAAGTGCTATATAAATATCATTAACTGAGTGTGACTCCTCCCGTCCCTGTATTCCCGCCATGTCTGTAATTTTTAATACCCCTTTCAAACATAGCCAGGTCGCACCCGGGAATGTGTACACAGGTGCGACCCTGCTTGAGACCTCTTTCAGACACGCGGCCCGACCAGGCATGTTGCTGGGTTGATGACGTCACTGCTGACGCTGCAGGAGGCGGCACTTGGAGATGATCATCTCCAAGCGCCGCCTCCTCCTATGCAGTGAACGGCTGTGCTTACCATTCACACTGCACCGCATCTCGGGTTGATCCCGGCTTCAACCCAGGTCGCGACCTGGGATGAAATGCCAGGATACTCCACCCGGGATATTTCTTTAGGACCCTTTCAGACTAGGCAAAATCCCGGGTTGATGCGCGTTCACGTGCAGTAACCTGGGAAATTTTTGCTAGTCTGAAAGGGGTATCCACATCCCTCTGTTATAGATGTAACTAGTTTGCAGTAGGGATTGCCATCGATATTCAACAACAATTTTCATGCCTGGGACATTGTGGTTTTTTCCCGATCTATTCTGCATGATGTTTTAATAGAATAGACCCAAAGACCCATGATGGTGCGGCGGAGATATAGTTAACTGGTCCCCGGCATCTACCACTCCAATGAATGGGTTGGGTTATCTCTCTTGTCTTATATTTTTTTAACTGCGTGAGTGCAAGACTAATCTAATCCATGCGGGACCGCCGATTGGCCATCCCTAGTTCATAGTAACCATAGCAAGCCTTTGGTGTCTTTTGACCTTCGGAGACAGTAATGTGCTCCTCATGTACTGCATGTTGTGGTGTTAACAATTAGGAGGATTGCTGTACAGTAGTTTGCAGTGAAGACCAACATGCAATTAGATTGCCATGTTACCATCATAATGAATAGGATGTGTGGCAGTGTTATAGCAACTTATAAGTTGTATGTGCAAGTAAGGTGGTACAGGAATTAGTAGCCGATCGCTCTACCACCTTATCGCTGGCCCCATTAGCTGCACCACAAAGTTATGGGCCCTACACACTAAGCGATAACTTTGAAGGATATGAACGAGATATCGTTCATATCCTTCAGTGTGTAGTCACCAACGATGAACGATATACGGCCCCACGCTTATTCATCGTTTGTGCCAGGTCGTTTATACATGCATGCCAATATGGACAGTCTTGTCCATATTAGCATGCGGGGCCGGGTGACAGGGGAGAGTGAAGAAACTTCACTCCCCCCTGTCACCCAGCCTACCCCCCCCCCCCCCCCCCCCCGCTGCCAGGGCTTCCATCGGGCACCTTGGCGGCATAACCGCCAGTGTGTAGGGCCTATTTGTCACAGTGCCCAGTAGTGAGACATAACCAGAGCTGCTCAGCAACTGCTCTTTCTTTTTTTCTTTTTTTTTTTTTTCTTTCTTTCTAGGACAAGTTCATATGTAAGGGAGCTGTCATGTAAGTAAACAGTTTTGTTTCTTTCACAATTTAGATTTTTAAGTAATCTAAGGAATTTGCATTGTGCTGCCCCTCTAAATGATTAGAGCACCCTAGAGTCTTGCCTCCGATATGATCTAACCACCCTATAATGCCCATACTCATATACCCTCAAACCTCTATTCAAAAAACACCATCTCATCAGGTCCAGCAGGCAGCAGGAGGCTCTCAGCGGCCAATCAACAAAGTTGCCGTTCAAACGGAGGCAGAGGAAGAGACTACAATATCTCTGTAGTCTCTGCCTCCTGCCACCTGAGGGACCCTGTGAGGTGTTTTGTTTTTTTTAGCTATATAAAATTCCTCTCCTGTACTAATTAGTGCAACCTGTGTAAATGGCCATCCCAAATAATCTGATTGGAGTCCAGACTATCCACCTGCCACACCAAGTTTGGGAGACAATGGATTAGAAAGTGGATTTAAAGGTAAATGTCTACAGCGGCTAACTATTCAGAAAGTGTACTATTTATATGTTAATGTGGCTTCAAATACATAAAATAAAATAAAAATACAAATATGGGAAAATACACTTGACAATAGTTTTGTCACATTTCTTATGTCATTGTGATTTAATTTGTATTTAACAAGATAAAAGCTTTTGTATGGAATGTTAATCTCACTCTGGTCTTTGCAGGGCTGACTACTGGAAATCACAACCTAAGAAGTTCTGTATTTACTGCAAGTGTTGGATTGCAGATAATAAGCCAGTATGTTTACATTTTATTATACTGCTATTATTGTTGTTGTTGTATGTACATACAAGTACCATACTTGTATGGACATCTCCTTCTCCTTTTCATCTGCAGGGAAGTAGTGGGTCTGGGATTTCTTCCTCTTTCCTGATTTGTGTCTGTTTTTGCAGTTCCACATCCACATTTGGATTGTGTACTGCAGTTGTCCTTTTGTCTCTTACCTTGTCTTTCTGTAATGTCTGGTAAATGCAATCAGTCTTGCACAGACCCGCAAAGTGACAAGTGCCAAACTGCTGTATGTCTAGATTGGGGCAGATTTTCACTAAATGGCATAGGAGGCAGGTGCCTTTGGGGGCATCTTCTGAGATAGCAGTCACGAGCCTTCTCCAAGCATGTTGCAGACCTTGCACATCTAATCGCACTTCCCAGGTAAGGTGCTCCTCAGATGGTTTCCTTGGGGAATGATACTTACCACTTAGGGACCTTGAGCCAGGAGCCCTTGGACTCCTCTGCAGCATCAGACAAGAGGCTTTTACTCCTTACATGGCAAAGTCGGAGCAGGTTCAGGTTTCTTCATCCTTAGAAAGTGTCTTAGAATCTAGATAGAAGAAATGTGTGTTCAAAGTCCGCGCACAACTGCTAGAAACATGTCTACCCTTCACCTTATGAAACAGAGTCACAAAAATATATACTGAGCTTTATATAGTAGTCCGACTCCTTTTTCCTCTGTGAACAACTTGGAAAAAGGAGTCGGACTACTATATAAAGCTCAGTATATATTTTTGTGACTCTGTTTCATAAGGTGAAGGGTAGACATGTTTCTAGCAGTTGTGCGCGGACTTTGAACACACATTTCTTCTATCTTGTTTGTACCTTTTGGAGTATTGGGTGATTGCTCTTTGTGGGTTCTTCTGCTGCAGGTTACTGCTGGTTAACAGCGCACTATTTTAACAACAAAATATTTTACATTTAGTGTCTTAGAATCTGACAGCACTTCTATACCTCATAAGCATCAGATTCTGGTGGTTCTGCAGTCTGCTAAGGGGTCAGATTTATATTTGTCTCTTAGGAAGAAGGCGAGGAGGCTGAAAACTCTGACTCTTAGGTTTTCTTGTAGTGTGAAAGTCAATAAATACTCAGTACATTGAGGATTTGCAGGTTAACACTAATTTGTAGTTTCCAATGAAGAAGAAAATTAACTGTTTTCCTTTCTGCCATTTTATAGAAAGAGTAGAACAAACCTGATCATATGTTTCAGGTCTTACACAAGTTGCAACCCCCTCGTATACTTTCCCTAGTGAAGATATTGAGAAACAATCTTTTCTGTTCTACCGGATTACAATTATTATTTATTATAATAATAACACAGAGAACTCGTGGACACTCGCTCAGGTTAGACGAGAGGAGATTCCGCACAATACGGCGTAAAGGCTTTTTTACGGTAAGGACGATACGTGTTTGGAATTCCCTGCCTGAGGGAGTTGTAATGGCTAACTCAGTCAACACCTTTAAGAATGGGTTAGATAAATTCCTAATGGATAAGGATTTCCAGGGTTACGGGGCATAGTCACGCACTATGGTTATTATAAAAACGAGGGGTTAATCGCAATGGCAGTCAGCAACTTCAGTCAAAATTTTATACAATATAATCGTGCATAGGAGACCACAAATAGGTTGAACCTGATGGACAATTGTCTTTTTTCAACCTTCGATACTATGTTATTTCTTACCAGTTATTTATATAGCGCACACATATTCTGCAGCACTTTACAAAGAATATTTGGCCATTCACATCAGTCCCTGGCCCAGGGAAGCAATGTATATTCATTATCGCATGTACACGCACACACATTCACGCTAGTGTTAATTTTTTTTGGATGCCAATTATCCTACCAGTAGATTTTTGGATTGTAGGAAAAAACCGGAGCACCCAGAGGAAACCCACACAAGTGCGGGGAGAATATACAAACTCCGCACAGTTAGAGCCATGGTGGGAATTAAACTCATGACCTCAGTGCTGTGAGGCAGTAATGCCTGAACTACATAAGATTATTTCCTTGGCTTCAGGGGAAAATGTTCCATTCTACCCACAATAAGCTAGTAAGACTTAAGCGACCTAGGTTTTCGCTCCTATTGGAACCAGAAAAGTTAGACCTCAAGAGGACAGACATTTGCTTAGGGAAGTGCAGCATGGGACTTAGGCTGAACAGCTGTGTCTTCTATACACACATTCAAATAGTTCACCAGCTTTAACGTTTTTGCTTTCAGAAATGCTAGCTTCCCCTTCCTCCATCTGTGGGACATTTCTAGACCGTGGAGTGTAGTAAGGGTTGATGAGCTAGCACTTAGGTTAACTTTATTAAGTGCTGAAGGAGTAGGTCAGCACTTGGTAAGCTAGTATATTTTTTGCTTTTAATCTATTACGCAGTGAAAGCCTGTAAGAATCCAGTCGAACAATGCTACAGCAGTAGCAAACATAGGGTGTTATTCAGAGATGGACCCAGATCGCTGTATACGCAGTAAGATCTGCGTCCATCTCGCATGCTGGGAGTCGCCCAGCATGTGTGGCGCCGTCTCACGACGCATTTGCAAGTTAATTGCAAACGCATTGTATTAAGGTTGACATCCTGGATTTGCTGTCAGGCGGTACCCCGTAATTTTTTTTATCTGAGCGGCTGCGTGTGACATCATGCAGCCACCCCAAAAACCCTCCCAGCACTGCCACGTTCAGCTCGCAAAACGCTGCGTTGCCGCCCACCCAATTCCCACCGCTGTCAATCATGTCGCAATGTGGCTGTCCGTGCAAGCCCAATGCGGCCACGAAGCATGCACAGTTTGCCGATGTATGGCAAACTGCGATGCGGCTGTATTAGCAGCCAGGTTTGAATTAGGCCCATAGCTCATCAGGGAAGGACAAAACGTTTCCTGGTGATGAGAGAATCTTTTCAGAACTTATCTTGGGCAAAGAGTGATGCTCCAGCAATATTCAGTCTTATTCCAGAAATAGAGAATTGGAATGTGTACATTCAGCAGTCACCTGAAGGACTCGCCTAAGGAATCCCTTAGCCTTTCTAATAGATGCTAGGGTTTATCTTTGGAATTTTCCACCAATACCTATGCTTCCTCGGGTTCTCGGGATGATAAATAAGGAAAGAATTCCAGTAATCTTAGTAGCAGCAGACTGGCCAAGGAGAGTTTGGTACTCCAGAATTACTAAACATGTCAGTGTGTTTAGGGATTAGACTTCCACTTTGTCAGGACACTTTGTCTCAGGGGCAGATTGTTTGTCAGCACATCCATCAGGTAAATTTAATGGCATGGCTCTTGAAGCCAAGATTTAACAAAACAAAACACGTTTTTCTGCTGCGGGGTACACTGGGCTCCACAGGGAATAACATCGGGGTGTAGAGTAGGATCTTGATCCGAGGCACCAACAGGCTCAAAGCTTTGACTGTTCCCAAGATGCATAGCGCCGCCTCTTCTATAACCCCGCCTCCATGCACAGGAGCTCAGTTTTGTAGTTGGTGCCATGCAGTAAGCAGGCATACAACAGGTGGGCTGCTCCAGCAGCCCTGAGAGAGCTTTTCTAAGCGAAGATAGAAGACTTCAAGGGCTGCAGCAGTGATAGATGTCAGTCTGACATCTCCTGCTGCAGCTCCATCACCTTCCCCAGCGGCGCTGTATACTCCCGCGCCCTAGTTGCCGGGTACTTACAGCGGAGGCCCCGCTTTGCTCCCCGTTAGTCACACACTCGCCTCAGTTCTCCTGGATCGCGTGGCCGCACTCGGAGGAGGTAAGTGGGTCCCCTAGGCAGGTCCCGCTGAAATCGCGGTCCGGCGCGGCCGGTATGTGAGGCAGGCCGCGCGCAGTGGACACTGTAGTTGAGCAGGGACTCCACTAAACCGCAAGGGCACAGGTTGTTTTTTCCTAATAAAAAAATAAGATTTTAAACCTACCGGTAAATCTTTTTCTCCTAGTCCGTAGAGGATGCTGGGGACTCCGTAAGGACCATGGGGTATAGACGGGCTCCGCAGGAGACATGGGCACTATAAAGAACTTTTAGTATGGGTGTGCACTGGCTTGGCTCCTCCCTCTATGCCCCTCCTCCAGACCTCAGTTAGAGAACTGTGCCCAGAGGAGATGGACAATATGAGGAAAGGATTTTGTTAATCTAAGGGCAAGATTCATACCAGCCCACACCAATCATACCATATACCCTGAAACATATGCAACCAGTTAACAGTATGAACAAAAAACAGCATCAGTCAAAGATCGATTCCAACTGTAACATAACCCTTATAAAAGCAACAACTATATACAAGTCTTGCAGATGTAGTCCGCACTGGGACGGGCGCCCAGCATCCTCTACGGACTAGGAGAAAAAGATTTACCGGTAGGTTTAAAATCTTATTTTCTCTTACGGCCTAGAGGTTGCTGGGGACTCTGTAAGGACCATGGGGTTTATACCAAAGCTCCAACCGGGCGGGAGAGTGCGGATGACTCTGCAGCATCGACTGAGCAAACGCAAGGTCCTCATCAGCCAGGGTATCAAACTTGTAGAATTTTGCAAAGGTGTTTGAACCCGACCAAGTAGCTGCTCGGCAAAGCTGTAATGCTGAGACGCCTCGGGCAGCCGCCCAAGAAGAGCCCACCTTCCTAGTGGAATGGGCCTTTACTGAATTTGGTAATGGCAATCCAGCCGTAGAATGAGCCTGCTGAATCGTGTTACAGATCCAGCGAGCAATAGTCTGCTTAGAAGCAGGAGCGCCAATCTTGTTGGCCGCATACAGGACAAACAAAGCCTCTGTTTTCCTAACCCTAGCCGTCCTGGCTACATAAATCTTTAAGGCCCTGACTACATCCAGGGACTTGGAGTACTCCCAGTCCCCCGTAGCCACAGGCACCACAATAGGTTGGTTCATATGAAATGAAGAAACCCCCTTAGGCAAAAATTGAGGACGTGTCCTCAGTTCTGCTCTATCCACATGGAAAATCAAATAGGGGCTCTTGTGGGACAAGGCCGCCAATTCGGACACCCGCCTTGCAGATGCCAAGGCCAATAACATGACAACCTTCCACGTGAGAAATTTTAATTCCACTGTATGAAGAGGTTCAAACCAGTGAGATTTCAGGAAACTTAACACCACGTTAAGGTCCCACGGTGTCACTGGGGGCACAAAGGGGGGCTGGATGTGCAGCACTCCCTTCACAAACGTTTGGACTTCTGGGAGAGTAGCCAAAGAATATAGATAGGGCTGAAATATGCACCTTAATGGAGCCTAACTTCAGGCCCATATCCACTCCTGTCTGTGGAAAGTGGAGAAACCGGCCCAGATGGAATTCTTCCGTAGGAGCCTTCTTGGCTTCACACCAAGATACATACTTCCTCCAGATACGGTGATAGTGCTTTGCCGTCACCTCCTTCCTAGCCTTTATCAGAGTAGGGATGACTTCCTCCGGAATACCTTTCCCAGCTAGAATTCGGTGTTCAACCACCATGCCGTCAAACGTAACCGCGGTAAGTCTTGGAACACACATGGTCCCTGCAGTAACAGGTCCTCCCTGAGAGGAAGCAGCCACGGATCTTCTGTGAGCATTACTTGGAGATCTGAGTACCAGGCCCTTCGAGGCCAATCTGGAACAATGAGTATTGGCTGCACTCTTCTTCGTCTTATGATTCTCAATATTTTTGAGAGGAAGAGGAGGAAACACATAGACCGACTGAAACACCCATGGGGTCACTAGGGCTTCTACTGCTACTGCCTGAGGGTCCCGTGACCTGGCACAATACCTCTGAAGCTTCTTGTTGAGGCGTGACCCCATCATGTCTATTTGAGGAATTTCCCAACGACTTATCTCTGCAAAAACTTCTTGATGAAGTCCCCACTCTCCCGGATGGAGATCATGTCTGCTGAGGAAGTCTGCTTCCCAGTTGTCCACTCCCGGAATGAAGACAGCTGACAGAGCGCTTACGTGATTTTCCACCCACCTGGTCGCTTCCGCCATCGCCACTCTGCTCCTTGTCCCGCCTTGGCGGTTTACATGATATACAGGGATATTTTCTGATGTATTAGTAGATGGGACCCGGACCACTTGTCCAGAAGGTCCCACTGAAAAGCCCTCGCATGAAACCTGCCGAAGGGGATGGCCTCGTAGGCTGCCACCATTTTTCCCAGCACACGAGTGCATTGATGAACAGACACTCTTTTTGGTTTTAGCAGGTCTCTGACCATGTTCTGGAGATCCTGGGCTTTTTCTAATGGGAGAACAACCCTCTTTTGTTCCTTGTCCAGAATCATGCCTAGGAATGATAGCCGAGTCGTTGGAACCAATTGTGACTTTGGCAGATTGAGAATCCAACCGTGCTTTTGCAGCACTTTCAGGGAGAGCGACACGCTCTTCAGCAATTGGTCTCTCGATCTCGCCCTTATAAGAAGATCGTCCAAGTATGGGATAATTGTGACTCCCTGCTTGCGCAGGAGCACCTTCATCTCTGCTAATACCTTGGTGAAAATCCTCGGGGCCGTGGAAAGCCCAAACGGCAACGTCTGAAACTGGTAATGACAGTCCTGTACATCGAATCTCAGGTACTCCTGATGAGGGGGGTAAATGGGGACATGAAGGTATGCTTCCTTTATGTCTAGTGACACTATCAAATCCCCCCCCTTCCAGGCTTGATATTACAGCGCGGAGCGATTCCATCTTGAATTTGAACTTTTTCAAGTACAGGTCTAGGGACTTTAGATTTAAAATGGATCTGACCGAACCATCCGGCTTCGGGACCACAAACAGGGTGGAATAATACCCGTTTCCCTGTTGGACCAGGGGAACCTTGACCACCACTTCCTGTTGACACAGCTTTTGAATTGCAGCTAACACCACTTCCCTCTCCGGGGGTGAAGCTGGCAAGGCCGACTCGAAAAATCGTCGAGGGGGCACCTCTTCGAATTCCAGCTTCTAGCCTTGGGAGACAATTTCCATCGCCCAAGGATCCACGTCTGAAAGCATCCAGATCTGGCTGAAAAGTCGAAGGCGTGCCCCCACTGGTGCGGACTCCCTTAGGAGAGCCCCAGCGTCATGCGGTGGATTTTGTAGAAGCCGGGGAGGACTTCTGCTCTTGGGAACTAGCCGAAGCAGGTGTTTCTCTTTCCTCTACCCTTACCTCTGGCAAGGAAGGAGGAGCACCGACCTCTTCTGGACTTATGCGACCGAAAGGACTGCATCTGATACTGTGGAGTTTTCTTTTGCTGTTGGGGGACAAAAGGTAAAAAGGTAGATTTACCCGCGGTAACTGTGGCAACCAGGTCCGCAAGCCCCTCCCCAAACAACACTTCACCCTTGTAAGGTAAAACCTCCATATGCTTCTTTGAGTCTGCATCACCCGTCCATTGGCGGGTCCGTAGAGCTCGTCTCGCAGAAATAGCCATGGCATTGGCTCTGGAACCCAGCAGCCCAACGTCTCTTTGAGCGTTCCTCATATATAAGACTCCGTCTTTAATGTGGGCTAAGGTTAATAAAATGGTATCCCTATCTAGGGTATCAAGGCCAGCTGACAAGGTATCTGTCCATGCTGCAACCGTGCTACATACCCATGCCGATGCTATTGCCGGTCTGAGCAAAGCACCTGTATGCGCATAAATAGACTTTAAAGTAAAAAAACACAAACTACCTACACAGGTGTAACCCTCTGTAGAAAATCAGGAGCGCTATCCTCACTAATTATAGGAGACAATTAAAAATATTACAATGGCAAACTGTTGTTTAGGATAAAAATATATAAATCACAATTTATTAACATATAATGCGGCAGCATAATTGACATACATAAAATACATATTATGTATAGTGGAAACTTCTAGTGTAAATGTTCCACATACACAAATAAATGACTTAAAACTCGTTAAACATCAGAGGCTTGGATTTTGATGTATAAATTTCACACTGTCCACTTGATTCAGTAATGGACCGGCTAGATTCAGCGTTTTTAGACACTAATTAAATTCATGTGTCTTCAATTCATCAGTGTCCCGAAAAATGTGTGCACACATATATTGATTCAGAATAGGCAATTACCATAGACAATTAGCTTTTTATCACCTCTTAAGATCAGTCTGTTAGGACCATCCCTGATTTAAAAGACTCCCTCTGCTGGTGCTCGTCCGTTTAAGTGCAGAATATCCGGAGACAGTATCCACGGGATTTCGTCCACAGCACTCCGGCTCCCTCTGCTGGTGATTAACCGCAATTGCAGGTAAGCTGGCTGTAGATCGTAGCCAGAAGCCGGTGATCATGTAAACAAATGGGAGGTGATCGTCACTGCTAATAATGGTCACCTCGAAAACGCGTTTCTCCGCCTTCCAAACACGCTCAGCGGCTTCCTCAGTTCGAATGACCATCTTCCAGAAGGACACTTTATATAGCCACACTCATTTGTAATTCCCGCGGCCATTCGCGCATGCGCACTCAACCGTGCGTTCCAAGCCTCATTCCTGTTTTACACTTTAAATAGACTCCGGTGGCCATTTTGTTACACGGAATCCAAGCCTCATTTTCATTCCCGGAAGTCATATCTACCTCTCTTACTATTATAATCAATAATATCACATCCAAGCCTCGTTTTAAAACAATAATTCACTATATATATCCTAATTAGTTATACTAAACTCCAGTGCAATTTGCTACACATGGTTTTATTTGACTTGATCACAATTCCAAACAATCCATATTTCATTCAGGATATTTTTCTCATATATATACTGTGCATAATTCCGCATCCCAACAACAGTACAACTATGACCATGCATAAAATTAATAATAATAATAATAATAATATTAAATTAGTATATTTTATTATATATACATATAACAGATATATTACTAAACAATAATAAAAGAGAAGGGGATTGATTTTAATTTTGATTTTGAACTCATCACACCATCTTGTGGTTTAACTTCATAATTACACTCCCTTCATGTCATCATAAAAATACATATAGTCTCCATCTCCAGTAACCAGCATCATAAGGAACCATACACTGGCCCACCCCCATTTAATTACATATATGTCAGGAATATCCTTTGTATATATTAAATATTAAATATTAGATCTTAAATTTTATTTAACTCAACTGTGTCATTAAGACCCTGCGGAATCAAGGTTTTAAGATTAAAAATCCAGAAGGCCTTAAGATTTTAAGACTTTAAAGTAGTCTCCTGTCTGCGATCAGCAGGATCCTTGAGGGCTGCCGTGTCCGGAGACGGTAGCGCCACCTTCTTAGACAGGCGTGTTAAAGCCTTGTCCACCCTGGGAGAGGATTCCCAACGTACCCTGTCCTGTGCAGGGAAAGGATACGCCATAAGAACCCTTTTGGGAATCTGCAGTTTTTTATCTGGAGTTTCCCAAGCTTTTTGAAATAACTCGTTCAGCTCATGAGATGGGGGAAAGGTTACCTCAGGTTTCTTTTCCTTATACATGCGCACCCTCGTGTCGGGGACAGAGGGGTCATCTGTGATATGCAAAACCTCTTTTAATGCAATAATCATACACTGAATACTTTTTGCCCCCCTTGGGTGCAATTTAGCATCATCGTAGTCGACACTGGAATCAGAATCCGTGTCGGTATCCGTGTCTACTATTGGGGATAGGGGACGTTTTTGAGACCCAGAAGGGCCCTGTGACCCAGTCCAATCCGTGATTTCTCCCTGGACTCTGCTTTGTCCAGTCTCTTATGTAATGAGGCCACACTTGCATTTAACATATGCCACAGGTCCATCCAATCATGAGTCGGCGTTGCCGACGGAGACACACACCACTCATCTGCTCCACCTCCTCCTTGGACGAGCCTTCCGCTGCAGACATGCCGACACACACGTACCGACACCCACACACACACAGGGATATATCTATAAGGGGACAATTCCCGCACAAGGCCCTTTGGAGAGAGAGAGAGAGAGAGTATGCCAGCACACACCCAGCGTCAACTGACACTGGAATAAAACCAGACAGCGCTTTTATTTATATATATATATATATATATATATATATATATATATATATATATATATTGGGTGCTACTCTGAATATACCTCTACTATCGAAGTTAAGCTACCTCTCTCCCAATTTTTTACTCCTTTTTACGTTTATCCTGCAGATTTTGTACTTATTGCTCATGCTTTTATGGACCTTTCATTAATTTTTGGTGTATGTGTTGTAACTTTTTAGCTTCAACTCTGCTGTTTTTATACCAGATTTTATTGATTAGGTTGCATTTTTTTAAAAAATTGTTTACATTTTTTTAAAAAAATTGATCCTTTATGAAATACCCCCCCCCCCCCTTTTTTAGTGTGTTATATTCTGAAATTAAATTTTTTATAAATTTTTTATATATTTATTGAACACCTGGTTTTTATATTATTAATTTGACACCTTTGGTCGCTTGCAAGTACCTCATCCTCCTGTACCAATATATATATATATATATATATATCATCCAAACGTACGGCACTCTGCGGACTTATTCAGCCAAATAAATAACTCATGACATCTTGCTTCTCTTAAGCAACGTTTCGGCTCTTTTAATAGCCTTTTTCAAGCAGCATAATGGTTAAACAGTGCTCATAATCTTATTTAAATACCCTTACCTGTCCACGATGTCCCGGGCTCGTGGACAGGTAAGGGTATTTAAATAAGATTATGAGCACTGTTTAACCATTATGCTGCTTGAAAAAGGCTATTAAAAGAGCCGAAACGTTGCTTAAGAGAAGCAAGATGTCATGAGATATTTATTTGGCTGAATAAGTCCGCAGAGTGCCGTACGTTTGGATGATATGATTTTTACCAATGTGCACCTCGGCAAGATGACTATGGAAGTGTGAGTGCCGGTTATTCGTTTGCTATATATATATATATATATATATATATATATATATATATATATATATATATATATATATATATATATATATATATATATATATATATATATATATATATAATATATATTCTCAATGTTATACACTCACTGCGCCAATAATTGTGCCCCCCCCCCCCCCCCTCTTTTCCAGCCCTCTGTCAGCAGGGGAGAGTCCGGGGTGCCAGCTTCTCTGCAGCTTTTGTGGAGAAAATGGCGCTATTAGTGCTGAGGGATCAAGCTCCGCCCCCTCCAGCGGCGTGCTTCGGTCCCGCTCCAATTTAAAAAAAATGGCGGGGGATCTCTGCATTTACTGCCCAGCAGCCTAATGTGCCCTTATATGCCAGTCTGGAGGTTTATTGCTGCCCAGGGCGCCCCCCCTGCGCCCTGCACCCATCAGTGCCTGTTCTGTGTGTGTAGCGTGTGGGAGCAATGGCGCACAGCGTTACCGCTGCTCGCTTACCTCAGTGAAGATCTGAAGTCTTCTGCCGCCTTGAAGTCTTCTTTCTTCTTATACTCACCCGGCTTCTATCTTTCGGCTCTGCGAGGAGGACGGTGGCGCGGCTCTGGGACGAACCGGGGTGAGACCTGCGTTCCGACTCCCTCTGGAGCTAATGGTGTCCAGTAGCCTAAGAAGCAGAGCCTATCATTTAAGTAGGTCTGCTTCTCTCTCCTCAGTCCCACGAAGCAGGGAGCCTGTTGCCAGCAGTGCTCCCTTTAAATAAAAAACCTAACAAAAGTCTTTTTCAGAGAAACTCAGGAGAGCTCCTCTGTAATGCACCCTATCTCCTCTGGGCACAAAATCTAACTGAGGTCTGGAGGAGGGGCGTAGAGGGAGGAGCCAGTGCACACCCATACTAAAAGTTCTTTATAGTGCCCATGTCTCCTGCGGAGCCTGTCTATGCCCCATGGTCCTTACGGAGTCCCCAGCATCCTCTAGGACTTAAGAGAAACGTTTTTATTACAGCCCATAGTACCAGTGGTGAGGTCCAGCAGGGGGATAAGGCTTGGGCCTGTAGCCCCTCCCCCAGCCCCAGGGCGCCATTTACAGTAGTGTTCCCACTTTGGAGCTGCATATATCGCTCTCCCTCACTCCCAGTCAGTGTTTGGGCGCCATTACACAGAGCAGCACTGTTCCTGGGACTGTTTGGGCAAAGCCTCCTTTGTAAAGCCGCCTGCATGTCAGCGCTGTGCATTTTACAAGACGCTTAAGTATTCTACATGTCTGTTGACAGTGTTCGTTAAGAAACAGTGCATTTGGTCAGGGTTATATTGTACAAGTACCCTGTGATATACATCCAGTCTTTACTGTGCATTGATATATTTACTAATTATATAGCTATACTGAGTATTACTTTGTGTTGCTAGTCCAGTGCAGTTTTATTGCATGTCATATTTCTGCATTGTACATTGTGACTATTTGTGTGTGCATGTAGCTGCTGTGTGACCTCCATTTCGTGTGTCTCACTCAGATTGCTATCCCTATATTCTGTAACCTGAGGGGGCTCAGTGCGTCAGGTTTATTATCTGATATAGTCGTCTCACAAGATATACTCATTTTGTATGTTTCTTTGTGATCTTTAGTCGCCATATACCTCTTGAATTCCCTGTTTGCGGAATATATAAGCTGCACAGGGGGTGCTTGTCAGGTATATTGCTGCTGGTATTGTGCTGTGTTGCCTGAGATTGTGCTTTTGGCTATGTCAGCTACAGGGGGCAACAGAGCTGGAGGTGACGATGCAGGCATGTTTGAGGAAAACTTGACAGCAGAGAGTTCAGGTTCTGGGGATTCACTACCCCCCAGAGGAATGGTGGCAACGGGGGTTCAAAATGACCCACCTTGGGCTACATTTTCCTAGTTATTAACTACGCTTGTAACTAAACTTACACCCCCTATGGGACCTCCTGTGCTGGTACAACAGATTATGGTCCCTGCAGTTAATCTGCCCTGGGCAGATCAAATCTCCATTCAGTTACAGCAATTGAACCAGTCACTGACCAAAAAGAAATCTGACTCGTCCACCTAAGACCAAGGGGTCATCTAAACGGGCCATTACTTCCTCACAGTCTACCACTGTCCCAGACACCTCATCTGATGAGGATGGTTTTTATACTGACCCCTCAGATTCTGATCCTGATAGTTCTGATGGGGAGGCTCGTTTGCAGGTAGATGTTCCTGACTTGTTTGAGGCGATCAGGATGATTCTTCAGATCACTGATGACGCAGAGCCTGATGCCATTCCTAAGATACCGGACAGGTTCAAATGTAAGAAAGTGGTTAAGCAAGTTTTACCTCACTCTGACCACTTAGTGGACATACGTCAGGAATTCTGGGAAACTCCAGGTAAGAAATTCACACCTCACAAGAAGATGCTGGCTCGCTATCCTCCAACCATCCAACGGATAAGCGTGTGGAGGGTTGTTTAAAGGCAATTTACACCCTAACTGGTGCTGCACATAGGCCCACTATTGCAGCGACTTGGGCTGCAGAGGCCATTGAGGCGTGGGCCCAGGAGTTGGAGGCAGAGTTGCCTTACAATGCTTCTGATCACGCTAGACAATGCCTATCGTATATTGTCATAGCTTCACATTATTTGAAGGAGGCAACTTCTGATGCCGGTATTCTGGCGGCCAATGCTTCTACTACATCTATCCTGGCTCGCCGGATTCTTTGGTTGCGGTCCTGGTCCGTTGATCTGGACTCCAAGAAAACCCTGGAGGTGCTCCCTTGTAAGGGGGGACATTCTTTCTGGAGAAGACCTCAACAAAATAGTGGCTGACTTAGCTTCTGCTAAAACGGCATGTCTGCCTAGTACTGCTCCTCCGGGAAAAGCAAAAGGTCAGGCGTACCCGAAACACGGTAGCACTTCCAAACCTACTAAACCCAAACGGGTCTGGGCTTCCCGTCAGCCTGGGATCCCAGGGTGGGGGGCCAACTTCTAGGGTTTACCCAGGAATGGTTGAAGACCACTTCCGATGCCTGGGTACGGGAAGTCGTCACTTGAGGTTACGCCGTATCCTTCAAGAAACGTCCTCCTCATCGATTTTGCCTGACAGACGTCCCTTCGGATCAGGTGAGGATAAAAACTCTTCATGCTGTGGTACAGTCCCCTCCTGGACACAGGAGTGGTAGTACAAGTGCCTCTGGCTCAGAGAGGCAAGGGGTACTATTCACCGCTGTTCCTAGTCCCAAAACCGAATGGGTCTTCCCGGCCCATTGTCAACCTCAAGTCCTTGAACAAATTTGTCAGGGTTTCCAAGTTTCATATGGAAACCCTTCGCTCTATTGTTCTGGCCTTGGAACCTGGGGATTATAGGGTCTCCCTGGACATACAGGATGCTTACCTGCATATTCCTATTGCAATGTCGCATTAGCAGTACCTGAGGTTTGCTGTGGACAACCTCCATTACCTATTTCGCGCGTTACCTTTTGGTTTGACCACGGCTCCGCGAGTCTTCACCAAGGTCATGGGGGTAATGACGGCTGTACTCCGCCGTCAAGTGGTCAGGATCCTACCATATCTGGACGACTTGTTGATCCTGGCAAATTCCCCAGAAGTTCTCCTACGCCATCTGGATCTGACTATCCAGTTTCTGCAAGCCCACGGGTGGCTCATCAACTGGAAGAAATCTTCCCTGGTCCCTGCGCAGAGCATGGTGCACCTGGGAGCGTTGTTGGACACCCGCAACCAGCGGTTGTTCTTGTCTCGGAAGAAGATCCTGAAGCTTCAGGACAAGATTCGATACTTCCTGTCTCGTCCGCAAGTGTCAATAGATTCAGCGATGCAAGTGCTAGGTCTCATGGTGTCGGCTTTTGACATGGTGGAGTACGCTCAATTCCATTCACGCCCTCTGCAGAAACTGATTCTTGCCAAATGGGACGGCCTGCCTCACCGGATCAGGTCTCACATGATCTCCTTGTCTCTGGAGGTCCATCTGTCTCTGAGCTGGTGGCTGCAGGACCGACGTTTGAGCGGGGGTTGTCCCTTCTGGATCTCTAACTGGGTCCTTCTGACGACAGATGCCAGTCTGAGAGGCTGGGGCGCGGTGTTGGAGCAACACTCCCTTCAGGGTCGGTGGACCAAGGAGGAATCTCGTCTCAAAATAAACATTCTGGAACTGTGGGTGGTGTTCAACGCGCTGAACCTGGCCCAGCATCTAATTCAGAACAGTCCTGTTCAGGTACAGTCTGACAACGCCACCACAGTGGCGTACATAAATCACCAAGGCGGCACTCGAAGCTGCATGGCAATGAGGGAAATATCAAGGATTCTTCAATGGGCGGAACGCCATCTACCAGCCATATCGGCGGTGTTCATTCCGGGGGGCCCTCAACTGGGAAGCGGGTCTTTCCCAGTCGTCAGGACGTGCACGCCGGGGAGTGGAGCCTCCATCCAGAAGTATTTCAACTCCTCGTGGACAAGTGGGGCACTCCAGATGTAGATCTGATGGCGTCTCGACACAACCACAAGGTTCCTGTCTTCGGAGCAAGAACAAGGGATCCTCAAGCAGCATTTGTGGATGCACTGGCAATCCCGTGGAACTTTTGGTTGCCATATGTGTTCCCTCCAGTGTATCTACTGCCCAGAGTGATACGGAAGTTCAAACAAGAAGGAGGCATGCTACTTCTGATTGCTCACGCTTGGCCCAGGCGGCATTGGTTCTCAGACCTACAAGGTCTCTCGCTAGGGTGTCCCCTTCTTCTTCCACAACGACCAGACCTCCTCGTTCAGGGCCCTTGTGTCTACCAGGATCTGGCCCGACTGGCTTTGACGGCGTGGCTCTTGAAGCTTCAGTACTGAGGGCCAAAGGTTTTTCGGAGACAGTCATTCAAACTATGTTAAATGCCCATAAGCCAGCTTCTGCTCTGATTTACCGTAGGGTCTGAAATTCTTACTTTGCTTGGTGCGCAAATAACAATCATGATACTTACAAGTTTAGTACAGCCAAACTTTTGACTTTTCTGGACTTAGGTCTTCTTCTAGCCTCCCTCAAGGTTCATATTTCTGCCTTGTCAGTGTGGTATCAGAGAAAAATTGCGACTTTACCTGATGTTCATACGTTCACTCAGTGTGTGTTGCGGATTCAACCTCCTTATGTCCCGCCTGTGGCTTTTTGGGACTTGTCAGTGGTTCTGGAGGCATTGCAGGGGTCTCCGCTTGAGCCTCTTCAATCTGCAGACCTTAAGTGGCTTTCTCTTAAGGTGTTGTTTCTGCTGGCTATTGCCTCTGCTAGACGGGTGTCGGATCTGGGTGCCTTGTCTTGTAGGTCCCCATATCTGATTTTTCACCGTGACCGGGCGGTTCTTAGAACACGTCCCGGGTACTTACCTAAGGTGGTGTCTTCTCTCCGCGTAATCAGAAGATCGTGGTTCAGGCATTTGCCTCTCCTGACCTGTCTTCCAAAGAGCGGTCTTTGGATGTGGTACGGGCTCTCCGTATCTATGTGAAGAGAACTGCATCCCTTAGGAAGTCTGATTCTCTCTTTGTACTGTTTGGTTTTCACAAACGTGGCTGGCCGGATTATAAGCAGACCCTGGCCAGATGGATTAGAATGGTGATTGCACATGCTTATGTACAGGCTGGTCTTCCAGCTCCTGCTACCATCAAGGCCCATTCTACTCGGTCTGTTGGACTTTCTTGGGCGGCCCGCCGTGGTGCAACCCTTGAACAATTGTGCAGGGCGGCTACGTAGTCCGCAGTGAACACGTTCATAAGGTTCTATGCCTTCGATACTTTCGCCTCCCAGGATGCTTCCTTTGGACGCCGGGTTCTTGTGCCCGCTGCAGTGCGTCCCCTCCCATAAGGAACTGCTTTAGGACATCCCCGATGTTATTCTCTATGGAGCCCAGTGTACCCCGCAGCAGAAAACAAGATTTATGGTAAGAACTTACCGTTGTTAAATCTTTCTGCGAGGTATACTGGGCTCCACAGGGCACCCACCCTGACGCACTTACCTTCTTTGGGTTGGTATGGCATTAGCCGCTGACGCCCTCTCCTGTTGTGAGTGTGTGGTGTATGTGGCTACTAACCGTTCGTCTCTTTTACCTGATACTGCATTGGACTGGTTACCAAAAACTGAGCTCCTGTGCATGGAGGCGGGGTTATAGAGGAAGCGGCGCTATGCATCTTGGGAACAGTCAAAGCTTGGAGCCTGTTGGTGCCTTGGATCAAGATCCTACTCTACACCCCGATGTTGTTCCCTGTGGAGCCCAGTGTACCTCGCAGAAAGAGATTTAACAACGGTAAGTTATTACCATAAACCTTGTTTTTTCAGATTCAGTAGTCCAAACTATGATCAAAGCTGAAAAGTAGGTGTCTTCAGACAGTTATCACAGTCTGGAAGAGTTAAGGGGCATACACACCAGAAGATAAAAGTGGACAATATGCATGATAAAGATAAAGATGTGCATATTGTACAGTGTGTATGCTTGATAAAGATAAAGATGCACGTTCCCGTGGGTCCTTATCTTTATCAACTGAACATGAAGTCCAGTTTAGGCTATATCTTATGACTGCATGTTCAGGAATGGGAGTGTTGATGTCACTGAACGATATCTTTCACTATATCGTTCAGTGTGTATGCTCTTTATCTTTCATTCTGTAGCTGGAGACATTTCAAGGGAAATCTTTATCTTTATTGAGGCAAAATCTTCTTGTGTCTGTGCCCCTTTAAATAGCATTGTGTAATAAGAAGAACATTTCTTCATCCTTTTTTTTTTTCGTTGCAAATAGTTAATACTGTTCTTTTGGCAGACTTCGAGTTGGGCCTTTAAGTTAGGTTCCCTTAAGGTACAGGTATCGGCTCTCTTTTCCATAAAGATTGGCTCTGAAGTAAAGACTTTGTTGTAAGGTGTATTACAGATACAGCCACCAAAGGCATCCCATAGAGCCTTGGCATCTAAATCTGGTGTTGACAGCACTTCAGTTACCACTCTTTGAACTTTTAATGGAGGTGAACTTGAAGTGGGTAACTCGGACGTTATATTTTCTTAATCAGGAAATTGTAATACAAACTTTTGGTAAATGAAGTAAGACAGCAGATCGGGGCCAGTTTTCTCTGTTAGAAGTGGGAAGAGTGCTAAAAAAAATTCTGGAGAGGACATCTAGTACAGGGAAAGTTGATAGTTTACGTTTTCTTTATGACACTAATAAGAAGTTGACCAGCGACAATCCAGACTACAGCCAGATGGATTAGGCCCACAATTCAGCAGACATATGAGTGGTCTGAACAACGTATCCCAACTAGGATTTCTGCTCATTCCGCTCCCTCTTGTGGGACTTTATGGGCAGTGCAGCATGGAGCTTCCACAGAGCAGTTATGTGGATTCACCAAATTTTACGCATTTCATGGTTTTGCACCCAGTGATACTTTCCATTAAAAAAAAAACATCGGGTGCAGCCAAAGCTGAACATACGTCTCCTAGTTGCAACTTTTGTACATATCCATGTTTTAGATGTGTCTCCCACTCTTATTTGGTTGTGCGTGTGACAAGGTTGCAATGTGGTCCTTATCTTTCTTCAACCTATCCTTTATCTGCTGTACCTCTGCTCTTTTTGTTACATATTAAATTGAGCAAAGAGCTATGGTGGGGGCCATTCCTTTGCATTTGTTTCCAGACAGCCACCAATTCTTACAGCTGCAGTAGTGAGTAGTAATCTTGTGGCAAACTGGTTCAATCATTGGAATATAAAAGTGGTTCACTGGACCAAACCACTGATTTGATGTGCATAATTTTTTTTTCATTTTGTGAGAATCTTAGCACTTATACGCCAACGGTATATACTTACAGTAGCAAAGCATTAAGACTAATTAAGACTAATCAACACTGCTGTCTACACATAATACTACCAGTGTGGCTAAACATGGAAAATCATGTTGTACATGTAGGGGCTGATTCAGTGGTGGACGCCATTCACACAGAGACGCAGTGGCTAAATTATACAAAAGCCACAGGAGGCATTTTAAGTAAAAAGATGTCCAACGTTGGCTTCTGTGATCCGCTGCTGAGGCTGAACATGCAACATTGGATCATTTGTGTGAATATCGGACATCTGAGTACCCCTGAGGTAATTCAGGATGTCCAGTGAGATCACGCTGTCAGAGCCTGCGGCAACGGGCACAGAAAATGGGTGCGTGCCAGCCCTCTACTCAGGGCGTGTCGCCCAGAGAAGAGGGCTGGCACGCCCCCATTTTCTGTGCCCGTTGCCCCCAAACGCCAGCACCATGTCAATGATGATGCTGCTTCTGGGGTACCACGAGCAACATCAGACCAGGATCTGCCCATGCACATGTGCAAATCTGACCGAATCAGAGATGTGCATTAACGCTGAGTTGACATGCATCTCTGGTTCAGGCCCATAGTGCAGTGATGTGACAACCAACAATGTATGACAGCGTGATTTTCTACTTTTAGCCGCATGGTCACTTACATCTAGACCGCAATGTTGATTTGTGCTTAATACTCTTTGCTACTTTTTTAATCATTTTGTACGCTTTTTTTGAGCAATTGAAAGTGTTGTATTATGTATAGTATGGTAGTGGCTGCAGCGCAGAAACTGCCTCTGTGCTATAGTGTCATTAATGCAGCACACCATCTCATGCCACTATATTGTATGTGTCACACTGACAGTAAAGCTAAGTAAGTACACATCTGTTATTACTTCCACCTCACTGTTTTAGTACTGCCAAAATCAGGGAAATGTTTGAGCTCAAGCTTTGATATTTCTTACTAACACAAGCCTTTATTTTTTTTCTAGAGTATTGAATTCCACGAGAGGGGGAAAAACCACAAAGAGAATGTCACCAAAAAAATCAGTGAGGTAAACTGCCTGACTTACAGTGTGTACCTCAGTCACTTCTGTCCTCTAGCAGAAGACTATGGCATAGGTGGTACAGCCAGAGCATGTCGGTTTTTTTTGTTTTGTACATTTCTGTTCAAAAGGAATTTGTTAATATTTCTAGAGCCAAAACAAAACCTTATGGCCATAAAATCTCAAATGCAAGTATTTATGTCCAAATTCGCTACATGTAGTGCTTCTTACAGATACAAAATACAATTTACCATACGTTTTACATTCATTTTATTGTTCTAACAAATAACCTGTGTAATTTTCTCTTTATTTCAGAATACATACATTTCTGTCCAGCAGGTCCGATAATTGCTCTGTTGCATTTGGTCTGACACAGAGGTGTCACTAGGGGGTGATGGCTGCACCCGGCTATCGCACTCCTAGGGGTAACACAAAAATGCCAACTCCTCAGTGACCACAACCAGGTGCTGCACTGTGACATTCCGTGCAAAACTAGGCTCATGTCACAGCGTAGTAGCTGGCAGTGCAGCCAGGCAAATGTCTGGTGGGCAGCCCAGCATCTCCGGGAATGCTGGGCACACCTCTGGAGTTATGAAAACGTGTGTGGCCACAAGGCCATGCCCCTTTTCTTCAGCGCACACAGGGCAGTTTATGGACTCACCAGGTGATGCCACTGGTATGATGGACAGTTTTATCTGAAGGTGTATGCCCAGCATAATGGTGGGTACACACTTATACAGTCCATGGCCCAATCACTTGATATCAGGTGACTGGGCCAGTGGGCCTGCGATTGTATAGGTGTGTATGCAGGAGTATTAGCCGATAAATGGCTTATAATACTCCTGTTTAATAATTATCTGCCCGTCCTCCCGATCCCATAGAAGTCTGAAGGTACTGGGCAATTTCTAGCACAGTGTGTACAGGGCCTGCAGGCAACTCCCAAGGGGTCAAGCTTGGGGACACAGCTCTCTGCTGATTGGAGCGTTAACATGATCAGCTGAATGATTGAAAAAGGTGTTTACCCAGCTTAAGACCAGTTGTTCAGATTAATGCTTATTTTCATGTTCCTAATATACTAATATCATTTTATGCGGACATATGTACCATTAGACAGTATCTGATGTACACAGAAAACATATAATTCATGTGAACATACCATGGTCTGAGATAGTGAGTCCATGAACTTTTATGTAGCAATTCATATTTTAATCTTAGTAGCTTCTTACAAGGCATGATGTTCACATCAGAGGTTGCATCATCATGTAAGGGCTATTTACACTGTCCACAAATATCATCGGAATAGAACAACATTGGCAGCACACTACATATGTGTACAAATCTTTCCTTATAGATCAAGCAGAAAAGTGTGGCCAAGGCAAAAGACGAGGAAAGGAAGTCAAAGGAGTTTGCTGCAATGGAAGAAGCTGCACTTAAGGCCTATGAGGAAGATCTGAAGAGACTGGAAGGCACAAAGCCAGGTACCATGAATGTAATAGGATTATTTCTGCAGCGGAGTACAGTGTTCCACAGGGAATACATCGGGGTGTAGAGAGGGATCTTGGATCCAGAGGCACCATCAGGCAAATCTTTGACTGTCCCATGATGCATTGGGGCCTCCTCTACAACCCCGCCTCCAGACACTGAGAGCTCAATTTCGAGTGGTGCCTGCAGGCATCAGGTCACCTAACAGGCGGGCTGCACTGGGCAGCCCTGAAAAAGCTGAAGACTTCAAGGGATGCAGCACTTTTATGTCAGGGTGACATTCAGCGATGCGTCTCCGTCACCTCCCAAGCGGCGTCGCATACTCCCGCGGCTCAGATCCCGGGTACTTGCAGCGGACACGCTTCGGCTTAGGCACACATTTTGCAGACGCTCTCCTAAATTCGCGTGGCTGCTACAAAGGGAGGAGGTAAGAGGGTCCCCCAGGCGGGACTCGCCACTAAATCGCGTTCCTGTCGTAGTCTAGGGAGACGGAATGCAAAGCTGGCGTGGACACTGTTACTGGGCAGGGACCCCATTATATCCACCAGGGCATAGGAGTACAGGTTAGGTGTACTAACGCCCCTATTGGTAAGTCTCCGTAGTACCAGCGGTGAGGCCCAGCATAGTGGAGTCGGCGCTTGACCTGTGGCCCAGGACGCCATCTCCTTGCAGATTTCCCGCCCTGGAGCTGCCTCACACTCTCCCTCAGTTCCTGATAGAGACACTGGGCGCCATCTTCTGAGCATAGCTGCGGCTCAGCTCCGGGACTGCAGGGCAAGGTATCCCCTGTAAAGCCGCCTGTCCACAGCGCTGTGACTTTACAGACACTTGAGTATTCTACATGTATTATTACAGACAGCGTTACTATTACAGAGTATATTGTACGAGTATTCTGATATATACTTCCGGTCTAGGACCGCGCTGTGTTTTATTTATATATATATATATATATATATATATATATATATATATATATATATGGGACGCAATAAAGTACAAGCTGTTTTAAACTTACTTGAAGTCTGTGGAGTGCCGCCATTTCCGCTACTTATATATATAGATATATACTAGTCCAGTGCAGTTTTATTATGCTTATAATAATCTCTGCATTGCCATGTGACTGTGTGTTCTTGTACCTACTGATTGGTTTCACTCTCATGTATCCCATCTAAGGTAGCTATCGCTGTATTCTATACCCGAAGGGACTAGGTGCGTCAGGGTTCTCTAATATAGTATACACAGTACTTACCGCTATACGGATATTTTACTGTGTCTAGTTCACAAGTGTGTGTATTCTGACGCTGTTTGTGTACTTGGTCTGTAAGTTGTGTACTCTGTCTGGCTTCATCGTACTAATAGCCTGGTTGTTGCTTTATTACAATGTCTAACAACAAGGACAGTAAAATTCTGGAAGCTCCTGTTATTTGCAAGGCATGCTCCAGAGGTTTACCTGAGGAGGAAGTATTGTGTGATGGTCTGTGTACTAAATGCCATACACATCCCAGTCAGCCTGCAGCTCCTGTAACTACAATGGAGCCACCTTGGGCTATGCTCACTACCCTCCTGGGGACTCTGGTGGACCGTTTAGCCCCCCCTATGGGACCTCCGGTGCCACTACAACCACAAGTTGTCCCTACAGTAAATCCGCCTTGGGTGGAGAATTTGTCTAACCAGCTGCAACAGTTAAATCAGTCTTTGGTTAGACAGAAATCTACCCCAGGTCACTCTTATGTCTCTGGGTCCTCTAAGCGGGCTGCTTCCTCCTCACAATCCACTAACGTCTCTGATGTTTCATCTGATGAGGAGGGGGAGCATACAGTCCTGGCAGACTCTGAATCATGTGTTACTGACAAGGATTCTGCCTTCCAGGTTGATGTCCCTGCCCTGGTGGATGCAATTAAGCAGATCCTACAACTTACTGAGGATGAGGAGTCCACTACAGTGGCCAAGAAAACAGATACATTTAAGCAACAGAAGGTGGTTAAAAATCTATTACCCCATTCTGATCATCTCGTGGACATCAGGAAGGAACCCTGGTCTACCCAAGGTAAGAAATTCCCGCTCCCTAAACGGGCTTTGGCTCGCTATCCTCTCCTTGCAGAGTTATATAGTAAGTGGGAGAACCCACCGCCGGTGGATTCTCATGTCACCCGTCTCGTGGTATCATCTACTCTGCCGTTCACCACTGTCACTTCACTGAAGGAACTGACGGATAAGCGTGTGGAGGGATGCCTGACATCTATATTTCTCTTACATCCCAGAGGATACTGGGGTCCACATTAGTACCATGGGGTATAGACAGGTCCACTAGGATCCTTGGGCACTTTAAGAAATCAATAGTGTGCGCTGGCTCCTCCCTCTATGTCACTCCTACCACACTCTGTTTAGAAAATGTGCCCGGAGGAGCCGGTCACGCTTAGGGAAGCTTCTGAAGAGTTTTCTGCATTTATTTCCTGTTTGTTGTTTTCAGACAGGGCTTGTTGGCACCAGCCTGTCTGCTTCGTGGGACCACGGGGACGGGGGGGAACGGCCAACCTCCTATAGGGTTAATGGTCCCGTTCCCCGCTGGCAGGACACTGAGCTCCTGAGGGTCCTAGTCGCAAGCCCCACCACGGCGAGCGTACAGTCCTGCAGCATGCCGCCACCCCTAAAAGAGCCAGAAGTAAGAAGAGTGGTGAGTAGGTGGCTGGCGTCCCGGTTAGCGGGTCGCCAGCTCTAATGGCGGCATCAGGGTATGGAGCACAGCACTGACATGCAGGCTGCGTCTCCAGGCTCAGTACAACATGCTGTATGTGTGTGTGTTTCCGCTGTGAGGGGCGAGCTGAGCTTTTTAACATTACCCTGCACTGGCAAACAGCTTACAGGGGTTCTAACGCGCTGTTAAGCTTCTCGGACACCTCAGCCAGTATAATAAAACCGGGAAGGCCACACGCCATTACAGGGGCGGGGCTTCACTATGAGCAGATCCAGCAGCTCACCAGCGCCATTTTCCCTCTGCAGCTCACACTGACGGGACTTGCAGGGAAGCGCAGCTCCTCCACAAAGACTCCACGTTTCCTCAGCGGTACCAGGGGGTCATAGTAAGGGGGGGGGGGGGGGGGGGGAGCGGTGGTAGAATACTAAGCCCTATTAAGGAGCTTAGTTTGCGACCCAGCTAAGCTTGGCTTTAGCATAAAGGGCGCGGTGTGGCTGGCTCCATCTTCTCTATGTCTCCCTGCGGGCTAACTGTGCTTTCACCTTTACTGTGTGTGAGTGTGTGTGTCCCTTCACATTACCATGTCAAGGGAGTGTGTATCCTGCACAGCAGAGTGTTTGTCTTCCCTGTGGGATTCACTACAGGGTACTCAGGATAGTACACATTCTCAGGCTAGTGGGTCTGAACCCGCATGGTTGGATTTCCTCAAAGGGTTGATCTCGCATATTTCTAATAAATTATCCCATAATGAGAAAGAGACGCAATACTTAAGACAGTCTGTGGAGGACCTAATGACTAGAGATTCAGTTCCCATACCAGCATCTCAGACCCCTGCCATTTGTCCACAAAAACATACTCTGGCCCAAATCCTGCAGGCTGACACTGATGATGACGTATCAGACGCGGAGGAGGGTGAAGTGGACTCGTGTGTGGGGGATGCAGCCCTGTCGCAAGGAATACAGGCCCTGATAGAAGCTATTAGAGAAGTCCTACACATTTCTGACAAGGTGGCGGAGGTGGATGAGGAATCTTTTATTTTAATGTAAAAAAGAAATCCTCTGCTTCTTTCCCTGCTTCAAAGGAGTTAAATTCTCTGTTTGAAAAAACTTGGGTTAATCCAGACAAGAAGTTTCAGATCCCTAAAAGGTTACTCACATCCTTCCCGTTTCCTCAAGATGATAGGAAAAAGTGGGAAAATCCACCGATTGTTGACGCATCAGTATCTAGGTTGTCACGTAAGATGGTCTTACCTGTCCCTGGGGCAGCCTCCTTAAAGGATACGGCTGACCGCAAAATTGAGACCACTCTTAAATCCCTGTACACAGCTGCTGGGGTGGCCCAGAGACCCACTATTGCTTGTGCATGGATCACTAGGGCCATTGTAAAATGGTCAGGTAATCTATTTGACGGGTTAGATTCCTTATCCAGGGTGGAGATAATTTTACTCCTACAGCATATACAGGACTCTGCTAATTTTATGGTGGAGGCCATAAAGGAAATTGGTTTGCTCAGTGAACGCACCACTGCCATGGCAGTGTCAGCACGCAGGGGCTTGTGGCTACGCCAGTGGACTGCGGATGCGGATCCAGGAAAGGCGTGGAAAGCCTACCATTCACAGGTGAAGTCCTTTTTGGAGATGAACTGGATTCGCGGATATCCAAGGCTACGGCGGGCAAGTCTACATACCTTCCTTCCGCAGCACCCCCAGCTAGGAAAACCTACTCTGCTGCAACTCTGCAGTCCTTTCGGACAGCGAAATTTAAAAGTAAATCCAAATGTTCTTCTACAGCCTTCAAAGGCAGTAGAGGTAAACCCAGAAAACCTACAACTGCAGTTTCAGAGGAACAGACCTCCGGTCCTGCTTCCTAAAAGCCTTCAGTATGACTGTAGACCACACTGCCTGGAAGACAGGCAGGTGGGAGCCCGATTTAAGATATTTCAGTCACATATGGGCAACATCATGCCTTGATCCATGGGTCAAAGATCTTATCACCCAGGGCTACAGACTGGAGTTTCAGGAACTCCCACCTCACAGATTCTTCAAATCAGGCTTACCAGCTTCTCCAGAAGCAAGCATGACTTTATAGGCAGCAATTCAAAAACTGGTGCAGACTCAGGTCACTGTTCCAGTTACACTTCAACTGCAAAATAAGGGTTATTATTCCAACCTGTTGTGGTACCAAAACCGGACGGTTCAGTAAGGCTCATTTTAAAGCTCAAGTCACTGAACCCGTACTTACGGGTGTTCAAATTCAAGATGGAGTCTCTGAGAGCGGTGATCTCAGGTCTGGAGGAGGGGGAATTCCTGGTGTCTCTGGATATCAAGGATGCGTACCTTCATATTCCGATTTGGCCGCCTCATCAGGCTTATCTAAGGTTTGCATTACAGGACTGTCACTACCAGTTCCAGGCCCTGCCATTTGGCTTCTCCACGGCACCGAGGGTGTTCACTAAGGTAATGGCAGAGATGATGTTTCTCCTCCGCAAGCAAGGAGTGAACATAATACCGTACCTGGACGATCTGCTGATAAAAGCACCATCCAGGTAGAGGTTGTTAGACACCATTGCCCTCTCAACACGACTACTCCAGGATCACGGGTGGATTCTGAACCTGCCAAAATCTCACCTGGAACCAACACTGAGGCTTCCGTACCTGGGGATGATACTGGATACGGAGGCACAGAAGGTATTCCTTCCATTGGAAAAGGCACTGGTAATTTAGTCGATGGTCAGACCCAGATATCTGTGCATCTATGCATTCGCTTCCTGGGGATGATGTTGGCCTCTTAGGAGGCACTGCAGTACAGAAGGTTTCACGCAAGGCACTTCCAGCTGGATCTGTTGGACAAATGGTCCGGATTGCATCTTCACATGCACCAGAGGATACGTCTGTCGCCAAAAGCCAGGATTTCTCTTCTGTGGTGGCTTCAGACTTCTCACCTGACCGAGGGCCGAAGGTTCGGGATTCAAAATTGGATTCTGCTAACCACAGGCGCAAGCCTCAGAGGTTGGGGAGCAGTCACCCACGGGGAACAGTTCCAAGGAAAATGGTCAAGTCAGGAAACCATTCTTCCGATCAGCATTCTGGAACGAAGGGCTATATACAACGCCCTTCTACAGGCATCACATTTTCTTCAGGATCACGCCATTCAGGTTCAGTCGGACAATGTGACGGCGGTAACGTACATAAAACGACAGGGCGGAACGAAGAGCAGAGCAGTAATGTCAGAGGTAACAAGGATTCTCCTCTGGGCAGAACGGCACGCTGTGGCATTGTCGGCAGTCTTCATTCTGGGAGTGGACAACTGGGAAGCAGACTTCCTCAGCAGACACAACCTCCACCCAGGAGAGTGGGGCCTTCACGTCGGTGGGGAATTCCACAAATCGATATGATGGCTTCTCAACAAGAAGCTCAAGCGGTATTGTTCCAGTTCAAGAGACCCACAAGCAGTGGCGGTGGACGCTCTGGTGACTCCATGGGACTACCAGGTGGTGTACGTGTTTCTACCACTTCCATTGATCCCAAGAATTCTCAAAAGAATAAAAAGGGAAAAGGTTCAAGCTATTCTCATTGCTCCGGACTGGCCAAGAAGGGCCTGGTACGCGGATCTACTGGAGATGCACCTAGAGGACCCGTGGCCTCTACCTCTTCGCAAGGATCTTCTACAACAGGGGCCATTCGTCTATCATGACTTAACGCGGCTAAGTTTGACGGCATGGAGGTTGAGCATCAAATTCTAGCCAGGAAAGGGATCCCGGACAGGGTTATTCCAACCTTGATCCAAGCCAGAAAGGGGGTAACGTCTAAACATTACCACCGTATTTGGAAAAAAATACGTTTCATGGTGTGAGTACAGGAAATTTCCTGCAGTGGAATTTCAAATGGGACATTTTCTCCTTTTTCTGCAGTCAGGAGTGGATGTGGGCCTACGTTTGGGCTCCTTAAAAGTCCAGGTTCAGACATTTTTGAAGGGTGTTCTGCACATCCAACCGCCCTTTGTGCCTCCCACGGCACCTTGGGATCTCAACGTCATGTTGCAGTTCCTGCAGTCGGAATGGTTTGAGCCTTTACCGGACGTTGACGTCAAGTTTCTTACGTGGAAGGCCATCACACTGTTGGCCTTGGCTTCTGCAAAAACCAAAGGTGGACATGATGGCGTCTCGCCTCAACAAAAAATTGGACAGATATTGCGCCAGGTCAAGAGACCCTCAGGCAATAGCTGTGGACGCTCTGGTAACACCGTGGGTGTACCAGTCAGTGTATGTGTTCCCTCCTCTGCCTCTCATACCAAAGGTACTGAGAATTATACGGAAAAGGGGAGTAAGAACAATACTAGTGGCTCCGGACTGGCCAAGAAGAACTTGGTATCCGGAACTTCAAGAGATGCTCACGGAGGATCCGTGGCCTCTACCTCTAAGAAGGGATCTGCTTCAGCAGGGACCTTGTATGTTCCAAGACTTACCGCGGCTGCGTTTGACGGCATGGCGGTTGAACGCCGGATTCTAAAAGAGAAGGGCATTCCTGAGGAAGTTATTCCTACTTTAATTAAAGCCAGGAAAGAAGTGACCGCACAACATTATCACCGCATTTGGAGAAAATATGTTGCGTGGTGTGAGGCCAAGAAGGCTCCAACGGAAGAATTTCAATTGGGTCGATTCTTACATTTCCTGCAAGCAGGATTGTCTATGGGCCTCAAATTGGGGTCCATTAAAGTTCAAATTTCGGCCTTATCAATTTTCTTCCAGAAGGAATTGGCGTCAGTGCCTGAAGTACAAACTTTTGTCAAAGGTGTACTACATATACAACCCCCAATAGTGCCTCCAGTGGCACCGTGGGATTTGAACGTGGTTCTAAATTTTCTCAAATCTCATTGGTTTGAGCCTTTAAAATCGGTAGATTTAAAATACCTTACATGGAAGGTAACCATGCTGTTGGCCCTGGCTTCAGCCAGGAGAGTTTCGGAGTTGGCAGCTTTGTCATACAAAAGCCCATATCTGATATTCCATTCGGACAGGGCAGAATTGAGGACACGTCCTCAATTTCTCCCTAAGGTGGTTTCGGCATTTCACTTGAACCAGCCTATTGTGGTGCCTGCGGCTACTAGCGACTTGGAGGACTCCAAGTTACTGGACGTTGTCAGAGCATTAAAAATAGATATTTCAAGGACAGCTGGAGTCAGAAAATCTGACTCGTTGTTTACATTGTATGCACCCAACAAGTTGGGTGCTCCTGCGTCTAAACAGACGATTGCACGTTGGATATGTAGTACAATCCAACTTGCACATTCTGTGGCAGGCCTGCCACAGCCTAAATCTGTAAAGGCCCATTCCACAAGGAAAGTGGGCTCATCCTGGGCGGCTGCCCGAGGAGTCTCGGCATTACAACTTTGCCGAGCAGCTACGTGGTCAGGGGAGAACACGTTTGTAAAATTTTACAAATTTGATACTCTGGCTAAAGAGGACCTGGAGTTCTCTCATTCGGTGCTGCAGAGTCATCCGCACTCTCCCGCCCGTTTGGGAGCTTTGGTATAATCCCCATGGTCCTGACGGAGTCCCAGCATCCACTAGGACGTTAGAGAAAATAAGAATTTACTTACCGATAATTCTATTTCTCATAGTCCGTAGTGGATGCTGGGCGCCCATCCCAAGTGCGGATTGTCTGCAATGCTTGTACATAGTTATTGTTACAAAAATCGGGTTATTACTGTTGTTGTGAGCCATCTGTTCAGAGGCTACTTCGTTTGTGTTATCATACTGTTAACTGGGTTCAGATCACAAGTTGTACGGTGTGATTGGTGTGGCTGGTATGAGTCTTACCCGGGATTCAAGATCCTTCCTTATTGTGTACGCTCGTCCGGGCACAGTACCTAACTGAGGCTTGGAGGAGGGTCATAGGGGGAGGAGCCAGTACGCACCATGTGACCTAAAAGCTTTTTTAGATGTGCCCTGTCTCCTGCGGAGCCCGCTATTCCCCATGGTCCTGACGGAGTCCCAGCATCCACTACGGACTATGAGAAATAGAATTATCGGTAAGTAAATTCTTATTTTTTCCAAAGGTGGTGTCTGCGTTTCATATCAACCAATCTACTGTGGTTCCGGTGGTTACCGACACCTCTGCTACTTCAAAGTCCTTGGATGTTGTGAGGGCTCTGAAGATCTATGTGAAGCGGACAGCTCGTCACAGAAAATCGGACTCGCTGTTTGTTCTCTATGATCCCAATAAAATTGAGTGTCCTGCTTCAAAGCAGTCTATTGCTCGCTGGATCAGGCTTACTATCCAGCATGCTTGTTTCACGGCAGGTTTGCAGGTTCCGAGATCTGTACAGGCCCACTCTGCTAGGTCGGTGGGTTCTTCCTGGGTGGCTGCCCGGGGTGTCTCGGCTTTACAGCTCTACCGAGCAGCTACTTGGTCAGGTTCGAACACGTTTGCGAAGTTCTACAAGCTCGATACTTTGGCCTCTGAGGACCTTCAGTTTGGTAATCTGTTCTGCAGGAACCTCAGCACTCTCCCACCCGGTTTGGGAGCTTTGGTACATTCCCATGGTACTAATGTGGATCCCAGTATCCTCTAGGACGTAAGAGAAATAGGATTATAATTACCTACCGGTATTCCTTTTCTCGTAGTCCATAGAGGATACTGGGGTCCACATTAGTACCATGGGGTATAGACGGGTCCACTAGGAGCATTGGGCACTTTAAGAAATCAATAGTGTGCGCTGGCTCCTCCCTCTATGTCCCTCCTACCAGACTCAGTCTAGAAACTGTGCCCAAAGAGACGGACATACTTTGAGAGAAGGATTTAAAAGAACAGTGGCGAAATTCGAACCAGCACACACACACAAGAGGAAAGCCATGCTAACTAAACTTGAACAGCAACAGCTAAACCAACAACAGTACTGAACCAAGTAACAGTGCAGGAAAACATGAAGCACTGGGCGGGCGCCCAGTATCCTCTACTGACTACGAGAAAAGGATTTACCGGTAGGTAATTAAAATCCTATTTATTCCCTCGCAGGGGCCATTCATAGGCCCACTATAGCTGCCTCTTGGGCCGCAAAGGGTATTGAGGCGTGGGTTCAGGCATTAGAGGATGAGCTGCCCGAGGATATTTCTGACCAGGCCAGACAATACCTGTCTCACATATGCACCGCTGCCTATTACATTCAGGAGGCGTCCTCTGAGGCGGGGGTAATGGTAGCCAAAACGTCATCCACGTCTATGCTCGCTCGCCGTATACTGTGGTTAAGATCGTGGAAAGTGGATCTGGACTCCAAGAAGACCTTGGAGGTACTTCGCTTTGCCAGGGACATTTTATTTGGAGAGGACCTAAATAAAATAGTGTCTGAATTAGCAGCTGCTAAGACTGCTTTTTTTCCTCCTACTAATCCTTCTACACAGAAGGTGAAGACTACCACTTTTCGTTCCTTTCGACCTCAAGGGAAAGCTAAGGGCCAGTCTTGCCCAAGACTAAACAGTCCTGGGCAGCCCGGCAGCCTGCTTAAAAAGAATACAAGCCTGCTGCATGACGGAACGGGCCTCCCCCTGGGGAACCCCAGGGTGGGAGGCCGACTTGTACAGTTCATCCAGGTCTGGTTAAAGACCACTTTAGACGCTTGGGTACTGGAAGTTGTCACTCACGGGTACGCTGTCTCCTTCCTGCACTACGGTACTCCCTTCAGATCCGTTGAAGGCACAGGCTCTACAAACTGAACACAGGAGTGGTTGTGCCAGTACCTCAGTCCCAGCGTTGCAGAGGCTATTACTCGACCCTGTTTCTTGTACAGAAACCCAATGGGTCCTTTTCGGCATATACTCAACCTCAAATCACTGAACAAATTTGTGAGGGTAGCCAAGTTTCGTATGGAAACATTGCGCTCTATTGTGCTGGCGATGGAACCCAGAGATTACATGGTATCCCTGGAAATACAGGATGCTTATCTGCATATTCCTATTGTCATATCGCATCAGCAGTTCCTGCGGTTTGCTATTGTCGATAGTCACTACCAATTCTGCTGTTCGTACTGGCCACGGCTCCTCGTATCTTCACCAAGGTTATGGCCATGATGACTGCGCACCTAGAGGCAGGGAGTCAGAATCCTGCTGTACTTGGATTCTGGCAAGTTCCCACGATGTCCTCCTCAGTCATCTACAACTGACTGTGAGTTGCTTACAAGCCCATGGATGGCTGATCAATTGGAAGACGTCCTCGCTGGTCCCAGCTCAGAGCATGGTGCACCTCGGGGTGCTTCTGGACACACACAGTCAAAGACTGTTCCTGTCTCCAGACAAGGTCCTGAAAATCCAGGACAGGATAAGACACTCCATTCGTCACCCCAGAGTGTCGATTCACTCGGCGATGCAAGTACTTGACCTGATGGTGTCGACATTCGACATGGTGGAGTACGCTCAATTTCATTCCCGTCCTCTACAAGCATCACTCCTGAGAGCCAAAGGATTTTCAGAGGCGGTTATTCAAACAATGTTGAAAGCCCGTAAACCGGCCTCCGTCCATATTAATTACAGGGTTTGGAATTCTTACTTCACCTGGTGTGCTGAGAAGAATTATGATGTCCATAGATTCAGAACTTCCAGAATACTGTCTTTTCTGCAAAGGGGCCTGGACTTAGGTCTTCGTCTGGCCTCCCTCAAGGTTCATATATCTGCCTAGTCGGTTTGGTTTCAGAGAAAAATTGCCTCTATGCCTGATGTTCAGACGTCCATTCAGGGCGTTATTCGGATTCAGCTTCCCTATGTCCCTCCTGTAGCTCCATGGGATATGTCTGTTGTGCTGAATGCTCTGCATGAGTCTCCATTTGAACCTCTTGAATCGGTGGACCTTAAATGGCTCACAGCCAAGGTCCTGTTCTTGCTGGCTATTGCCTCTGCCAGACGGGTGTCGGACTTAGGTGCTTCTCCTGTCGTCCACCCTTTCTCATATTCCACCGGGACCGGGCGATTTTACGAACTCGCCCAGGTTATTTGCCTATGGTGTTGTCATCTTTTCACCCTAACCAAGAGATTGTGGTTCCGGCTTTTGTCTCTTCGGATTTGTCTCCCAAAGAACACTCTTTGGATGTGGTTAGGGCTTTCTGTATGTTTGTGGAGAGGACTGCCTCTATCAGAAGGTCAGATTCCATTTTTGTTTTGTTTGGTTTTCACCTACGTGGCTGGCCTGCAAATAAGCAAACCTTGGTCAGATGGATTAGAATGGTGATTGCACAAGCCTATGCGCAGGCTGGACTCCCAGCTCCTGCTGTGGTTAAAGCTAATTCTACTCGGTCTGTTGGACCTTCTTGGGCGGCCTGCCGTGGCGCATACCCAGAACAATTGTGCAAGGCAGCTGTGTGGTCCTAAGTGAACACGTTCATTAGGTTCTATGCCCTTGATACTTCCCCGCCTCCCAGGATGCTTCCTTTACTCGCATCCCCTCCCTTCAGGAACTGCTTTAGTACATCCCTGATGTATTCCCTGTGAAACACAGTGTACCCCGCTGCAGAAAAGGAGAGTTATGCTAGACTTACCACAGTTAACTCTCTTTCTGCGAGGTACACTGGGTTCCACAGGGCGCCCACCCTGATGCACCCAGCTTCTTTGTGTTGTATGGCATTAGTCGCTGGTACCCTCTCCTGTTGTGAGATTGTGGTTCTATGTGACTAACATCTGCGTCCTCTTTTACCTGCTCCTGCATTGGACTGGTTAACGAAACTGAGCTCTCAGCGCCTGGAGGCGGGGTTATAGAGGAGGCCCCAATGCATCCTAGGACACTCAAAGCTTTGCCTGATGGTGCCTCTGGATCCAAGATCCCGCTCTACACCCCAATGTATTCACTGTGGAACCCAGTGTACCTGGCATAAAGAGAGTTAATCATGGTAAGTCTCCCATAACTCTCCTTATTATAAATAGCATGGAGACCATTTGTCTAGCATGGAGACCATTTGTCTAACATGGTTTTAGACTTTTTACAGGTACACAAAGGAGAATATTTTTGCAGAATAAGCTGCTAAGTCACCTATGTGCGTGTTTTGCCTCCATTCACACTCCTGGCCAGACACAGTATGGCTTAAAGGGGAAATCCTCTCTTATTTTACCCTAAAGGATAATAGTACCAAAGCTTTAGTTCCTACTGTCACCATTGTGAGAGTGGAAATAACCTAAAATTAATATTTTACTGATGTGGAGATGGAAAATAGAAAATGATTTGGAAAAGTTTCTTTCCTATTACTGTAACTCGGACATTAAAACCATCTTTATTGGCAGGATTCATTTTGATGTAACCATGTAATGTTTAAACACTGCATAGACTGGTGTAAGCAGACAGTCTTAAATTTGTTGTACAGAGAAAGTAGGGTAACTGTAATAGGGTGCGAGAAGCTGGAGGTGCAGGAGTTTGTGCAAGAATGCACATATTTAAGTGGCAATAATTTACAAGGCAAAACCAACCTGGTTTTGCCTTGTAAATGATTGCCGCTTTAAAAATGCATGCATTCTCACACAAACTCCTGCACCTTCAGCTTCTCGCACCCTGTTACATCCACCCCATAGTCTGGTTTTGTACGTTTATGAATTTAAAAGCTAAAAATCATATCAGTGTGCATTTTGGTGGTAGTGCAGTGATTTCCATGTTACCTCATAGCATCAAGAACCTAAGTTTAAGTTCCCACCAAGGTGCAATTGATCTGGAGTTTGTATGTCCGTCCTAGATTTTAGTGGGTTTCCTTCAGGTACTGTTTTTTGTTTTGTTTTGTTTTGTCCCGTCCCACAATCCAAAAACATACTGGTAGATTATTTGGATCCTCATAGCAGATTAACTCTAGAAGGCATTTGATCATGGGCAGGGACTGATGTGGATGGCTACCAGGTATAAAGTGCTGCACTATGTAAAGAACTGTTAATAATTAAATAATAAATTTTTTGTAGTTCCTGCAGCTCCGGTTGGTCCAACCATTGAAGAGAGAAGGGCCCGTGATGAGAAGAAAAGGAATGAAATAGAAGCCCTAGAAAAACACCATGCAGAAAAGAAATGGAAAAAGGGAATGTCTCCAGAAGGATACCCATATTACTACAACTTAACAGGAGGTACTGTGTGTTTTTAGTCTTAACTTCACGTACTCCAATTTTCCTATACATTGTGAGAAGACCCCCTTCATCTATTTTTTTTTTTTTTTTTTTTATACCCAAATTATATAGGGATATGAATATTATCTTTTTGCCATAGTCCATTGGAGGTACTGGAATCATGGGTAGAAAAAATATAATGAAATTTGAGATTATCTTCCTCTTTATACCCTGGCTGTTAATCAATCTGGTATTTGTCTAGCACAGCCCCAGCACAAGGGAAAATTGAAATGATATATTCTCCCCATGCTTGTGCGGGTTTCCTCTGGGTACTCTGGTTTCCTTTCTCAATCCAAAAATATACTGGTAGGTCAATTGTCTCCTGACAAAAATTAACCTTAGTGTATTTGTATGTATGTGTACATGTGGTAGAGGCAGAGTCAGCCAGGCCAGTACTACCACCTGTGGACATGTATGGCGTAGAGACCACCACATCACAATACTAGCAAGGGAGTCTGCCCAGTAAGTCATTTAGAGTATATGTAGAAGAGGCTCCGGTACTTCTATTTATCTAACACCTTAGAAAAGGAGACCATGAATGGACCTGTGCAGAGTCCAATAACAGAAGGTGAGTGAGCTGCACCACAATATAGAACAATTAGACACACTCTATTACTAACCTCGGAATAGGAGTTATAATAAGATTTTAAACCTACCGGTAAATCTTTTTCTCGTAGTCCGTAGAGGATGCTGGGGACTCCGTAAGGACCATGGGGATAGACGGGCTCCGCAGGAGACATGGGCACTTTAAGAAAGACTTTAGATCTGGTGTACACTGGCTCCTCCCTCCATGCCCCTCCTCCAGACCTCAGTTAGAGAACTGTGCCCAGAGGAGACGGACAGTACGAGGAAAGGATTTTTGTTAATCCAAGGGCAAGATTCATACCAGCCACACCAATCACACCGTATAACTTGTGATATACTATCTAGTTAACAGTATGAAAAAACAACATATCAACGGTCCAAAACCGATGAAACTATAACATAACCCTTATGTAAGCAATAACTATATACAAGTCTTGCAGAAGTAGTCCGCACTTGGGACGGGCGCCCAGCATCGTCTATGGACTACGAGAAAAAGATTTACCGATAGGTTTAAAATCTTATTTCTCTGACGTCCTAGTGGATGCTGGGGACTCCGTAAGGACCATGGGGAATAGACGGCTCCGCAGGAGACTGGGCACTCTATAGAAAGAGTTAGGACTATCTGGTGTGCACTGGCTCCTCCCCCTATGACCCTCCTCCAAGCCTCAGTTAGATTTCTGTGCCCGGCTGAGCTGGATGCACACTAGGGGCTCTCCTGAGCTCCTAGAAGAAAGTATAGTTTAGGTTTTTTATTTTCAGTGAGACCTGCTGGCAACAGGCTCACTGCAACGAGGGACTAAGGGGAGAAGAAGCAAACCTACCTAAGTGGTGGTAGCTTGGGCTTCTTAGGCTACTGGACACCATTAGCTCCAGAGGGATCGAACACAGGACCCGACCTCGTCGTCCGTTCCCGGAGCCGCGCCGCCGTCCCCCTTACAGAGCCAGAAACAAGAAGGTGGTCCGGAAAATCGGCGGCTGAAGACTTCTGTCTTCTCCAAGGTAGCGCACAGCACTGCAGCTGTGCGCCATTGCTCCTCATGCACACCACACACTGCGGTCACTGATGGGTGCAGGGCGCTTGGGGGGGGCGCCCTGAGCCGCAATATTAACACCTTGGCTGGCAAAACTAACACCATATATAGCCCCAGAGGCTATATCGGTGTATATTAACCCCTGCCAGAAACGATAAAATAGCGGGAGAAAGCCCGCCGAAAAAGGGGCGGAGCCAACTCCCTCAGCACACTGGCGCCATTTTTCCCTCACCGCTCCGCTGGAAGGTAGCTCCCTGGCTCTCCCCTGCAGTCCTGCACTACAGAAAGGGTAAAAAAGAGAGGGGGGGCACAATTTAGGCGCAGTATATATATATATTATAGGCAGCTATAGGGGAAAACACTCTGTATAGTGATATCCCTGTGTTATATAGCGCCCTGGTGTGTGCTGGCATACTCTCCCTCTGTCTCCCCAAAGGGCTTTGTGGGGTCCTGTCCTCTGTAAGAGCATTCCCTGTGTGTCTGCTGTGTGTCGGTACTGCTGTGTCGACATGTATGATGAGGATAATGATGTGGAGGCGGAGCAAATGCCTGTGAATGTGATGTCACCCCCTGCGGGGTCGACACCAGTGTGGATGGACTTATGGAAGGAATTACGTGACAGTGTCAGCTCCTTACATAAAAGGTTTGACGACATAGGACAGCCGGCTACTCAGCTTGTGCCTGTCCAAGCGTCTCAAATGTCATCAGGGGCTATAAAACGCCCGCTACCTCAGATGACAGATACAGATGTCGACACTGATACCGACTCCAGTGTCGACGATGATGAGACGAGTGTACCCTCCAATAGATCCACCCGTTATATGATTGAGGCTATGAAAAATGTATTACACATTTCTGATGATACCCCAGGTACCACAAAAAAGGGTATTATGTTTGGTGAGAAAAAACTACCAGTAGTTTTTCCTGCATCTGACGAATTAAATGAGGTGTGTGAGGAAGCGTGGACTTCCCCAGATAAGAAATTGATCATTTCTAAACGGTTAATGGCTGCGTACCCTTTCCCGCCAGAGGATAGGTCACGCTGGGAAACACCCCCTAGGGTAGATAAAGCGCTGACACGCTTATCAAAGAAGGTGGCACTACCGTCTCCGGATACGGCCGCCCTAAAAGAACCTGCTGATAGAAAGCAGGAAAGTACCCTAAAAGCTATATACACACACACTGGCATTATATTGAGACCCGCTATTGCATCAGCTTGGATGTGCAGTGCCGCAGCTGCGTGGTCAGACTCCCTGTCGGAAAACATTGATACCATGGATAGGGACAATATTTTGCTAACGATTGACCATATAAAAGACGCGGCCTTATACATGCGTGATGCACAGAGGGATATTTGCCGGCTGGCAACAAAAATAAGCGCTATGTCCATTGCCGCCAGACGGGGGTTATGGACTAGGCAATGGTCAGGTGATGCCGACTCCAAGCGGCACATGGAAGTTTTTCCCTATAAAGGGGTGGAACTTTTTGGGGACGGTCTTTCAGACCTCGTTTCCACAGCTACTGCTGGGAAATCGACTTTTTTGCCACAGGCTACCCCACAGCAAAAGAAAGCACCGTATTATCAGGTACAGTCCTTTCGGCCCCAGAAAAATAAGCGGGCTAGAGGCTCATCCTTTCTGCCGAGGGGCAGAGGAAGGGGGAAAAAAGCTGCAGCACACAGCTAGTTCCCAGGAGCAGAAGTCCTCCCCTGCGTCCGGTAAGTCCACAGCATGACGCTGGGGCTTCTCAGGCGGAATCCGGAACGGTGGGGGCACGTCTCAGGTTTTTCAGCACACAGTGGGCTCTCTCACAAGTGGATCCCTGGGTCCTTCAAGTAGTATCTCAGGGGTACAGGCTGGAATTCGAGACGTCTCCCCCCCGCCGTTTCCTAAAATCTGCCTTGCCGGCAACTCCCTCTGCCAGGGAGGCAGTGTTGGTGACTATTCAAAAACTGTATTCACAGAAAGTGATTGTCAAGGTACCCCTCCTTCAGCAAGGAAAGGGTTACTACTCCACAATGTTTGTGGTACCGAAACCGGACGGTTCGGTGAGACCCATCTTAAATTTAAAAGCCTTGAACACTTATATCAAAAGGTTCAAGTTCAAGATGGAATCGCTCAGGGCGGTTATTGCGAGCCTGGAGGAGGGGGATTACATGGTATCCCTGGACATCAAGGATGCGTACCTGCATGTCCCCATTTACCCTCCGCACCAGGAGTACCTCAGATTTGTGGTACAGGACTGTCACTATCAGGTCCAGACGCTGCCGTTTGGGTTATCCACGGCACCGAGGGTCTTTACCAAGGTAATGGCCGAAATGATGATACTCCTTCGCAAGAAGGGAGTTTTAATTATCCCGTACTTGGACGATCTCCTGATAAAGGCGAGGTCCAAAGAACAGTTGATAGTGGGGGTGGCACTTTCTCAGGAAGTGCTACAACAGCACGGCTGGATTCTAAATATTCCAAAGTCACAGCTGGTCCCGACGACACGTCTTCTGTTCCTGGGAATGATTCTGGACACAGACCAGAAAAGAGTGTTTCTTCCACTGGAAAAAGCCGAGGAATTGTCATCTCTGGTCAGAGACATCCTAAAACCAGGAAAAGTGTCGGTACATCAATGCACACGAGTCCTGGGAAAAATGGTAGCTTCGTACGAAGCAATTCCATTCGGAAGGTTCCACGCAAGGACGTTCCAGTGGGACCTGTTGGACAAATGGTCCGGGTCCCATCTCCAGATGCAACAGCGGATAACCCTATCGGCCAGAACCAGGGTGCCGCTGCTGTGGTGGCTGCAGAGGGCTCATCTACTAGAGGGCCGCAGATTCGGATTACAGGACTGGGTCCTGGTGACCACGGATGCCAGCCTTCGGGGCTGGGGGGGCAGTCACAAAGGGAAGAAATTTCCAAGGACTGTGGTCAAATCAGGAGATTTCTCTTCACATAAATATCCTGGAGCTAAGGGCCATTTACAATGCCCTAAGCCAGGCAAGACCCCTGCTTCAAAACCAGCCGGTACTGATCCAGTCAAACAACATCACGGCGGTCGCCCATGTAAACTGACAGGGCGGCACGAGAAGCAGGATGGCGATGGCAGAAGCCACAAGGATTCTCAGATGGGCAGAGAATCATGTGTTAGCACTGACGGCAGTGTTCATTCCGGGAGTGGACAACTGGGAAGCAGACTTCCTCAGCAGGCACGACCTCCACCCGGGAGAATGGGGACTTCATCCAGAAGTCTTCCAAATGCTGGTCAACCGGTGGGAAAAACCACAGGTAGACATGATGGCGTCCCGCCTCAACAAGAAGTTGAAAAAATATTGCGCCCTGTCAAGAGACCCTCAGGCGATAGCGGTGGACGCTCTAGTGACACCATGGGTGTACCAGTCTGTTTATGTGTTTCCTCCTCTACCTTTCATACCCAAGGTACTGAGAATAATAAGAAGGCGAGGAGTGAAAACCATACTCGTGGTTCCGGATTGGCCAAGAAGAGCTTGGTACCCGGAACTTCAAGAGATGCTTACAGAGGACCCTTGGCCTCTGCCGCTCAGACAAGACCTGCTGCAGCAGGGACCCTGTCTGTTCCAAGACTTAGCGCGGCTGCGTTTGACGGCATGGCGGTTGAACACCGGATCCTGAAGGAAAAGGGTATTCCGGAGGAAGTCATCCCTACCCTGATCAAAGCCAGGAAGGATGTCACCGCAAGACATTATCACCGCATTTGGCGAAAATATGTTGCTTGGTGTGAGGCCATGAAGGCCCCGACGGAGGAATTTCAACTGGGTCGATTCCTGCACTTCCTGCAAGCAGGGGTGACGTTGGGCCTCAAATTGGGGTCCATAAAGGTCCAGATTTCGGCTCTGTCGATTTTCTTCCAAAAAGAACTGGCTTCACTGCCTGAAGTTCAGACTTTTGTCAAAGGAGTACTGCATATTCAGCCTCCTTTTGTGCCCCCAGTGGCACCTTGGGATCTCAATGTGGTTTTAGAACTCCTGAAATCACATTGGTTCGAACCACTTAAGACTGTGGATTTAAAATATCTCACGTGGAAAGTGGTCATGCTGTTGGCCCTGGCGTCGGCCAGGCGGGTTTCAGAATTGGCGGCTTTGTCTTGTAAAAGCCCTTATCTGATTTTCCATATGGATAGGGCAGAATTGAGGACTCGTCCTCAGTTTCTCCCAAAGGTGGTCTCAGCTTTTCACTTGAACCAACCTATTGTGGTGCCTGCGGCTACTAGGGACTTGGAGGATTCCAAGTTGCTGGACGTAGTCAGGGCCCTAAAAATTTATATTTCCAGGACGGCTGGAGTCAGAAAGACTGACTCGCTGTTTATCCTGTATGCACCCACCAAGCTGGGTGCTCCTGCTTCTAAGCAGTCTATTGCGCGCTGGATTTGTAGCACTATTCAGCTGGCGCATTCTGCGGTAGGCTTACCGCAGCCTAAATCTGTAAAAGCCCATTCCACACGGAAGGTGGGCTCATCTTGGGCGGCTGCCCGAGGGGTCTCGGCTTTACAACTTTGCCGAGCAGCTACTTGGTCGGGGGCAAACACGTTTGCAAAATTCTACAAATTTGATACCCTGGCTGAGGAGGACCTGGAATTCTCTCATTCGGTGATGCAGAGTCATCCGCACTCTCCCGCCCGTTTGGGAGCTTTGGTATAATCCCCATGGTCCTTACGGAGTCCCCAGCATCCACTAGGACGTCAGAGAAAATAAGAATTTACTCACCGGTAATTCTATTTCTCGTAGTCCGTAGTGGATGCTGGGCGCCCATCCCAAGTGCGGATTGTCTGCAATACCTGTACATAGTTATTGTTACAAAAATCGGGTTTTGTTGTGAGCTATCTCTTCAGAGGCTCCATTTGTTATCCTACTGTTAACCGGGGTTCCTATCACGTGTTATACGGTGTGATTGGTGTGGCTGGTATGAGTCTTACCCGGGATTCAAAAATACTTCCTTATTGTGTCAGCTCTTCCGGGCACAGTTCCTAACTGAGGCTTGGAGGAGGGTCATAGGGGGAGGAGCCAGTGCACACCAGATAGTCCTAAATCTTTCTATAGAGTGCCCAGTCTCCTGCGGAGCCGTCTATTCCCCATGGTCCTTACGGAGTCCCCAGCATCCACTACGGACTACGAGAAATAGAATTACCGGTGAGTAAATTCTTATTTTTCTCTAACGTCCTAGAGGATGCTGGGGACTCCGTAAGGACCATGGGGATTATACCAAAGCTCCCAAACGGGCGGGAGAGTGCGGATGACTCTGCAGCACCGATTGAGCAAACAGGAGGTCCTCCTCAGCCAGGGTATCAAACTTATAGAACTTTGCAAAGGTGTTTGACCCCGACCAAGTAGCAGCTCGGCACAGCTGTAATGCCGAGACGCCTCGGCCAGCCGCCCAAGAAGAGCCCACCTTTCTAGTGGAATGGGCCTTAACCGATTTCGGTAACGGCAATCCTGCCGTAGAATGCGCCTGCTGAATCGTGTTACAGATCCAGCGAGCAATAGTCTGCTTTGAAGCAGGGCCGCCAACTTTGTTGGCTGCATACAGGACAAACGGTGCTTCTGTTTTTCTGATCCTAGCCGTTCGGGCCACGTAAATTTTCAAAGCCCTGACCACATCAAGGGACTCGGAATCCTCCAAGTCACGTGTAGCCACCGGCACGACAATAGGTTGGTTCATATGAAAGGATGAGACCACCTTAGGCAGGAATTGAGGACGGGTCCGCAATTCCGCTCTATCCATATGGAAAACCAGATAGGGGCTTTTATGTGATAAAGTCGCCAATTCCGAAACTCGCCTAGCCGAAGCCAAGGCTAACAACATGACCACCTTTCAAGTGAGATATTTCAACTCCACTGTTTTAAGTGGTTCAAACCAATGTGACTTAAGGAAACTTAACACCACCTTAAGGTCCCAAGGCGCCACCGGAGGTACAAAAGGAGGCTGAATATGCAGTACTCCCTTCACAAAAGTCTGTACTTCAGGTAAAGAGGCCAATTCCTTGTGAAAGAAAATGGATAAGGCCGAAATCTGAACTTTAATGGAGCCTAATTTTAGGCCCAAATTCACTCCAGTTTGTAGGAAGTGAAGAAAACGGCCTAGATGGAATTCTTCCGTAGGAGCATTCCTGGCCTCACACCAAGAAACATATTTTCGCCATATTCGGTGATAATGTTTAGATGTCACGTCCTTCCTAGCCTTTATTAGCGTAGGAATAACCTCATCCGGAATACCTTTTTCCGCTAGAATCCGGCGTTCAACCGCCATGCCGTCAAACGCAGCCGGGGTAAGTCTTTGAACAGACAGGGACCTTGTTGTAACAGGTCCTGCCTTAGAGGAAGAGGCCACGGATCTTCTGTGAGCATTTCCTGCAGATCCGGATACCAGGTCCTTCGTGGCCAATCCGGAACAATGAGTATTGTTCTCACTCCTCTTTTTCTTATTATCCTCAACACCTTGGGTATGAGAGGAAGAGGAGGAAACACATAGACCGGCTGGAACACCCACGGTGTCACTAGTGCGTCCACAGCTACCGCCTGAGGGTCTCTTGACCTGGCGCAATAACTTTGTAGCTTTTTGTTGAGACGGGACGCCATCATGTCTATTTGGGGCAGTCCCCACCGACTTGCAATCTGCGCGGAGACTTCTTGATGAAGTCCCCACTCTCCCGGATGCAGGTCGTGTCTGCTGAGGAAGTCTGCTTCCCAGTTGTCCACTCCCGGAATGAACACTGCTGACGGAGCGCTTACATGATTCTCCGCCCAGCGAAGAATTCTGGTGGCTTCTGCCATTGCCACTCTGCTCCTTGTGCCGCCTTGGCGGATTACATGAGCTACTGCGGTGACGTTGTCTGACTGGATCAGAACTGGTCGATCGCGAAGTAAGATCTCCGCTTGACGTAGGGCGTTGTATATGGCCCTTAGTTCCAGGATGTTGATGTGAAGACAAGTCTCTTGACTTGACCAAAGGCCTTGGAAATTTCTTCCCTGTGTGACTGCTCCCCAACCTCGGAGGCTCGCGTCCGTGGTCACCAGGATCCAGTCCTGAATGCCAAACCTGCGGCCCTCTAGAAGATGAGCACTTTTCAGCTACCACAGGAGAGATACTGGGGGACAGGGTGATCCGCTGATGCATTTGCAGATGTGACCCGGACCATTTGTCCAATAGGTCCCATTGAAGGTCCTTGCATGGAATCTGCCGTAGGGAATGGCTTCGTATGTCGCCACCATTTTTCCCAGGACTTGAGTGCAATGACGTATTGACACTTGTTTTGGCTTCAACAGGTTCATGACTAGAGTCATGAGTTCCTGCGCTTTTTCTGTCGGAAGAAAAACCATCTTCTGGTCTGTGTCCAGAATCATGCCCAAGAATGGCAGACGAGTTGTAGGATTCAGCTGCGACTTTGGAATATTGATAATCCAGCCGAGTCGCTGTAACACATTCAGTGAAAGTGATACGCTGTTCAGCAACTTCTCCCGTGATCTCGCTTTTATGAGGAGATCGTCCAAGTACGGGATAATTGTGACACCCTGTTTGTGCAGGAGCACCATCATTTCCGCCATTACCTTGGTGAAAATTCTCGGGGCCGTGGAAAGCCCAAACGGCAACGTCTGAAATTAGTAATGACAATCCTGTACCGCAAATCTGAGGTACGCCTGATGAGGATATATGGGAACATGCAGGTATGCATCCTTTATGTCCAGAGATACCATAAAATCTTCCCCTTCCAGGCTGGCGATGACCGCTCTGAGCGATTCCATCTTGAATTTGAACCGTTTTAAGTAAAAGTTCAGGGATTTTAAATTTAAATGGGTCTGACCGAACCGTCCGGTTTCGGGACCACCAACAGAGTTGAGTAGTACCCCTTCCCTCTTTGCAGCAGGGGAACCTCTACCACCACTTGTTGACACAATTTGCGAATCGCATGTAACACTATCTCCCTTTCCAGGGGGGAAGTCGGTAGGGCTGATTTGAAAAACCGGCGAGGAGGCACCTCTTCGAATTCCAGCTTGTAACCCTGGGAAACAATTTCTATTGCCCAGGGATCCACCTGTGAGTGAACCCAGATGTGGCTGAACAGTCGAAGACGTGCCCCCACTGGAGCGGACTCCCTCAGGGGAGCCCCAGCGTCAAGCGGTGGATTTTGCAGAGGCCGGGGAGGACTTCTGTTCCTGGGAACTAGCTGTGTTGTGCAGCTTTTTCCCTCTGCCCTTACCTCTGGCAAGAAAGGACGATCCACGTACTCTCTTGCTTTTATTGGAACGAAAGGACTGCATTTGATAATGAGGCGCTTTCTTAGATTGTGAGGGAATATATGGCAAAAAATTCGATTTACCTGCCGTAGCCGTGGAGACGAGGTCCGAGAGGCCCTCTCCAAACAATTCCTCACCCTTGTAAGGCAACAACTCCATATGTATCTTGGAGTCGGCATCACCTGACCACTGTCGGGTCCATAAGACACGTCTAGCAGAAATAGACATAGCGTTTATCCTGGAACCCAGTAAACTAATGTTTCTTTGAGCATCCCTCATATATAAGACAGCATCTTTTTATATGCCCTAAGGTCATTAAAATGGTATCCTTATCAAGGGTCTCAATATCCGCTGATAAGGAATCTGTCCATGCTGCTACAGCACTACAAACCCAGGCCGACGCAATAGCCGGATGAGTAACGTACCAGAATGTGTGTAAATGGACTTCAAGGTAACCTCCTGCTTGCAGTCAGCAGGATCCTTGAGGGTAGCCGTATCTTGGGATGGAAGCGCTATCTTTTTTGATAAGCGCATCAAAGCTTTGTCTACCCTAGGGGAGGATTCCCACCGGATTCTGTCCTGCGATGGGAAAGGATAAGCTATTAGAATCCTTTTGGGAATCTGCAGTTTTTTGTCTGGAGTTTCCCACGCTTTTTCGCATAATTCGTTCAGCTCATGTGAGGAGGGAAAGGTGACCTCAGGTTTCTTTCCCTTATACATGTGTACCCACGTGTCAGGGACAGGGGGTTCCTCAGTGATATGCAAAACATCTTTTATTGCGATAATCATATATCGAATACATTTAGCCACCTTTGGCTGTAATTTTGCATCATCGTAGTCGACACGAGTCTGAATCCGTGTCGGTATCTGTGTCAACTATTTGGGATAGTGGGCGCTTCTGAGACCCCGAAGGTCCAGGCGACATTGGGACAGGCATGGCTTGACTCCCTGACTGTACCCCAGCTTCAGCTTTGTCTAATCTTTTGTGCAATAAAT